>NC_140426.1:28015000-28485000 GCF_965140295.1 Lepidochelys olivacea | reverse complement strand
AAAGACAATCCCCCATACAGTCATAGCTACAATGAAAGGGAAATTGACTTCTCCTGTATTGTGAAAAACAGCATTCAAAATAGTCACTGTTCACAGAGAACTGTTGCCTCTCTCCCTTGTCTTTATCTCCAGAGCGGCCTGTCCCTATCTGTGATGTTCATGTCCATTGAAGGAAACCAAGGTCAAGTGCAGAGAAGGAGAAAATGGTGACCAGTGACTCAAACCCAGTAATGCATGAGAGGAGACAGGTGAGGACCGAGCATTTGTTTACAGGCAGGTCATTCTCCTGGGGCACAACCTTCCTCTGGGGGAAGACATATGCTCCATTTTAACTGTTGGACCTAACTGTTGTGCATGGCAAATAAACAGACAATAAATGTAGCACGGACATGACCAGCTTCAGTCACCTTCCCAGATTAAGACAAGGTTAAATATTTTTGAGAAAAATATTTTATACAATTACACACTTTTTAGCCAAGCTTTGTAATTCAAAGAGATATTTTAAGGCTCACAGTAGCTGCCATTTAAATGTAGGATAACTACTGTTTGAAATATATAAACATTTGAGCTTTGATTTTTGCTTGAAAAAACTTAATTTTAAAGGAATTTTATAAGCAATGTGTTAATCATTTGGGATCAAATAATTACCAATATAAAAAAATCAATGCTTTTATTTTAATTTCAAGTGTTACTTTCCACATTACTAGCCTCACTCATGAGGATTTCAAGTGGAGTGCCCCAAGGGTCGGTCCTGGGGCCGGTTTTGTTCAATATCTTCATAAATGATCTGGAGGATGGTGTGGATTGCACTCTCAGCAAATTTGCGGATGATACTAAACTGGGAGGAGTGGTAGATACGCTGGAGGGGAGGGATAGGATACAGAAGGACCTAGACAAATTGGAGGATTGGGCCAAAAGAAATCTGATGAGGTTCAATAAGGATAAGTGCAGGGTCCTGCACTTAGGACGGAAGAACCCAATGCACCGCTACAGACTAGGGACCGAATGGCTAGGCAGCAGTTCTGCGGAAAAGGACCTAGGGGTGACAGTGGACGAGAAGCTGGATATGAGTCAGCAGTGTGCCCTTGTTGCCAAGAAGGCCAATGGCATTTTGGGATGTATATGTAGGGGCATAGCGAGCAGATCGAGGGACGATTAGGGGTCTGGAACACATGAGTTATGAGGAGAGGCTGAGGGAGCTGGGATTGTTTAGCCTGCAGAAGAGAAGAATGAGGGGGGATTTGATAGCTGCTTTCAACTACCTGAAAGGGGGTTCCAAAGAGGATGGCTCTAGACTGTTCTCAATGGTAGCAGATGACAGAACGAGGAGTAATGGTCTCAAGTTGCAGTGGGGGAGGTTTAGATTGGATATTAGGAAAAACTTTTTCACTAAGAGGGTGGTGAAACACTGGAATGCGTTACCTAGGGAGGTGGTAGAATCTCCTTCCTTAGAGGTTTTTAAGGTAAGGCTTGACAAAGCCCTGGCTGGGATGATTTAACTGGGAATTGGTCCTGCTTTGAGCAGGGGGTTGGACTAGATGACCTTCTGGGGTCCCTTCCAACCCTGATATTCTATGATTCTATGATTTTTGGCTGCTTGTTTATATATTTACTGTGAAACAAGGTTTTTTTTATGTCCTATTGGAGCATTTGTAAGCCTTTTGATAGGGCTAAAGCTACTGAAATAGAAAAGCAAACAGGATAAGGCAATGAAATTGTTTTGTACTCCATTAAGCCTCCATCTCACATATCACCTACTAGTAAATGGCTATTGAGAAAAGTCCTCTGCTTGTTTCCTCATCTGTAATATAGGGATGATCACACCCCTTCCTTTGAATCTCTGAATGAGCAGCTGTGCCTGGGCCTAATAAAGCTATTCCAATTATGTTAACACTCAACCCCATTTTTCACACAGGCCTTCGAAGGCCACTTGCCTTGGTGGAATTTGAAGCAAAAAATAGGAATTCACATTTACTGGAAAACTTGTTTATGCTACAGCCTTCCTGTTCAATGATTTCAAAGAGCTCTATTTATCAAGGTAAAAATCTGTCCTTTACACAACCAGGCCCATAAAGGGTCTGGCCCTGTTCCTGCAATCACTGGTACACATGAGCAGTGCTACACACACATATGCAATATCTGGGTGTTTCCACGCCCAGGACCATCCCCAGCACTCAGGCAACCCACAGAAAACGGCATTAAAGTCATGTGTTCACATGATAATATTACCAGGGAGGGGGAGACTACAGCTGGTGGGGAATAGGACGACACTTTGGGGAGTGATTCTGGGCCCCAGCTGGAGTCTACCATAACCAAAATAATCCAACACTGACACTGGAAATCATCAGGCAGGGCACAGGATGGAGACTGCTACTCCCATGATACACTGAGACCCAGCAGCGCCCAGCAGACAGGTTTACATTAATCTGTTTACATTAAACGAAGTCCGTCCCAGTAACCTCCACTACGCCGCTTATCGTCCCAACAGCTGCGTAACAGTGACCGGAAGTTAAGTAGCCTGGTAAAAGGTCTACTATTGTTCGACTACAAACAGTGACCGGAAGTTGTTTACCCCAGCATTGAGTCTAATCCTGTCTGGACATAGTAACCGGAAGCTATTTGCCCCGGTAACTCTTTAATAGTGTCCCACTTGGGATAGTGACCGGGAATTATTTGTTGCGGTAAGCACGTTAATACTGCCCCACCAGGAACAGTGACCGGATACCATTTACTGCGGTAAGCTAACACTAACCCACAGGGAACAGTGACCAGAAGTTATTTGCTCTGGCGTGCTGTTGAATGATGTTCCACGGGCAACAGTGACCGGAATCATTCGCACTGTTGTGCTGTCTAAAAGTATCCGCCTGCGGACAGTGACCGGAAGTCTTTTACCGAAATGCTCATTCTAATAGTGTCCCACGGGGAAAGTGATCGGAAGTTTTTTGCCTAGGTGCGCTTTCTAATAGTATCCCACCGGACGTAATAACCGAAAGTAATTTATCTGATTCGCGCCCTAAGCGTGTTCTACGAAACTTATTTGTCCTGCTACGTGCTTAAGTGTCTCAGCGGGAACCGTACCAGAAGTTCTGTGTGCTCTCATAGTGTGGCACCAAAAACAGTTACTGGACATTTCCACGGTTATTGAACGCTCTACTGGCTCTACTACTGGGGATATTGGGATGCGGGAACAAGTGGCGATTCAGATTGCATCTCATTCAGTGAGGAGAGCTGGAGGCGGGCGGCTGTTGGCAGTGGATTGGAGATGGCAGGCCTGGGAGCGTGCGGCGTGGGATTCCCTGCTGCAGCCCAGCACGCAGGAGAATACAACTCGCATGGTGCAGAGCAGGGAGACTACTCCGACGAGGCATAGAGCAGATGGATTCCCTTCGCCATGACCCTGGCGCCGTCCTCTTCTCTGACTTTCTCGTGACGGCGGTACTATGCCAGCGTCGCATCGGCAACGCCCTGGAAATGGTCCCGGTCGGGCCTCTCAATGGCTGATGGAAGATGGAGTCCGGGATAAACACCTCTCCCACAATCCACCGCTTCACTCCTCCCCGCCCATCCAGCTTCTCCGTCAAGTCAATTTGTGCAGTTTGGGGCCACCTGCTGTGACTTCAGTTGTATTCTACAGAGATCCTCCAGCACTACCAGGCCTCTCCCCCCCCCCCCCCCCCCACTGAACTTGGCACTAGGCCCCTGCGTTGGACACCCCCTCTAAGAGGCACAGAAGAGACCCTCCCAGCGATCCCAGCCCCTGCCCAGAGACTGGGGCTGAGTCTGGCATTGGGCCTCTGCAAGGCATGACACCCCTCTAGGCAGTGCAAACTAGTCCCTCCAACACTCCCAGTCCCTGCCCAGCCAAGGTCCTGTGTCCTCTGCACAGCCACAGTCAGCGGTCCCTGAATGATGTTACTACTTCTACACATACCTGTTCTTGGGGTCTGAGCTGCTCCCCTGCCAGTTCTTGTGGCTGGTGGATGCCATGAGTCCAACCAAAGGCACTTAGAACAGCTCAGATGTCACTGCCTTCTGGACCAAGGACCGCACGGTACAGCTGATTGAGCACTTTGATGCTGTCACAATCTGCAGTGGGTAAGGCTCTTTAGTTATCATATTGGGGGAGATGTGAATTGGTCCCTGCTTGGTGCTGCTGCTTCCTCACTTGGATGGGTAGTTGTGAGCTGCTGGCAAAGGGGCTGAGCTGAGTCAGGGCAAGTGCATGGGGACACTGTTCTTCCTGCAAAGGCCTCTCCCTAGGGTGTAGGGAAGCAGCAGGGTCGGCTCTAGGGGTTTTTCCGCCCCAAGCAAAAAATTTGCTGCCCCAAGCTCCCAGAGCTCAACTGCCCAAGCGCAAAAAAAAAAAAAAAAAAATGGGGGATGGCCGGAATGCCACCCCTGGAATTGCGGTGCCCCAAGCACATGCTTGCTTTGCTGGTGCCTAGAGCCAGTCCTGGGAAGCAGCAATGTTGTGGAGACATCCAGAGGTGTGGAGTGGGTGAATATGCGGGAGCCATGGGCCATTCCCTAGTGTGTTCTGAGGGTAAGGGCCATTCCCCAGGATAGTAGGGGCAGGGGGCCTTTCCCTGGGTTGGAGGAGCCCCCTGGGGCACGGACTGGAAAACTGAGCCCTTCCCCAGGGAGCTAACGAGCTTCTGGTAGTTGGAGAATTCCCCCACTGTGTTGTCCCTGGGGAGGTCTGAGTAAGTAGATGGGTACACACACACCCCTTGGCCCCTATAGGCAGCATTGGAGAAAGTGGCTCCATAGTACTAACAGGGTCTGTCTGTCTGTCTGCTTGGTGAGAGAGACAAGCCTTCAAGATACATAGAATTCTTCTTGGTACTCAGAGTGTCATAGCTAAATACAAGGTCGAACAGATAGTTTAGCACTGTTGTTCTCAACCAGGGGTACATAGAGGTCTTCCAGGGGGTACATCAACTCATCTAGATATCTGCCTAGTTTAACAGGCTACATAAAAAGCACTAGCAAAATCAGTAAAAACTAAATTTTTATACAGACAATTACTTGTTTATATACCTCTATATACACTGAAATGTTAGTACAATATTTATATTCCAATTCATTTATTTTGTAATTATATGGTAAAAATGGGAAAGCAAGCAATTTTTCAGTAATAGTGTGCTCTGATACTTTTGTATTGTTATGTCTGATTTTGTAAGCAAGTAGCCTTTAAGGATATGCAAGACATATCAGACTCCTGAAAGGGGTACAATAGTCTGGAAAGGGTGAGAGCCACTGATTTAGCATAACTAGTTAACACATATTTTAAGGGACCATTAATGGGCCACTTCACTTTGAACAGCCCTGTAGTTATAGGACAAAACAGGAACAGTTAATGGGTTACAGATCGTTGTAATAAGCCATACATCCAGTGTCTTTATTGAAGATCTTGAGTTTGTATCTATCAAAGTTATTAATTTAAGTTCACAGGCTCATCCTTTGAAAGTGTTATGCTGGTTTGAGTATGAAGACTGATAGGTCAGATACAGAGTGATTGCTTTGTGAAAAGTGTTCACCTTTAGGTGATACAGTGTTGTTTTTTATAATTTTCTTATGTGAGTTTATTGTGATGTATTACATGGTATAAACTGGTTTCAGAGTAGCAGCCGTGTTAATCTTTATTCGCAAAAAGAAAAGGAGTACTTGTGGCACCTTAGAGACTAACAAATTTATTTGAGCGTAAGCTTTCGTGAGCTGTAGCTCACGAAAGCTTATGTGCAAATAAATTTGTTAGTCTCTAAGGTGCCACAAGTACTCCTTTTCTTTATGGTATAAACAAGCTCATATGGTCATGTGACTACAGACTTTTGCTTTAACCAAAGGCAACAAAGTACAAGAAAAGGCAGAAAATGTATCACCTGAGAAATATTTCCCAAACTTTCCAGATCTGTACTATTATGAGTACATAGTTGCATTATCAATTGTATTTAGAAGCCTTCTGCCAATTTTGTTCAAAATCAGATTTTCCTCAAGTGATTTTATGATTTTTTTTCAGATTGGATGCCCAATAACATTTAAACATATGCATCCAGCCTGGTGGTGCCCACCAGATATGTACCTATGTGGCAGCAATGACTTTTTTTAGCTGATGGGGTACAACTTATGAATAAGACCCCTTTTTAAATATGGTAGGTAGAATACCTAATGCCCACCTGGGGCCAGACGAAGCTGTATATTATTGGTCTGGATGGAGTCCCACACTTCTGACTTCATTTTCTTGAGGCCCATTTAGGACTTGGGACACTGAGGGACGAATTTAGACCTAGTGAAAATAGGTATTACAGAAAATCCTGCACCCTGCTTTTGGGTGTGGGAGTGTGGGTGTGGGGGAGTGGTCTCAGTTCCCAGGCATGTGTCTCTGCACAAACACCAGCCCTCCCTCCATGAGGTCAGAATTAACCCCCGAAACAAGCACCAAACTGAACAATATAACAACATATTTAACTAACCTAGGCAAAGCCAGGAATAGCCCCAGGTCAAGATCTCTGGAAGGAATTACACAGACTCACTTGCCTCTGATACAGCACATAACTCCCACACACACACCTGGCTAGACACACACAGACTCTCTACCCGGCACCCATGCAAACCCCCAGCCCCTGGGTCAGTCCAACCTGTCCATGCACGCTGATGCTGGCATGCACTGTGAGCACAGAGATCAGAGCTGCTGCTTTTGCTCCTCCTACTCGTTCTTTATTCCATCCCCTCTCCAAACCTTCCTCTTGTCATGGTCTTGTTTCCCATCCTGCCTTCCATCTGCTTATAGGCTCAAATCCTCTAAGGTGATCCTATTTAATTCTGGGTGCTTGTTTTGGAGTGGGACTCCTCCTAGCCAGTCAGATTTGCACAGAGTAGCAAGGAGGGGAGGAAATGGGGGAAACACACCTGTCTCCAGGTAGCGGGCATGCTCCATGACTTGGCCACCCTAAGCGCTGCTCTGTCAGTTGAGTAGGAGGGACACCTCTCCCCCCCCCCGCCCCCGTTCAGCCTTTCAGACTGTTGGGATGTTCCTGCCTTGTTGCTCTGTTCCCCCTGCCCCAGAATCAGGCTTGAGTGCCTCCCCTCTGCTCTCCTCTTCCCCTGCCATGAGGCTGGACTTCGGTGCCTCATTCTTCCCCCTCCAGCCGCCTCACTCTTCTCCTCTGTTCGCTTGCGGCCAGGACCATGGTCTGATGCTTCCATAGGAATCCCCCCATGTGAGCCATCCCAATAGTGGGAGCCCAGTGACATTCAGTGGGTACTTATTGGAGGTGTACACTGTTTTGTTATAAATGTAGGTTAGCTCTAGCAAGTTCCATGTTTCTGACAGGATCCTCAGCCTCACTAGCAGTTTCTGATTGGCTCGCTTGCAAGGCTGTTGCCTTGTGGGTGGTAGGCTGCCATCCTTAGCTTGTGGTTGCCATATTGAGAGAAGACAATTCCTTGAACATCTGTGATGTGAAGGAAGTGCCTTGGTTCATGAGCACCTTGGTGGGGTAGCTCTAGGGCTAGACAAAGTAGCACCAGAAGGCTTCTGCTAGGCTTCAGCTCTGCCAGTGCCCCACAATCCTGACCCACAGCCCCTTGCTATCCGAGTGTGGGGCTCCCCACATAGCTCTGCCAGTACCCCTCTGTACCATACTATACCTTAGGGGAGTGTCTTGTAACCCCCATATTCCTCATCTGTATATAATTGTGATATTACATATAAAGCATGTCTTGTAAGGTATCAGGGGAAAGGTTATCATAGAATCATAGAATATCAGGGTTGGAAGGGACCTCAGGAGGTCATCTAGTCCAACCCCCTTCTCAAAGCAGGACCAATCCCCAACTAAATCATCCTAGCCAGGGTTTTGTCAAGCCTGACCTTAAAAACCTCTAGAGAAGGAGATTCCACCACCTCCCTAGATAACACATTCCAGTGTTTCATCACCCTCTTAGTGAAAAAGTTTTTCCTAATATCCAACCTAAACCTCCCCCACTGCAACTTGAGACCGTTACTCCTTGTTCTGTCATCTGCTACCACTGAGAACAGTCTAGATCCATCCTCTTTGGAACCCTGCAGACTAAACAATCCCAGTTCCCTCAGCCTCTCCTCATAAGTCATGTGTTCCAGTCCCCTAATCATTTTTGTTGTCCTCTACAGGACACTTTCCAGTTTTTCCACATCCTTCTTGTAGTTTGGGGCCCAAAACTGGACACAGTACTCCAGATGAGGCCTCACCAATGTCGAATAGAGGAGAACGACCAATCCCTCAATCTGCTGGCAGTGCCCCTACTTATACAGCCCAAAATGCCATTAGTCTTCTTGGCCCCAAATGCTGTTAGCCTTCTTGGCAACAAGGGCACACTGTTGACTCATGTCCAGCTTCTCATCCACTGTAATCCCTAAGGGGTGGCAGGTTTGTATAATTTTTGGTGGTGCCCAGAATGGGTCTAGTCCGCCACCTCCCCCCGCCCTCCCACCCACCCTGTAAGCCAATATATAGTTTATTAAATAATGTAAAAATGGACTGGAAACTGTAAGCGTTCAATAGTTTCCCTTTATTCCACAATATCACTATTGTAAGAAAAAATTATTTAACTAAGAATAGGAGTACTTGTGGCACCTTAGAGACTAACCAATTTATTTGAGCATGAGCTTTCGTGAGCTACAGCTCACTTCATCGGATGCATACCGTGGAAACTGTAGCAGACATTATATACACACAGAGATCATGAAACAATACCTCCACAAGTACTCCTTTTCTTTTTGCGAATACAGACTAACACGGCTGTTACTCTGAAACCTTTAACTAAGAATATCAATGTTATTAATACTCTTTTGAATACGGAAACAACCAGGCACTCTTTGATCAACAACCCTCAAAAGAAAATACTTTCTAAAATTAAAAGAAATATAGGGTTAGGGTTGTTGATTGTTAGTGGTCCTACAAATCAAGAATTTGTTGCTGGGATAAAATGAAGCTACAATGCACTGGCACCACAAGATTTCAAGGGTCAATTAAAAGTGGAAAGTCAGAAGCAGCACTCTCCTGCTTCAATATATTATATTTTGTTGAACCTGTTGTGACGAAGTGGGAATGTTCTTAATGTTTTCTCTGAATACTGTGTGGGTGCCTCAGTTTCCCCTATGCATTTCTTAAGGATCTAGGTGGTGGGATAAGGGTGTGTGATTGTTGTAGAGCCCTAGAAAGCCAGTATGATGCTATCTGCCACACCGTGCACCTCCTGCAGTGAGTCCGCTCCGGCAGGGCTCCTGGGGAAGCCAGAGGGCCCTGTACCCCAACTCCACTGTCAGACGTGACTCTTAGCCAGCCGGTAAAACAGAAGGAACACAGTATAAAACAGAGCTTGTTGTAGGTACAGAAAACAGGACCCCTCAGTCAGTTCCAAGTTCCAACAGCAAGGAAAGTAACCAAGGCCTGGGTGGGGTATCAAACAACCCACCAACAGCCATTGTCCAGCAAGGGAGCTACAATTCAATGACTCACCTGCATGAGGCCACACCAGAGGAATTGCTTAGTCTTGCCTGGAGACTCAGCAATGTCCCGCAGACATGCCTGGACTTGTGCTTCCCAAGCACATGGGACTGAGGGTATAAAACAGAACATAGGGGGCCCATGCTTGGCCTTTCTCCTGTCCCCACCTATGCTGCAAGCAACAAGGACACTGAGAAGAAGACTTAAGACTCCAACAGAGGAGATTGGCACAGGTTTCAAGGGTGAAATCTGTGTACTATGAAATGCAATATCCAGTGGGGAGAGAAAAACTGCTTAATTTAGATGTTGCCCAGTCTAATAGGGTTGAGAGTTTAGACTGCTTATATTAGTCTGTGTGCTTATATTTTATTTTCTTGTGGTAACTAACGCTGACTTTTTGCCTATCACTTATAATCATTTAAAATCTATCCTTTGTAGTCAATAAATTTGTTTAACTGTTTATCTTTATTAGTGAGTTTACCTGAAGCGTTTGGTGGTCTGCTCAGGTTTGCAAAGGCTAGTGTATATCCACTTTCCATTGATGAATAAATTGATTAATAAATTTGCACCGCTCATTTTGAGCAGTGCAAAAAGGTATATTCCTGAGGTACAGTGCTGGAAGCTGGGGGGATTTGGCTCTGGTGCCTTTCTCTGTGTGATTCATGAGTGGCTCTGGGAGCATTCATGCAATCTAGCTGGATGCAGGTCTCCACGTGTGGTTGTGCTGAGTGATAACAGCACCTGAAGGGGTTTGCTGCTGGTCACTAGCAAGGCACTGTGAGAGACAACCCAGGCTAGAGAGAGTTCAGGGGGCACAGCGGTCCCACAGTCCCAGGCTGTACCCCAGGGATCCCGTCACATCCTATGTCCAGGCCACCCTGGGTCACTGCATAGAATGTGGGAAGGCATACACTCAGGGCACTGCCCCCATCTTGGTCGCCAGTGCCTCCAAAGGTGATGGGATACACTCAGGACACTGACCCTCCTGGACACCCGTGGTCACAGTCCCAACGGAGGTAAGGAACACCTGGGACACTACCGCATCTGGCCACCAGGGTCATTCCCCTCCTCTCTGCCCTGAGGGCTACACACACAGCACTTCCTCATCTAGCCATCAGGGTCACTGGCCCAATGCAAGGTAGGATGGGGTGGGGTGGACTGGGCTGCTGAAACACACACAAGGCACTGCCCAACTACTGAACCAGGGGTCACTGCCCCAGTGAGGAGGGGGAAATACACAAGGCACTGTCCCACCTGACCACCAGGTTTCACTGCTTCCAAGGGGGTGAGGAGAGAATACACACAAACCACTGACCCATCTTGGGTCAGTGCCCCCACTGGAGGAAGAGATACACCCAGGGCACTGCTCCACCTAGCCACCAGGTGACACTGCCCCAATTGTGGGGGATATACATAGGGAACTGCCTCATCTGGCCACCAGAGGTCACTGCCCTAATAGGAGGGATATATACAGGGTACTGCCTCACATGTCCAGGAGGGTTCACTGCCTCTACCTGGGAGAGGGTTACACATATGGCATGTCCTAAACTGGCCACCAGGGGTCATTGCACACATGGAGGGGAGACACACAGAATACTGGCCACCAGGGTCACTACCACAATTGGAACAGGGATACACACAGGGTATGAGGGTGTCAGTAGGGGGAGCATACACACAGGGCATTGCACCCTGGTATCCCAGCACTGGGCTCTCTACACACAGCTAGAGTGAGATGGAGAGAGTGCATGTGGTGTTCTGCACTTTAAAAAATGAACCACACCAAGGGTCGTCACAGCTGAATTTTATTTAAAATAGAGCATTCTTTATCACAAAGTTACAACTCCCCCACTGTCAAGCATCTGACAGCAAACACCCACAACACAGAGACCCAAAGAGGAAAGAGCTTTAATGTGAAGCAATGAGATCTAGAGACCCTCGTGAGGGGCTGTGGGGAAGCAGAAAAAGAGAAACTAACTTGTAGTATTATAAAATGCTCCCCATCAGCATTCGATAATCTGCCATTACTGAGCATACTGGAGCAATCTAAACATGTGCAGTAACAGGGGTTAAAGGCAGGCTGGAGTGAGCATGCAATGGCTAGATCAGGCTTCTCCTCCTTATCCAAAACAATGTAGTGAGCTTCTATTTGCTTCACGGAAGTATTTTACACGCAGACTGCTCCTAAAATATTCATCAATTTTATGTGTGTTTTTGATGTTTATGTATGATTGACATGTCTGTTTACAAATATGTCGTCTCTGCCATTCTGATTGCTGGCATTGGCCACTCTTTCCTGTAATCTCCTGTAAATGTAGTTTCATTCCTTTTAATTATTTACTTTTGGGAAGTAGAAAACCCTCCACTAGGGCGACTTACCTGGCAAAGTGGACTAGGTTCTCCCACTGGGCATCTGAACGTAGCCTCTCCCCAGCGCACACCTCGCTGCAGTTAATCTTGGAATACCTGCTCCTCCTGAAAAATCAGGGCCTGGCCCGCTCTTCTATCAAAGTTCATCTAGCAGCCACCTCGGCTTTTCATCCACCAATCCAGGATAGATCGGTGTTCTTGCATGAGATGTCCATCAGGTTCCTGAAAGGCCTTGAAAAGCTCTTCCCTCCTGTTAGGGATCCTATCCCACAATGGGACCTCAATCTGGTTCTCTCCAGACTCACGGGTCTGCCCTTTGAGGCTTTGGGCTCTTGTTCCCTTTCTCGCCTATCGTGGAAAGTTGCCTTCCTTGTGGCAGTGACGTCGGCTAGACGAGTGTCAGAGATTAAAGCCCTGACCTCGGAACCGCCATATACAGTCTTCTACAAAGACAAGGTACCTCCCGGTGTTCTGTCTTAAACCGAACAAGACCAATGAGGAGAGGCGACTGCATGCCCTGGACGTCTGACGTGCCTTGGCGTTTTACCTTTCGCAGGTCGACACAGCTCTTCATCATGATAGCGGACAGGAAGAACGCCCTGCCGGTGTCCTCTTAGAGGATCTCCAACTGTATCAGTTCCTGCATCCGGACCTGTTATGAGTTGGCGCAGGTTCAACCGCCGCTGTTGGTGAAGGGCCACTCAACGAGAGCACAAGCGTTCTCAGCAGCCTTCCTGGTACATGTCCCCATCCAGGACATTTGCAGAGCCAGGACGTGGTCTTCAGTTTCACATGTTCACGGCACACTAAACCATCACCCTGCAGGCCAAGGATGACGCTGGGTTTAGAACTGTGTTACAGGCTACACATCCATGAACTCCTACCCGCCCCTGTTGGTACTGCTTGGATGTCACCTAACATGGAATGGATGTGAACAAGCATTCAAAGAAGAAAAGACAGTTACTTTTTCCGTAAGTGGTGTTCTTCGAGATGTGGTGCTCATGTCCGTTCCATGACCTGTACTCCTTCCCCACTGTCGGAGTTTCCGGCAAGAAGGAACTGAAGGTGGGAGAAGCCAGTGGCACCCTTTATACCACGGCATACGCGCGCCACTCCAAGGGGGCGCCAGAGCCAGTCCCCAATAGATACCACTGAGGGAAAAACTTTCAGCACTGGTCCATATGGTGAGCATGCATACCTTACATGGAATGGACATGAGTAACACATCTCAAAGTTACAGAAAAGGTAACTGTCTTTTCATTAACCGTCAGTCCACAGTATCAAACACATTTATCAGGGTGGTGATGATTAGGGCTTGCTATCCCAAGGGAGGGTAAACAACTAATAAGCAAGGGGAAAAATGGTCAAAAGAAAGAAGGGGTTGGGGACAAACTAAATGACTGCTAAATAGTGGCTAGCTGGAGAACTCAGTTTTGTGTGGAAACTCAGACCTAAACCCTTGTCAGATGGCATTAAAAATAGCAACTTGGAACGTATGCTTCATTCTGAGTTCTTGGTGGAGACGGTTGCTCTCTGTTTTTGGAGGGGCACAATTTGGATACAGTGTGGATTCAGGAAACAAGACTTTGTTTTAGGTGAGATGTTTTTGGAATTAAAAGGATTGGAAGGAGGCCCAATACTTACCCTGGAGTTCAGATTAAGAAAATTTTAAGTATACACTATTGGTGTGGAGGATGTTTAAAATTTCAGCCTGGAAGGGGCTTACTTTTTTTTTTTTCCTGTTATTTGGATAAGACATATTGTGTAACTATGCCCTGCAGCATCAGAAGCTGAGGAAAAATCTTTTAATAGAATATTTTCTCTTCTTATTGACAGCTTGTAAACAGTTATTCCAGAGAGATTGTAATTGTTTAGTTACAGTGACTGAGTGAAACAACCAAAAGGTTTAGTGCTGAATAACTTACTTATGGGTGGCATGTGATGTTATAGGTTACAGGATGCTACTTAGGCTCAGCTGAAAGTCTGATTTCATATCTCAAATAGCACAAAACAATGTTAATGTAATATTAGGTTTGTACAGTTAAGCACTTAACATTTATGAAATGATAATATTAAGTTTATGATGTAGATCACATAACTAAATGCTATATCATAATGCAGACTTGCCAGGATGCACAGTTAAAGTTATGCACTCAGCTGGAACTTCTACATTTCCTAATTTTGTAATGTTGCATTGTTCAGTCCTAACGCTGTGTTATCATAGTTGTTTAAATTTACTTTCCTTGTACTTTTAGGGAAAATAAATGTGTCAGAAGCAGTGTTTTGGTATTTGTTTGTTTGTTGCTCTAGCCCTGTCTAAAAATGTTTGACTAGAACTGTTTTAATAAAAGAAGAAATTATTCTCACTCTCCAAAATTCCAAAATACTTATAGGAATTTTGCTAACCACCCCACGCACCCACCCACCCACCCAAACAAACAAACAAACCTGTACAGAGATCACCCATAGAAAATTATAGCTGGAAAAAGTCAATAATTGGAAAAGTTTATGTGGAATATGGAGTGATAATAGAACTGATCTGAAATCTGGAACATAATGGTATTTGCTAGATTGCCAGGTGAATGCTGTAATACATCCCAGCTATATTTTAAACTCAATTCACTGTCTGCAAATGCTCAATAGTTGAGGAATTCCTTTGCACTAAAGTTTTTTTGAAGTCCAGAACTTTTGTTGAGAGCTTGTAAAACACTGATTGGGGTCTCAGGATCCCAGCCCACAGGCCATCTGTGGCCCGAGCACCTCCCCACTGTGGCCCGCAGAGGAGAGACACATGCAGCCATGCTGCTGGCAATGTCTGCTGCAGGCACTGCCCATGGCAGCTCCCATTGACTGGGGGAGAGGGACAAGGATACTATCTTTAGTCGCCGGGCAGAGTCAGCCATGGAGGCTGCATCATTAGTTGCCAGGCAGAGTCAGCCATGGAGGCAGCATCATTTTTTTCCACAATGAATATAAACGAGTCAAAATACCGAACACAACTATCTGATGAACACCTTACTGCAATCCTGAAGGTTTCAACTGCTCAGCCACTGAGGCCAAACATCAACAAACTGACAGAATTGAAGAGTTGCCAGGTGTCTGTCAAACACTAAGAAGACTCTGGCAGGCAAAGAATTGTATAAAGTTGTATGACTAAGACATTTCTAAGAAATTCAAAATAAAAAGTACAATATAAACGTTTTCTTTTCTGAACACCATCTTCAGTGACATTATTGGCCCACTGGGAGGATTTGAGGACTGGCATTGTCCCTAAGGTAAATTGAGTTTGAGACCCCTGGATTAAAAGATGGTGGGTCTAAGAATAATATTTACAGTACTTCAGTGGTAAGAATTTTGGTATTGGAGGTGTGCAGAATTGGGCCACTTGTTAATTTTCTTATCATTCAGACAAAAAAACAACCCCCCAACCAAAAAACAAAACAAAAAAAAATTCAAACCCTTACTTGAATTTTTACTGTGCCCTTAAAAGGGCAGGAACAGATATAAACCAACAATAATATAATCCAGAGAGATAATCAGATCCTATTTAAAAAAAGCAAAATAAACAAAAATGAGGTATATTTGATTGTTACATTACAGTTTATCACTTTGTCAATTCCCTGCAAATTATTTTAATTTCTGATCTTTTTCAAGTCTTTTTTTTTTTTTTTTAAAATTCTGGTGCTTACTAATTTTCTGCTGCTTCTGTTTTGATACTTTCTTTTCTTTTTAATTCTTGGTAAGTATTGTGTATTGTTTTTTTGCTCTGATTTTCATCTTTTTACACATTTTTCAAGACAGCCTTATGTTTTTATATTTATAAAATATATGTATGTATGTGTTTGGGATTTTTTTCTTTTTTGCAGGGAAACTTTGGCTCAGAACCAGCATTAGCTCCTAACAGAGCTGAGGCAGCTTGCTATTTGTGTGTCTGCCAGCCTAGTACTGCAGTAGATATGCTGCATCCTGCACCATCCAACACAGAATAAGGAATATCTATCATTCCTGCAAACTGCCAACTAGAATCGTAGATTTAAGCTAGACAGCATTGGAGCCAATGAATTTGCAGTATATGTTCTTACACTGCCCTGTTTTTTTTATTTTGCTTTCACTCTTGTTTACTTTATTTATTAATTTTGTGCTTGTTGTTTGATAAAATGGGAAAAGACTTTTGACAGCATGAGGTAAGGGAGGGGAGGAGGGCTTTGTTTCCTAAAGTAAGCCTTCTTTCCTAATGCATTTAAAATTTCTTACAGAGTTAAAATGGTGTCATATTACTTATGTGTAGTGTGCTGATATTTTCTTTTTTTCCTGCAGAGGCTATGTATTTGCATTCCAGCCTCATTTGGATTTGGAGATGTTGTTAACCTCAGTACAAAATGTAAACCGGTCCACAGCTGAGATCTCCCCAGAACTCTTTCAGGTGGCTTTCACTTTTGGATCCCTCCATGGGGGAAAATGATTTGAGATAACCCTGTGTTATGAAAGCCTTTAGTGATGCTGCAGTTCCAAAGATACATGCATTTAGCAGAGTGGATTTCTTTGCTATAGAAAAGGGATGTGGTGGGATAGAATAACTGAAATTCCAGCTGCAGAATCACAAGAGGCTACCAGAGAGTGGGTAATTATTCAAGCTTGAGCCAGTCAAAATAATATACCTATTGACTCTTATTTATTCCAAATAAAGAAGTAAAAGAGAGAAAATGATAACCACTAAACACTTGAGCTGAAAATAAATGTTTCAGAGTTGGAAGGCAGTTCTCTCACCTGTTTTATGATTTTTCTATAAGCAGGTTCTCTGGAAGAAGCAAAGAAAGTAACTTTTTTTTTTTTTTTTTAAGGCAGTAGGCCTTCAGTGCAATCCAGATACTTGGAGATAAGAAAAGTTGTTCATTAGTATGGAAAGGATGACTGTTAACAAGATTGTACGCAGTGTTGTTGTAGACTTGCTGGTCCCAGAATATGAGAGAGCCAAGGTGGGTGAGGTAATATCTTTTATTGCATACGTTTTTGTTGGTGTGAGAGGCAAGCTTTCTAACGTACATAGAGGGAAGAAAGGTAAGCAGCAGGATACGGACCCTGGACTTCAGGAAAGCAGACTTCGACTCCCTCAGGGAATGGATGGCCAGGATCCCCTGGGGGACTAACTTGAAGGGGAAAGGAGTCCAGGAGACTGGCTGTATTTCAAGGAATCCCTGTTGAGGTTACAGGGACAAACCATCCCGATGAGTCGAAAGAATAGTAAATATGGCAGGCGACCAGCTTGGCTTAATGGTGAAATCCTAGCGGATCTTAAACATAAAAAAGAAGCTTACAAGAAGTGGAAGGTTGGACATATGACCAGGGAAGAGTATAAAAATATTGCTCGGGAATGTAGGAATGTTATCAGGAGGGCCAAATCGCACCTGGAGCTGCAGCTAGCCAGAGATGTCAAGAGTAACAAGAAGGGTTTCTTCAGGTATGTTGGCAACAAGAAGAAAGCCAAGGAATGTGTGGGCCCCTTACTGAATGAGGGAGGCAACCTAGTGACAGAGGATGTGGAAAAAGCTAATGTACTCAATGCTTTTTTTGCCTCTGTTTTCACTAACAAGGTCAGCTCCCAGACTGCTGCGCTGGGCATCACAAAATGGGGAAGAGATGGCCAGCCCTCTGTGGAGATAGAGGTGGTTAGGGACTATTTAGAAAAGCTGGACGTGCACAAGTCCATGGGGCCGGACGAGTTGCATCCGAGAGTGCTGAAGGAATTGGCGGCTGTGATTGCAGAGCCATTGGCCATTATCTTTGAAAACTCGTGGCGAACCGGGGAAGTCCCGGATGACTGGAAAAAGGCTAATGTAGTGCCAATCTTTAAAAAAGGGAAGAAGGAGGATCCTGGGAACTACAGGCCAGTCAGCCTCACTTCAGTCCCTGGAAAAATCATGGAGCAGGTCCTCAAAGAATCAATCCTGAAGCACTTGCATGAGAGGAAAGTGATCAGGAACAGCCAGCATGGATTCACCAAGGGAAGGTCATGCCTGACTAATCTAATCGCCTTTTATGATGAGATTACTGGTTCTGTGGATGAAGGGAAAGCAGTGGATGTATTGTTTCTTGACTTTAGCAAAGCTTTTGACACGGTCTCCCACAGTATTCTTGTCAGCAAGTTAAGGAAGTATGGGCTGGATGAATGCACTACAAGGTGGGTAGAAAGCTGGCTAGATTGTCGGGCTCAACGGGTAGTGATCAATGGCTCCATATCTAGTTGGCAGCCGGTATCAAGTGGAGTGCCCCAAGGGTCGGTCCTGGGACCGGTTTTGTTCAATATCTTCATAAATGATCTGGAGGATGGTGTGGATTGCACTCTCAGCAAATTTGCGGATGATACTAAACTGGGAGGAGTGGTAGATACGCTGGAGGGGAGGGATAGGATACAGAAGGACCTAGACAAATTGGAGGATTGGGCCAAAAGAAATCTGATGAGGTTCAATAAGGATAAGTGCAGGGTCCTGCACTTAGGACGGAAGAACCCAATGCACAGCTACAGACTAGGGACCGAATGGCTAGGCAGCAGTTCTGCGGAAAAGGACCAAGGGGTGACAGTGGACGAGAAGCTGGATATGAGTCAGCAGTGTGCCCTTGTTGCCAAGAAGGCCAATGGCATTTTGGGATGTATAAGTAGGGGCATAGCGAGCAGATCGAGGGACGTGATCGTTCCCCTCTATTCGACATTGGTGAGGCCTCATCTGGAGTACTGTGTCCAGTTTTGGGCCCCACACTTCAAGAAGGATGTGGATAAATTGGAGAGAGTCCAGCGAAGGGCAACAAAAATGATTAGGGGACTGGAACACATGAGTTATGAGGAGAGGCTGAGGGAGCTGGGATTGTTTAGCCTGCAGAAGAGAAGAATGAGGGGGGATTTGATAGCTGCTTTCAACTACCTGAAAGGGGGTTCCAAAGAGGATGGCTCTAGACTGTTCTCAATGGTAGCAGATGACAGAACGAGGAGTAATGGTCTCAAGTTGCAGTGGGGGAGGTTTAGATTGGATATTAGGAAAAACTTTTTCACTAAGAGGGTGGTGAAACACTGGAATGCGTTACCTAGGGAGGTGGTAGAATCTCCTTCCTTAGAGGTTTTTAAGGTCAGGCTTGACAAAGCCCTGGCTGGGATGATTTAACTGGGAATTGGTCCTGCTTTGAGCAGGGGGTTGGACTAGATGACCTTCTGGGGTCCCTTCCAACCCTGATATTCTATGATTCTATGATTCTCTTACCTGATCCCTGAAGAAGAACTCTGCGTAAGCTCAAAAGCTTCTCTCTCTCACCAACAGAAGCTGGTCCAATAAAAGATATTACCTCACCCACTTTGTCTCTGTTAACAATGTTTATTTTAACAATGGTGTTGGATTCTGTGGTGTATAAGGTCCTACCCCTCTAGTTTGTGTGTGTTGGGGTGTTTCTGAGTGCATACACAGTCTGCACCCTTAAACTCTTCCTAGAATATTAGTTATAGACAGTGCTGAATGTATACACCGTCAGCACCCTTGAACTCTTCCTAAAATATTAGGTATAGACAATGCTGTGTGCTATTTGAGAACTAATTTAACCTAGATTTGCAATAAATTCTTGGACTTGAGTACTGACCTTCGAGTCACAAGTATTGTGCGCTCTATACAGATAATCTACAGTCAAGCAGAAGTTACTCTTCACAGATTTGCTACAGTTTTATTACTTTACAAGGATAAAATAAATTAATAGGGTTGATTTCTAAAAGTCACTTACATTAGATGTGTCCATTCATCAGTCAAGGAACTTCAACAAGGATTTTAAAACATTCATTAATATAATGAGGGTGCTACTGTTTTTTTGGACTTTATTTTGCCCCTTGGCACAGTTTTTAGCTTAACTTGTTTAGAGAATGCTATATTTTTCTTTTAATCAAGAAACAGGTGGTGGGGATCCTTGCATCATAACAGAAACTTAGGGTATTTTATAGATAACCCACTGCAATCAAAATATTCTACACTTCTGTGGCACTGACAGATCATGCAGTTTGAGGGCACTGCTAGAAATGCTATTCTGCCCAGTGCTGGAGACTGATTGGAGTGTGTCAGTACACTTGATTCCTGTATGGTGAGGAAAATTATGACAGAAGGGTTATCAAAGTGGGATTGCTCCCACAATTATTACTATATTCAACTATTTTAAAATTTCAGACTTTGATGCTACACAGTACAAGTGCCAAATAATGCATGTATGAGTATGAGGTGAAAAGTAATGAACAGGAGAGTGGCCATGAAGCATACAGGCTGACCTCCTGAGAGTGCTGCTTCCTGGCCACCAAGTTACTCCTGTTTAGAACCCGGAGTTATGCCAAGGAAGAGAACTTTGTGACCATATGCTCTTTTGGATGTTGAGTAGCATATTTACATATCTATGCAGATGCTCCCATCCTGTGCTTAAAAACATGACCTTTATACTCTGAGTTTCTGAGAATAAGTATGTCAGTGGGAAGGGAGCTCAAGATTTTCTTCCTCTCATTGCATAGTTCTTTGCTTGGGACCTGATTCACCATTTTCTTACTGTTTCTGCCGTCATTTACACCAGTGCAAAGTGAGTGAAATACTTACCATTCTGATTTGGTAGCATTTTACCTCCACTTTGCACTGGTGAACATGACTACGCAAGATTCAGATTAAGGGTGAATTTGTGCCCCTGGTGTTTACCTTTATCTGCAGCCATGTGTCTGTTCTGTTGATGCTTGCACTAGAGCACCACAGCCTTCAGTCTAGTCTGGCCTGCACCTTCCTCCAGAACTAAATTTGCTTTCCAAAGTTTTAAATGAAAAGTGTGGTTTACATTTTTAGAATGTGGTATTCTACTGTGATCCAAATAATATTTGAATAACACACCCTTCCAAACAATGCATGGATTTAAGTTTCCTCAAAAATATTTAAAAAGAAATGTCTATTTCCACCAAAAATCTAGTATTATATGCTGTTGATAATTCTTTGTGTAGAGAAAACAATGAAGTGGTGATGATTCAGTTCTAGTAGAAATAATGTTAATTTATTAGAAACCATAAATTCTTATATAATTTATGTGGCCATGACTAAGTCAAAAGTAAAGTGTATTTTGAAAAACCAGATGAATGGCATGCTTTAAAATTAGAAGAAATGTTAGAAGAAAAGAAGGATTAGAAGAAAATGTCTTTGCTTCCATGTTGAAGTCTCAAATCATCAATGCCCTTCATGGCAAAAGCTAGGAGGGATACTCAGTGCAGCTTTAGACCTGGTTGTTCCACTATCAACTAGATCTTTACCTTGAGACAGTTTTTGAAAAGATGCCTGAATTTAATAAGCTGTGCACAACATTTTTATAAGCTTCCACCACGCCTTTGATTCAGTGCTTCAAGTTTGTGGGCTCTGATGAGGTGACTTAGCATCCCTGGGAAGACAGAGTTTTTGATAGAAGAGCTCTATAATGGAACAGAAAGCTATGTTTGAGTTAATAGTAGATACATGGCATGGTTTCCAGTTTCCACAAGAGTTTGGCAATACTGCGTCCTGTCACCATTGTTGTTCAGTGTTGGCATTGATTGGTTGATGGAAGCTTACAAAAATGATTCCAAGAAATCCCTGGCCATAATTAAGGCTACAATATTTAATGGAAGAGATGCAGAAAAATACAGGGAGCCTGTAAGAGGCACATTGGTTGGAGAATGACTCCACTCTGTGCTCACCCTGCAGTGGTGGCTCTTATCCTGTGGGTTGGGTCCCCCTCCCTGCTCCGGGCATTGTGACTTGGCCCACGTGCTTGCAATAGCACTCAGGTTTGGTGCATCTGCCCCTCCATCTCCATCTACAGGTGGACACACCAAACCTGGATGGTGTTGTGGCCACATGGGTCAGGTTCTAATGCCAATCAAATTTAGCCCTTCTGCCCCTCTGTTTCCATCTGCAGAGGGGAAGATGTGCCAAGCCTCAGTGGTGCTGCAACCATGTGAACTAGGTTGTAAAGCCTGGAGGGGAAAGGAACTGCTTCTCTCTGTGTGTGTAGGTTTCATAGACTTTATCAGAATTCACGATTACTGTGAACACTGCAACCTTCACACCAAACACAGTAGCCTTAGCCATAACCATGAAGCAGCCTTCAACTCGCGATTACAGCCAGCTCAGTATTAACCTGTCTGGATGAGATATTGAACAAGTGACAACTGTCAAATACTTGGGAAACACCATAGATAGTGCTGGAGGATGCTTGAAAGATGTGGATGCTTGTATAGCAGCAATTGCTATCATGTGTCGGGCCCTTCAGTGGCCTCTGCAGAGAAGTTGTGACATCAAGCTTTCTACAAAACTGCTGATCTACAGAACCACATTTATACCAACTTTATTGTATAGCAGTGATATGTGTGTGCTGAGAAAGGCTGAAGAGCAGCGGACTGACATTTTCAATCTTTGTTGTCTTTGCCAGCTCCTCTGTGTTAAGTAACAGCGCAAGATCAGCAATGAGAATATTCATAGCCAAATCCATCAATCACCTCCGCCCACACTGGATTGATTTTGGCATATTTCTTGTTATGGCCATACTATTCAGATGGAAGACTCATTAATCACAAAATATCTTTTCTAAAAATGCTGCTACACGATCAACAATCGTGTGGTTGCCAAAAGTTTCAGTGGCACAATAAGTTCACCAGTGACAGACATAGATTGAACATCCAGCTAGACTGTCTGAAGGACTTAGCTAGAGATTGATCTGCATGACATTTGATCTGCAAGAAGGCTATCCCTTTGGGATTCATCTTGATGATGACTGTCAATTTTGGCCCATGGATGTTTAATACATTGACATGTAGCTGTGATGTTCTTGTTATTAAACTCTGACTGAAGACCGTTCACAGCTGGTTTGTGCCTTTAGTTCAGCAGAATTGCTGCAGATTGGAAAATGGAGTCTGGTCTCATTTATAGCAGTGTAACCTTATTGTCTTCAGTGCAGTAACTGCTGGTTTACACCAGGTCTAAGAGAGAAGAGAATTGGGCTGTTTGACTTCAGAGGCATTAATATCTATACCAGTATAGAAAGAGAGTCAAGCCTTTGGCTTTCTCAATTTACTAATTTTAGTTTTAACCAAAGATATTTGCCTATATAATATTTATTGAGCACCGAGAGGTATATTAGGCACTTAAAATACACAAGGTTGTATTAATTTTTAATTAATTAATATTTGGGGTCCATTCACGTTGGAGATTAACAAGTGTTAACACAGTTTTTAAATTGTTCAGAAACTGTTTTAAGCATACTTTGCTTCTATCATCTAGAACACTTAAAATAGCCTTAAATCATGATACATATCTGCAGAGCTGCCAAGTGTTATGAATCTCACATGATATTAATTTGTTTCACAGCTTTATCAAAGTGTGCATCTCTGTCTGTATTCCACTCTCTCTTAAAAATAAATATCTTTTAGCCTTGGGAAACATGCAGTGAACTACAAGCCAGGCAGCCATGACTTCTAGTTCCAGCTTTTCTGCTGACCATTGTTAATATTTCTATGAATGTCATACCATTATTAAACCACCCAGGACTCATACCTGCCTTTGCAGAGGAACTATCATTCATCTATTTTACAAGTTGTAGGCCTTGCATGAACAAAGAACGAAAACAGAAGTAAGGAAACAGAGGTATTCAATGGACAAAGCATGAATACACAGAATCAAAAGGTTATGTTCCCTTTGTTCCCTAAGTGATGGTGTAACTAACGTGTTCTGGGGTTTTTTGTGCTCCCCTTATATTATCCAAAGTCCATTTTCTATGCCTCAAGAGCCAGGCAGTCTTCTTGGGTGCAGATTTTGTCCCTTATTAGGATCTCCAAACTGTCTTCTCTTCTGCTTGTTAGCTTGATGTCTTTGTTTACCTTATATGTAAATATACTTTTCATTGTTAATCAAGCTGGTCAGACAAGTAAATATACATTCTTTTGCATAGGTCAGGCTGGGTTTATGCACTACCTCCCAAATGTATTTTAAGAACATATTTCCCGAACACATATATAACTCTTTGTACACAACCCATATATGTTGAGATAATGAATGTGTGAGGCCTGATATGAGTTACAGTATGGTGGTCACTCTGCCAGTTGGCTTGAGGGGCTCCCAGGATCACATGAGATAACTGAGAGGTTGCACAAAATGACTTCAGGAAATAGGACCCTAGCCTCTAAAACAGCAGA
Organism: Lepidochelys olivacea; assembly: GCF_965140295.1. Lineage (NCBI taxonomy): Eukaryota > Metazoa > Chordata > Testudines > Cheloniidae > Lepidochelys > Lepidochelys olivacea. The sequence goes on along the minus strand of NC_140426.1, from coordinate 28,460,937 downwards.
CCCCAGTCTCATCCATGTTGCTGCACTGCCTTTCAGAAGGTAAATGCCATATTGTTTGGCTCGTCTGTCTCTAACCACTATACCACATTCTGCTCCTAGAGCCAGGAGTAGAACCTAGGCAGCCTGAGACCCAGCATTACAGGGTTGTCTCACAAATAGTTGTGTCTACATCTCCTTCTACAGGCTGGTACACATAGAGGCTAACAGCCAGCTACTCCTGCAGCTGAACTAAAAGGTGTTTGTGCTATGGCTCTGAAAGTTATGTGTTCAAATTCTGATGATGACCAGTGTAGGAAAATATATATAATGGCACTGTCTTAAATTAACAAGAAAATTCTAAAATGACTTATTGTTGAAATAAGTTTATGTTGCAAAATATAATATTTAGATGTTGAGTTTAACAATTGTTTTATTTGTGTATTGGTTAATGGGAGCCATCCTTTTAAGGACAGGCTTAATTGTAGATATTGTTTTGAAGGCCACTGAGAGCACTGTGTTGGAGTTTGCCTGTGGGTACATCTACACAATGGGTGGGAGTGTGCCTTCCAACAGCGGTAGACAGACTCAAGCTAGCTCTTGAGCTAATGCACTAAAAATAGCAGTGTGGACATTGCAGCACAGGCAGCAGTTTGGGCTAGCTGCCTGAGTTCCAGCCTGCCTGTCTCCCAGGGTCCACGCTTGGTTGGCTAGCCTATGCTGCCATTTTTGCTGTAACAGCCATATTGCTATTTTTAGCATGCTAGCTCAAGCAGAGATAATGTTTATCTGTCCACCTGGGCTGAGAGGCAAGCTCCCAGATGCAGTGTAGATATACCCTGTGTGGCCAAAGCATGGCAGCTTCTGCCTATGTAAAATCCAAAAAGTCAGAACTTGATCTAATAAACTTACCCCTCTTCAGGAGGACTGGATGCTTCAAGATGTTGCTAATGTGCTATAGACCTTTTCACTACAATGTTACCAGTTTGGTTCTAGCCCAGATCTGTAAGAGTTAAAGGTTTCTCTCATTTAATGGATGTTTGATGAACCCAATATAACATGAGTTTGGTTGGGCTCAGTTGCAGCTCTCATATCACAAACTTGCCAACCTGCTTTGTGCTAATTAGCAGACTCATCAGAGAGGCCAAGAATTGTGTGGGCCCTGGAGACTAAACTTCTTCTGTTCCACCTAGAAAGTCTCCTCTTCATTAAAATCAGATATTGAAGAAAATTAAATACTGTATGCCAGAAATTATATTGGGAATAGTAAAATAAGTTGCACCCCAATTATTCCAGACTGCATAAGAATACACACAGGGTTCATTTAATCAATCCTTGAAATTCAGACACTATAGTGTGGAATGCTGCAGATATTTAACAATACACAGCAATACTAAAAGAAATAAAGTCTATACACAATTTAAATTACAGAGTGAATATAAGTAGGCAGTAGGTCAAATGATAATTTTGATAATTACAAAGACAATATCTCCTGCTCTAGCAAAAGGCATTATGGGATCTTTAATTACAACAGTTGGTCAGGATCTCAGTTTCATATCTTATCTGAAAGTCTGTAAAACATTGTCTCCATATAGCCAAAATCTGTGATGCTATGTTGTTGTGTGTGGGTCCTTGACCAATGTTCGCACTCTGAGGTTTAGTAGTAGCTCTGTATGATGACCATGTAGAGTTGCCAACTTTCTATTCACACAAAACCGAACATCTTTGTCCCACCCTTCCTCCAAGGCCTTGCCTATGCCCTGCCCCTTCTCCGAGGCCCTGCCCCCGCTCACTCTATCCCCCCTCCCTCTGTCACTTGCTCTCCTTACCCTCACTCATTCACTCATTTTCACTGGGCTGGCTCAGGGGTTGGGTTGTGGAAGTGGGTGAGGGCTGTGGGTGCAGGCTCTGGGGTGAGGGATGAGGGGTTTGCAGGAGGGGGCTCCAGGCTGAGGGGTGGAGCCCAGGGGTTTGTAGTATGGGAGGGGGTTCCAGGCTGAGGCAGGGGGTTGGGGTGTGGGAGGGGGTGTGGGCTCTGGGCTGGGGGTGCAGGTTCCAGGGTGGGGCCAGGAATGAAGGGTTTGGGGTGTGGGAGGGGGCTCTGGGCTGGGGCAGAGGGTTGGGGTGTGGGGCTGGGGATGTGGGGTTTGGAGTGCGGGAGCGGGCTCCAGGCTGCAGCAGGGGTTGGAGTGAGCAGGGGTGTGCGGGCTCTGGCTGGGGGTGTGGGCTCTGGGTTGGGGCTGGGGATGAGTGGTTTGCGGTGCAGGAGGGTAGGGCTTGGGCCAAGGACTTCGGAGTGCGGGAGGGGGATCAGGGCTGGGGTGGGGGGTTGGGGCGTGAGAGAGGGTCAGGGGTGCAGGCTCCTGGTGGTGCTTACCTCAAGTAGCTCCTGGAAGCAATAGCATGACCCTCCTCTGGTTCCTACGTGGAGATGCGGCCAGGCAGTTCTGCGTGCTGCCCCTTCTGCAGGTGCCACCCCAACAGCTCCCATTGGCCATGGTTCCTGGCCAGTGGGAGCTGCAGAGCTGGCGCTTGGGGCAGGGGCAGTGTGCAGAGCCCCCTGGCAGCTCCTACTCATAGGAGCCTGAGGGAGGACATGCCACTGCGTCTGAGAGCCTCTCAGAGCCACGGCAGGCAGGGAGCCTGCCTTAGCCCCACTGCGCTACTGACTGGACTTTTAATGGCCCGGTCAGCAGTGCTGACTGGAGCCACCAGGGTCCCTTTTTGACTGGGCATTCCGGTCAAAAACTGGAAACCTGGCAACCCTATGATCATGGAACTTGTACAGTTGTTGAAGAGGAAGCGAGGTGTGAGTGAGTAAGTGTATATCAATATAAGTTGAGAAAAATAAAGGGAGAAGGATCCTCATGGCCTTGAAAGATACCCGAGAATAAAAAGTAATATTTTTCTTGATCTGATACCTTTAAAAAAAATTATCGCTATGCGAATTGCTTCTTCCTCAATGAAACAGTTAAATTAAATGTTTCAGTTACTCATATAAAATACCACTGTATCTTTCTCTTAGCAATATTTAAGTGCATTTTATTAGACCTCTGCCCAAAAGTAATGTATCCCATCCTGTGTTTGTAGTAGCTATTATTTGTACATTGCACTATTTTTCTATATCATGTTGTAATTTTCATAATATCTGTTGATACAAGGAAGAGAAGGCACTATTCACATGATCATTCTTTGTGCACACAGTGAATGTACAGCTGATTATTTCAAAATGCAAAATGTCCATTTTTGATGAAATTTTTAAACAGTGGCTTGTTAGAAATAAATTACCTTATGCAGAGGACAGGCCAAATATGGTGATATTAGGAAATATTTTGCATTAGGTTATGAAGCAGTTCTTAAACAGTTTTCAAAACCACTTTGAAAAGCAACATGGGTCTCTAGTACTACTTATCTAATTCCTGTAGTTTCCAAAACGTGTAAATGATATAGTCTATTAAAATGATGATAATCAGTTTCTAAATACTCAAAGAGGATGTCCATGGCTAGGTGACCCACCCTAATTCATGTATCAGAGTGGCTGCTGTTCCTTTGTTGGTTAGTTTTGTGCCTCATGAACAAGCTTTGCAGTTTTCAGGTAAGTTGTAAATTGTACAGTTTTCAATTGTAGCTACATAACCATTCTTTTTGTTGACATTAGATAAATTTCAGCCTGGGCCATCTGGAAATAATGGCTATTGTGAGTTTTGTAGGCACTTAGTTAATATAATTTGTCATTCATTACTGAGCTGTTGAAGCTCACCTCCGATCAGCCCATGATGCCAGGCTCCAATGCCCACTTGTTACATTTTCAAACACCTTTGTACTTTCTCCCATGCTGCTCCATCCTTTTGGGACACCCTCCCTATAAAAATGAGGCAAAGGTGCCTCATTTTCCACCTTCAAACCCCTCCTCAAAACTCTACTGTGTTGTGATGCCTACAGAATACTTGACAGTGGTTAGGCACATAGTGTGCAGAGACCACTCTACTACGCTGACCAATATTGTCTTATTGTTTATTTGAATTCCCGTCTGTGTATTTCTACATATTGTTATACTTAGACAAGAGACAACAGTACTTAGTCTGTAAGCCCCTAAGGGGAGGGACTAGTGACAGAGGATGTGGAAAAAGCTAATGTATTCAATGCTTTTTTTGCCTCTGTTTTCACTAACAAGGTCAGCTCCCAGACTGCTGCGCTGGGCATCACAAAATGGGGAAGAGATGGCCAGCCCTCTGTGGAGATAGAGGTGGTTAGGGACTATTTAGAAAAGCTGGACGTGCACAAGTCCATGGGGCCGGACGAGTTGCATCCGAGAGTGCTGAAGGAATTGGCGGCTGTGATTGCAGAGCCATTGGCCATTATCTTTGAAAACTCGTGGCGAACCGGGGAAGTCCCGGATGACTGGAAAAAGGCTAACGTAGTGCCAATCTTTAAAAAAGGGAAGAAGGAGGATCCTGGGAACTACAGGCCAGTCAGCCTCACCTCAGTCCCTGGAAAAATCATGGAGCAGGTCCTCAAAGAATCAATCCTGAAGCACTTGCATGAGAGGAAAGTGATCAGGAACAGCCAGCATGGATTCACCAAGGGAAGGTCATGCCTGACTAATCTAATCACCTTTTATGATGAGATTACTGGTTCTGTGGATGAAGGGAAAGCAGTGGATGTATTGTTTCTTGACTTTAGCAAAGCTTTTGACACGGTCTCCCACAGTATTCTTGTCAGCAAGTTAAGGAAGTATGGGCTGGATGAATGCACTATAAGGTGGGTAGAAAGCTGGCTAGATTGTCGGGCTCAACGGGTAGTGATCAATGGCTCCATGTCTAGTTGGCAGCCGGTATCAAGTCGAGTGCCCCAAGGGTCGGTCCTGGGGCCAGTTTTGTTCAATATCTTCATAAATGATCTGGAGGATGGTGTGGATTGCACTCTCAGCAAATTTGCGGATGATACTAAACTGGGAGGAGTGGTAGATACGCTGGAGGGGAGGGATAGGATACAGAAGGACCTAGACAAATTGGAGGATTGGGCCAAAAGAAATCTGATGAGGTTCAATAAGGATAAGTGCAGGGTCCTGCACTTAGGACGGAAGAACCCAATGCACAGCTACAGACTAGGGACCGAATGGCTAGGCAGCAGTTCTGCGGAAAAGGACCTAGGGGTGACAGTGGATGAGAAGCTGGATATGAGTCAGCAGTGTGCCCTTGTTGCCAAGAAGGCCAATGGCATTTTGGGATGTATATGTAGGGGCATAGCGAGCAGATCGAGGGACGTGATCGTTCCCCTCTATTCGACATTGGTGAGGCCTCATCTGGAGTACTGTGTCCAGTTTTGGGCCCCACACTTCAAGAAGGATGTGGATAAATTGGAGAGAGTCCAGCGAAGGGCAACAAAAATTATTAGGGGTCTGGAACACATGAGTTATGAGGAGAGGCTGAGGGAGCTGGGATTGTTTAGCCTGCAGAAGAGAAGAATGAGGGGGGATTTGATAGCTGCTTTCAACTACCTGAAAGGGGGTTCCAAAGAGGATGGCTCTAGACTGTTCTCAATGGTAGCAGATGACAGAACGAGGAGTAATGGTCTCAAGTTGCAGTGGGGGAGGTTTAGATTGGATATTAGGAAAAACTTTTTCACTGAGAGGGTGGTGAAACACTGGAATGCGTTACCTAGGGAGGTGGTAGAATCTCCTTCCTTAGAGGTTTTTAAGGTCAGGCTTGACAAAGCCCTGGCTGGGATGATTTAACTGGGAATTGGTCCTGCTTCGAGCAGGGGGTTGGACTAGCTGACCTTCTGGGGTCCCTTCCAACCCTGATATTCTATGATTCTATGACTATCTTTTTGGTTTGTGTTTATACAGCGCCTAGCACAATGGTGTCCTGGTCTATTACTAGGGCCCCAGGCACTATGATAATACAAATAATAAATGAGAAGAATGAAGTATGAAACCAATGTTGTCTGGTATGCTGGATCAGACCACTGATCCATCTAATCCAATATAACTATCTCCAACCATTGACTATACTAACATATAAAATGCTAAATACAAAATAATTTGATGGCATTATATATTTTCAGTGTTATTCTTAATTCACGCTATTCTTGTTTGATATTTTTTGACCACTGCTTCACAGTGAAGAAATTTTTTAGTTGAACTGTCCACCATAATGCCTATTCCTTTTTGTAGTGGATTACAGATAATGTATAGATAGATAGAATTTAAGACCAGAAGTAACCTGCATTCTTTGCTCCTAGATGTGTATCTTTGCATTAGCTGAACTAAAAAGCATTCTGTGTGAATGGGCACAGCTTACCAAGTGATCCAGATTGCTCTGTCCTGTCCTCAATATTTACCAATCTTTGTCATCTGCAAATATTATCAGCAGTGATTTTTATATATACTTCTAGATCATTGATGAACATGTTGAAAAGTGTCGGGCCTAGAACTGATGTTTGTGAAACCCTATTACATTTTTTTTTCAGCTATGACTCCCCATTGAATACATCTTGAGATCAGTCAGTTAGCTAGTGCTTAATCCATTTAACATGTGGATTACTGATTCTGTATAGAGCTAATTTTTGAATGAAAATGTCATGAGGCACTGGTATATTACATCTTTGCATTTACTTTTATCAACCTAACTTGAAACCTCATCAAAGAATTAAATCATGTCTTATCAAACAACCCTATTTTCCATATAACCATGATGGCTGGCATTAATTATATTCCTATTCTTTGATAATATATTAATTTAATCCTATATTGACATTTCTGTTATTTTGCCCAAGATTGATATCAGGTTAACTGCATATAGTTAGGCTTATTAGAGAGACAAGGTGGGTGAGATAATATCTGTTATTGAACCGACTTCTGTTCATGAGAGAGACAAGCTTTCAAGCCACACAGAGGGCATGTCTATACTTACAGCTAAATCAGCACTTCTGCGACTGATACAGCAGTGTCAATTTAGTGGGTCTGGTGAAGACCCACTAAGTCAATGGCAGAGCCCGCTCCCATCGATGTCTGTACTCCAGCTCCCCTAGAAGCCTAAGGTAATTCGGCAGGAGAGCGTCTCCCGTTGACAGAGCGTGGTGTAGACACAGCTGTAAGTCGACCTAAGTTATGTCGACTTCGGTTATGCAACGGAAGTAGCGTAACTATGGCTAAGTCTATACTACGCAGGTTTTAGCGACACAGTTGTGTCGCTACAGCTGTGCCGCTAAAAGGTGCGCAGTCTACTTGCTGTTTTGTCGGCTCTCCTGCCAACAAAAAACTTCCCCCCTCAACGAGCAGGGTTAGCTTTGTTGGTAGGAGAGCGCTCCTGGCGACAAAGCGTTGTTCACACCGGTGCTTGGCGTCAGCAATATTTTTATCTTTCGGGGGTGTGTGTGTGTGTGTGTTTTTAACACCCCTGAAAGACAAAAGTTTTGTCATTCAGGTGCCAGTGTAGACATAGCCTTAGGTTGACTTACAGCTTTAGTGTAGACTAGCTCAGAGTTCTTCTTTAGGTCTGGGAAAGGTACTCTGAGTACCTTAAATGCAAGATGGAACAGATTGTTTAGCATAAGTAGGTAGAACAAATTCTAAGGGACCAATGCTTTTTTTGCCTCTGTCTTCACGAATAAGGTCAGCTTCCAGACTACTGCACTGGGCAGCACAGTATCGGGAGAAGGTGACCAGCCCTCTGTGGAGAAAGAAGTGGTTCAGGACTATTTAGAAAACTTGGATGAGCACAGGTCCATGAGGCTGGATGCACTGCATCTGAAGATGCTAAAGGAGTTGGCAGATGTGATTGCAGAGCCATTGGCCATTATCTCTGAAAACTCATGGCGAGCTGGGGGAGGTCACAGATGACTGGAAAAAGGCTAATGTAGCGCCCATCTTTAAAAAAGGGAAGGAGGAGGATCCGGGGAACTACAGGTCAGTCAGCCTCACCTCCGTAACTGGAAAAATCATGGAGCAGGCCCTCAAGGAATCAATTTTGAAGCACTTTGAGGAGAGGAAAGTGGTCGGGAACAGTCAGCATGGATTCACCAAGGGCAAGTCATGCCTGACTAATCTAATTGCCTTCTATGACGAGATAACTGGCTCTGTGGATATGAGGAAAGCGGTGGGTGTGATATATCTTGACTTTAGCAAAGCTTTTGATACAGGGGAAGGAGTGCAGTGGGGATGAGGCCTGGGGCAGAGCCAGGGGTCGAGCACCCCCCAGCAGTTTGGCAGAGCACAAAAGAGTTGTAATTTGGAGTAAATTGCAACTGCAATTTGTTGAAGACTGGACTGCAATGAAGCTGGTAGTTTGTAAACAAATGACTCTGACTATGTATATGGTTTACCAGGCCATCCACCAACCAGCTGCCCAGGGGATGGGATCCTACACTATTTTCAGCCTCCCACCAGGGTAATTTTTGTGTGTTCCTCAGTGGGGGTCTTTGTCACACATTATGTACTATATGAAAGGGGCACAGGACGCTGTCGTGGAACAAAGCGGCTGGATGAATCTTGCAGACCGCTACAGCAGAGCGTGATTTGGAGGTTGTCTGCCAGGGACCTTGTAAATCATGTTTGTATTCCTACCCTAGGAACCCCGCGCCGCAGCCGGAAGCTCCCCTCAGGCTGCTTCGGCCTCAGAACTACAGATCCCGCTATGCACCGCTGGGGGGCGGGGTCTGTGGGAACAGCTGGGCGGAGCAAGCTGGTAGGTGGTTTGGCGAGCTGTGATTGATGCGCCGGGGGATGGGGGGAGACTCCGGGTCGGGTTGGGTCCCACCGCCCGGGGGACGGAATGTTCTCTGAGCTGAGCCACTGTCGGTTGCTACTCCCAGCGGGAGAACCGGTTCCTGACGGGGGAGCGGGAGGCATGAGCGGCGCGCAACTCCCATGGAGCTGAATAGCGCCCAGGATGCTTCCACACGATTCCTCAGCATCGCCCAACGGTAACTGAGGCTGGGGGGTGGGGTCTTCCGTGAGGCGCGGGGCGTGTCCACAGTATTGGGCTCCCCGGCGGCCGGAGGGTGTGGGCGTTGAGGGGGCTCACGCTCTTCCCGCCTTGAACAGAGACGGGAGCTGTGGGCCTTCTTCCATCTCACTCCCGCCGGGAGACCCCTGGGCGGTCGTGGGGATTGCTTGGGCCGTCGGTGGGGCGGGAAGGCTTGGCTGGGGCGGGGGAAGTGTAACGGAAGCTGTTGTTGTGTGGGACAAGTTTATGAAAGAGGGTTAAAAATCAAGGGGTCATGTTGGAATGCTGTAGTAAGGTGGAGTCGTGCTGCTGGACAGCAAGGGGAATTCTGAAATTTGGCCTGGTGGGATTGGAGCCGGTTACAGATGGGGTAGTGTATTAACTGGTTGGGGCAGGTGTCTGTGTTCTAAGAAGTGGGCAATGATTTGAAAATGAGAATGAAACTGAGTTAAAATGTACTAATTATGAAGCAGTCACTGTGGAAAGCTCTAGAACATGCCAGTGTGTTCCCACTGCAAATTTATTTATTTTATAGTGACTGTAACTATACCTGCTTTCTCTGTGGAACACTTAGAAGATGGGCCTATACTCTGAGGGACTTATAAATGTAGATATAACATACACTTGGAAAGGGAGGGCCAGTGAAGGATGCAGGTTATAGAGCTATGATTACACAGATACTCTTCTCTCTTTCTACGCCCCCCAAAAAGCCCCAAACAACACAGTGTTCCTCTCTTAGATTTACAATCTTAGGGCGCCGCTAAATTAGAAAAGGTTCACCAATTTACATCATTTTTAAATTATCAAACTGATTGAAGTGAGGGTTAATCCAGTGTAAATGCATTTATGCTAGGAATTTGCCCCAGTTTGACTAGACTGATTTGAAAGCAATTTAGTTAAAGTAGCACCACTTTTTTAATGTAGACTAGGCCTGTGTCTAAGGAAGATGTAATGGGTTGGTGAATCAAATAAAGGGGGGAGGAATAAGGATGGTTAATAGTAATATGAGCCTGTTTTTGTGCACACAGCTAGACTATGAAAATCCATGGATATACAGGTTTGGTTTATTATTTGTTGGCAGCTATTGGAGTCCCTCCTGATTCCCTCACTATGTTTGCTCTTGGAGGGAGACCATTGTGGTGATGGTAGTGGAAATACCAACTTCTACAGAAAATATAACAGAATTTCCCCCCATTAGTTGGGACTTCGGTGGTTTTTTGCCTTTGTTTGCAGCATGGGTATGGTTTAGCTGCCAAGATCTGGGCATATCACTCCTAATCGATTCTCTGACATTGTAGGGGCCTTGGGCATTCAGGGTATCTTAGTCTCTCCCCGTTCTGTCCTACTGGCATACAGTTTAGTCTCCTGAGGACTGAAATGTTTTAGTCTGACTCTGACTAAAGTGTTTGGGCTTAATATAGTGGTATCTGCGTGAAAAGTAATGGCGTGTGGCATACAGGAGGTCAAACTAGGAGTCTAATGGTCCCTTCTGGTCTTAAACTCAGTGAAACTAGGAAACGATAGGGGGTGCCTGCCCCTCACAGCCACTAGAGAGATCCACATTCCCTTGCTTTGGAAGTGTGGATTGTGAAATGGCCTTTATGACCTAAACAACACGTTAATTAAATATATATGTTCAGAAACATACTAGCCAGAGGTCAGCTGTATGAGCACCTGAAATGAGGATGGGGCATTTCCAGAGGGAAGATGACTCCAGGGAATATGTCATTCCTACCAGAGATGATTTATCCTTGGCACTCATAAAATGCCTGTGTCATAAACTCATCATGATTTCAAAGTTCCGCTTTTTGGACCTGTCAGTGTTAGAAGCAAGTGCACCATATCTCACTGAAAACCTAGAATTTCTCTTGTCCAGTGGTATAAGCTCTTGTTTACTAGTCATGATGGGTTGTGAGGCATGTGACCTTACACTTTGTGTATTATTGCATATTATCTGTAGTGTACTGTAGACAAATGTATATTTGGAAGGAAATTACATATTTGTGAAATAGAGAACTATTGTGACAGTCAGCTTTTTTTAAGCTGCTCAGAAGGTTTGAAATGGTAGAGGCAAGTGAATTTGTGAATAGAGTGCAGGTGAGATTGTGAAAGATACTTGTTAAATGCAATGTATCACATTGCTCTGCAGTTGATTGAATTGACACCATTTCACAAATATGTAAAAAGAAAAGGAGTACTTGTGGCACCTTAGAGACTAACCTCCTAGGAGAGTGATCACTTTAGATAAGCTATTACCAGCAGGAGGGTGGGGTGGCGGGAGGTAGTTTTTCATGCTTTGTGTGTATAAAAAGATCTTCTACACTTTCCAAAGTATGCATCCGATGAAGTGAGCTGTAGCTCACGAAAGCTTATGCTCAAATAAATTGGTTAGTCTCTAAGGTGCCACAAGTACTCCTTTTCTTTTTGCGAATACAGACTAACACAGCTGTTACTCTGAAACCTGTCACAAATATGTATATTTAATAATATACAAATGTAATAAAATTTATTTTACTGACATGTTTTATTGCTTCGGTGATGTGACTACACTGTGAAAGCTTCCTTGTCGTTCAGATGCTTTTTAAAATACTTTGCACTAAGGAAGACTTGTGGTTGAAAGGTCATTTTTTGGATTTGGGGGCACTGTATGTAATGGAATACTTGTATTTCTAAGTTTTGTGTGTATTCTTTTAGTTTGTCTTTTGGGGCCATTGTGTGGTGGGTGTGTTAGAGCCTTCCTTAAATGATTGTTCAGATTTTAGCTTTTTAAAAATTTTGTTATTTCGGATCCACTTGAAAACATAAATTCAATTACCCCTGCCCCCTTTTTAAAGAGCTTTTAATTGCTTTCCCAAATGCAGAATTTGGTGATGTATTTTTTGGTTGGGTTTTAGGCTGGATGTTCTTTCAAGTTGTAAACTTCAGTTATTCTATCTTTTACATGCATAGTGTTTTGCATAAATAAAGCTGGGCAACTTTAACTGTAACTGGCAAAATGTAGGTAAGGAAAATAAAACTGACAAGGAGAAGAGACAAAAAAGTGTTACAGTGAGGTTTGTGGCTCCTGTCTTGTTTGTTAGTATTCTCTGTAGGGCAAGTTGTGTAACTATTCAGTTTTTGTTTGGGAATATTTCTAAAGTATATTGGACAATTGTTTTATTGTTTGACTGTATTAGTTATTCCAATCTTCATTATCAGTATGTACTGGGTGGGGAAAAAAAGCTTTCTGTATTACTGCAAAACCCAGTAAAAGTGCTCTGGCTCATGTGTATGGTCCACTCAAAATGTTCTGTCCGGTGGCACCTTAAAGACTAACAGATTTATTTGGGCATAAGCTTTCGTGGGTAAAAAACCCACTTCTTCAGATGCATGAAGTGAAAATTACAGATCTAGTCATAAATATATATTGGCACAGTAAGGTAACTCCCTTCTCTTCATGTGTCAATATATATTTATGTCTGGATCTGTAATTTTCACTCCATGCATCTGAAGAAGTGGGTTTTTACCCACGAAAGATTATGCCCAAATAAATCTGATAGCCTTTAAGGTGCCACCGGACTCCTTGTTGTTTTGTGGATACAGACTAACACGGCTACCCCTCTGATACTTCAAAACGTTCTGTATGTAATGAAGACTCAAGCACTTTGAGAAGTCATTCTTTTACTGCTTCTTGGGTGGTCTAAAAAGAGTCAAAAGAAAAGGAGTACTTGTGGCACCTTAGAGACTAACCAATTTATTTGAGCATGAGCTTTTGTGAGCTACAGCTCACTTCATCGGATGCATACGATGTAGCTCACGAAAGCACATGCTCAAATAAATTGGTTAGTCTCTAAGGTGCCACAAGTACTCCTTTTCTTTTTGCGAATACAGACTAACACGGCTGTTACTCTTAAAAAGAGTCAATAGCTTAATGTATATGCACCTTTTATTCTGTAAACTGGTGATTGTCATTTCCAGGGCTGCCAAGCCTTGTAACTTTCTAACCCATAGGTTCAGTTTAGATTTTGAACATATGGCTATTTATATGATATGCAGAGTGCTCTGTCGAGGCTGTGCTTTATTAATTTTGAACAGGCTGATTTGTTGACTGCTCCCTCATCACCAATGTTAGAGACCTCCCCATAGCCTTTTAAAGAGTGCTTACGGATTGAAAAATCACTGTGCTTTAAATAAAAATAAGCATCTTCTTTCTCACAGATCTGTTTCCTGGATATATGCAAAGTCATATAGGTGCTTACCTTACTGATTGTTCACTGACAACTCTGTGTTAATGAAGTTATTTAAGGTTGCCCACTGGTATCTCATGCCCTTCCAGAGCACTGAGTTCAGCAAAACTCAAACTCCATTATTCTTTAGCAATACAGAGCATATACCCCTATGGAATACTGAACTGGCTTTATTTTGGTTTGTGCATCAACAGAATTTCTAACAAATTTACAATTGTGGAATCTTTACATGAAGGGGGGCAGTGATGTATACCTTAACTGCACTGTAAGTACCCCTATCAAACACTCATCGGTTAGGGGTCAAATTGCGGAGGGAAGGTGTTGGTACCCTTCCAAATTCCACCCCCAAAATAAGCTTTGTCCATGTGAATCACCAAAATGAGACACTACTCAGAGTACATTGTGTAGATATGACTGTGCTTTTTGAGCTCTGCTTGGTTCCCAGTTGTTGGGGCTTGAATGTGTCTATGACCTCTGCTGAGCTCCTTGGGCTTGACCGTGGGGGAAAAAAAATAGCTGGCAATATCTCCAAAACACCGTTCACTTGGATGAAAATGAGATGTCACTCTCAGTAAATTGTGCAGATTTGTGATCCTCCCTGTCCATAAGAAATAAAATATTAACAATCATGGTATTTAAGTTAGCATCTTTAGGCATTGGAGTTAACATATCAGTGAGATGAATGGGGCAGTTGACACCTCTGAGTTATTTTATTCTTTGCGGATTTGCATAGATGTGTCTGCATCAGTTACACTGTTTAAATTTTTGAAGTTTTCTTCGCATCCATAATTGCTAGAGGATTACATTTTGTTTGTTAATGTTTTTTAAATGAAAGATGAGAGAGCCGCAGTTTCACAGAAGTGCTAATATGCTTTATTTCTGTGGACCATCTCAACCTGAGCTATGTGTGTTGGATCAGGGTACTGCTTCTGTGAGAGATATAGAATGGGTACATCATGACTTGCTGATCAGTGGTCTAGTTTGTAGCACTTCTTTTTTTTTTAATTTTAACTTGCAAACTGAGCAAATTTGCTCAAGTCATGGAGGAAAAATAAACGTGGGATCCCTCCAATGAAATGTCAGTGAAACCATTTTCTGGGGATGTGATGTTATTGACATAAACTGTGACCGTATAGATCATTGTTGCAACCACTGTTATATATTTGCAGCAAATATTGTACAAAGGTTGTTGTGTGAGGTGTCTGAGAAGGTTATGATTTGCTGGTTATGATTATGCTGTCTGTATGTGTGGCCTTTTTGTAGTTGAAGTTATAAATATTGGCTATGTACTTGTATCTCATTGTGTTTGATTCTAAATAGCATTTAGTGAAGCATTTGGTCAGCTTCTTGAGAAAGGAATTTGCAAATTAAGTGCCCAATCAAGAAACACTTAACTGACAATGGACCTTGGGAGACTCCAATCCACATAAGAAGTCTTCCTGGGAACGTTCAAGGTAGCATGGGAGCCATGGCTGTTGCCTGTAAAGAACTGAGTGTTGCATGGACATGTGACTTGCCCATTTGTCTCTAAACTCCACCTTGCTGCTGTGATTTTCCACAGTAAGAACAAAGGGGTGTCCTTCCACAGGGCAGAGAATATAAAAGGCCCTGGAAACTCCTCCATTTTGTTTTCACTCCTGCTTCATACCTCTGGAGGAACCTTGCTACAAACTGAAGCTCTGAACAAAGGACTGAATGACCCATCCCAGCTGTGGATGTACTCCAGAGACTTGATGTGAACCTGCAGTTTATTCCATCACTGCTACAAGCCTGAACTGAGAACTTTGCTATTACTGTATGTAATTGATTTCATTTAACCAATTTTAGCTCTCATCTATATTTCTTTCTTTTTATGAATAAACCTTTAGATTTTAGATTCTAAAGGATTGGCAACAGTGTGATTTGTGGGTAAGATCTGATATATATTGACCTGGCTCTGGGGCTTGGCCCTTTGGGATCAAGAGAACCATTTTTCTTTTACTGGGGTATTGGTTTTCATAACCATTTGTCCCAATAACAGCTTTGAGCTGTAACTGCCCTGCTGTAAGCAATTTATCCTGAATTGATACTCTCAGTTGTGTCCCACCAAAGGCAGCATCGTTACAGGAGATGAAGGAAGAGATAAATTAATATCAATTTATAGGAGTCCCTGTGTGGATGGTTTGAGGGAAGGACTCTCCTCCCCTCACACTTACCAGAAGGAGGCTTGCTCAGTGATCAAGAGAGGATTTCCTTTAGTTTCTGGGAGGGGCTGAATGGAGAGATACTGTAACGTCTACATAATATTTGGGATGTGTTTGCAGTGATCATTCAAGATCAGAGAATATGACTCACCTTTAAGGGTATCCTTCATATTTGCTTGTCTCTGTTATCTTTCTCCATCGGCTACATAAAATCATAGAAATGTGGGGCTGGAAGGGACCTCCAAGAGGTCATCTAGTCCATCCACTGGCTTTCCACTGGTTTCCACATGGAAACTGAGGATTTGCAAGCTGAATTAACCGTGGTTGCGATTCCTCATAATCTCACAAAAATTATTTTGGGGAACAGCTTTTTTAATGTGGCTCAAGCTGTCCTGGGGTCTGGCAGCAGCAAGAAGGAATCTCGTGCTGAAGCCCCAGAGAGGAAAAAGTAAAGTTACAGAAACTGCTGGGGAAATGGGAGAGTGTCTCTTTGCTCCACTGTTGTAGAGGAATTACTGTCTGCTGACAAGGGTGGGAGTGGTTGAGGTCAGCTCTTATCCCAAGGCTAAAACAGGCTTTTCTCCAGGGTGGGTGTGTGTGTGTGTGTGGGGGGGGGGGGGATGGGAATGTTTTGCCTGATGGTAGGAAGACTGTCCAAGTTGCTGGCTGCCAGGAAGTTGCAGTTAAGCAAGGAACAGGAGTCACTCTAAAATGCATAGAAAAATGTGTCCTAGAGGAAAGCCCAGAGAAAAATGATGGAGTCCTAAAGACTGCTGCAGTGGATGTGGATTCCATGGGCTCTGTAACCGGAGGCAAACCCAATTCAAAGAGGGAGGAGAGTGCAATGCCTACCAGTATGGGGAAGGGCGGGGGGGAGTCTGTTCTGTCTGTCAGTTGTGAGCTCACAGCTGAACAGGGGATAGATTCCACTCTAGGGAGCACAGGGTGTATGTCCTAGAGGGGGGCCCAGAGAAGGAAGTTAAGGAGGAATGTGGGGGAGTACAGGGATGTCTCCCCATTAATTACAGGGGAAGGCTTGCCCAGGAGAAATTTTGCTGGATCTGCATCTGTAATCCCAGGCACCTCACCTGTGGCTCAGGTTTTAAGAGGGAACTGTGTAACTGTCCTCCTGGAGGGGAGCAGCCACACAACTGACCACCTGGGGACAGAGAGGGGGGACAGAGGGTTCCCCAATCCAGGCCCCACTTTTGCAAAATGTTGTTCCTGCTGTACTTGTGAAAACTAACTCTGTTCCTTTAAGGCAGGGGTAGGGGTTTCTTCCAAGCATTTTGGTGTCAGTGGATATGCTAATGAACCCCCTGCTGAAGGTGAACCCCTCCAAGAAGGTTGGTGGTGATTGGACATCTAACATAGTGAATACCAGTGGAAGTGAGGTAGGATCAGAAGAGGCTAAAATAGGGAAAGAACAAGTTAAAAATTACTTAAACAAATTAGATGTCTTCAAGTCACCAGGGCTTGATGAAATGCATCCTAGAATACTCAAGGAGCTGACTGAGGAGATATCTGAGCCATGAGCAATTATCTTTGAAAAGACATGAATATCTTATAATCCCCCATCAGTCATGCCAACAATAATAAATTTCAGGGCTGCAGGTGAACTATTCAAGCAGTACCTGTTACCTGATAGTGTTTTAAAGAAAGTCACACCACTGAACTGGTGGAAGTCACCAGCTAAACACTTGGAACGAGAGTTTCTTGAAGTACTAACTCAGCTTTTGACATAAATAACCTCTTCTGCAGGCACAGAGAGAATATTTTCTTCATGTGGACTAATTCATTGAAACTTGAAAAATCGATTGGGAGTCGAAACATAGGAAACTTGTCTTTCTCTTTTGGTCTATCAATAAAAATGAGGGAAGGGATGAGATCTACTAGCTTTATAAGTTTAAAGGACAGCCTAACTAATTTATTAGACTGTCCTCATTCTCTTGAAAATGAGTGAATAAGAACTTAAGCTCTAGTTATTTTCTATTCAGCATATTTGAAAATTTTCCTAGGCTGACCTGAAATAATCAGTTTAATTCACTGACTACAATTAACCCTTGTGTTCAATAAATGTAGTTGTAAATGTGAAATGTTTTGATAAGAGGGGTTAATGTATCCAAAACATTTAAGGTTGTTTAACAAAATTTCAGTTACCATCCTAATGCATCTTGACAATAAGTTAATTATGTAGTAAATAAGCAATATATCATTCACCATTTTCTAGCATACTAAAAATGTACAATTAAGAATCTGAAAACATTAAGCTTTATAATTGTTTAAGATAAATATAAATAGTTTTTGCTGCCTATGAGGGCACACTATAAGATATACTAAATTTAGTGTAAAGGCTCTAGCTATAAATCAATACAATGAGAATGCACTTCTCTTGAGAAAATAACTGAAGTACAAATGGAAAAGTTGATGACTTAAGGAGGCTATCCATTTGGTGATTATATGATGATTTAAATTGTTAATTTAAATCACCATGATTTAAATTAAAATCCACCATGATCAAGAATGAAACCGATTTCACAGGAGAGACTGAGCAGCCCAGCATCAGAATATCACATAGTCCAGCAGCTAGGACAGACACTTGAGAAATGGCAGATCCCTGCTCAGATCCATGCTGCCTCTCAAGTGGAATGGGGTCTTGAATGAGGAGGTATCCCACCTTCCAGGTGAGTACACTAACCAGTGGACAAACAGAAGGGAGGTTGTAGCCCTCATCCTCCCTCTCACAAAAATGTTGTAGATGCCTAACACCAAGAAAGGGCTTGCAGCTGAGAATCCCCTGCAGAAGGAGGTGTTTCCTTGCCGCCTGGATTTAGGTGGCTATCTCTGAGAGGGGTGGGATTTAGTACAGACCCCTTGGCTTGGCATCTCCCACTGCCTAGCTTAGGTGAGGAGCTGCCTAGGGAGGTGAGTTGTCTTTTGTGGATCATATTTTGAGTGCTTGTTCACATCCGTTCCATCTCTCCCCATTCATTTTTGTGTAGGGAACATTCATGCTGAACTCAAGCTTTGTGCAGCCTGGTGATTTTCTAGGCACCTAAAAATTAATTGTGGCAATGCTCAGCATTGGCATGCCAAATTTCCATTGTGACTCTAGCCATAAACTGATTACTTCTTGCCCTAACTTCGATGGGCATGGAGAACTGTTAATCAGAGTCCTCTTACCAATCTTTTATAGAATTGAAGACTGTTATCAGCTGTCTCTTCTTTAGACTAATCATACCCCATTTGATTAACCTTTCCTCACAGGTCATGTTTTCTAAACCTTTTATTTTTTTTTGCTCTTCTCTGAACTCTGTTCAGTTTGTTGACATCTGTAATAAAGTGTGGTGCCCAAAACTGGACACTGAGTTTCCCAGCTGAGGCCTCACAGGTGCTGAGCAGTTATCTCCCATCTTACATACGACACTCCTGTTAATAAATCCCAAATTTAATTTGTCTTTTTAGCTGTAGCATCACATTGTTGACTCGCATTCAATTTGTGATCAACTATAACCCTCAGATCTTTTTATGTAGTTATTCTGCATTTTGTGTTTGTGCATTGGATTTTTTGTCTTTTGTAAGTGTAGTACTTTGCGTTTGTCTTTACTGAATGCAATCTGATTGATTTCAAACCTTTTCTCCAATTTATGAAGATAATTTTGCATTCTAATCCTGTCCTCCGAAGTACTTACAACCCCTCCCAGCTCGGTGTCCTCAACAGATTTTATAAGCATAGTCTCTGTTCCATTATCCAAGTCATTAATAAAAAATATTGAATAGTGTCAGGGCCCACTTAATATGTCTTCCCAGCTTGACAGTGAAATATTGACAACTACTCTTGAAGTATGATCTTTCAAACAGTTGTGCACACAGTAATTTCATCTAGGCCATATTTCTCTAGTTTGCTTATGATAATGTCATGTGGGACAATGTCAAAAGCCCTACTAAAGTTCAGATATATTATGACTATTTCCCCCTCTTTCACTATGCCTGTTATTCTGTCAAAGAAGGAAATTAGGTTAATTTGGCATGATATTTTTTTCTTGACAAATCCATGTCAAATCCATGGCTATTACTTATCACCTTATTATCCTCCAGGTTTGAAAAAATTGTTTTATAATTTGTTCAGGTATCTTTGAGTATCAAAGGCAGACTGATCTATAATTCCTTTTCCCCTTTTTGAGGATATGCACTTTGTTTTCCCTTTTCAGTCACCAGCTAATGGTTTAGAGATTGCTTTGGCAAGTTCCATAAGTACTCAAGGGTGAATTTCATCCAACCCTGCTGACTTGAATACATCTAATGTATCTAAACATTCTTTAACCTGTTATTTCCCTCCTTTGTCTTGTTTTCCTTTTCTTTTGTTATTGTTATGCATCTTGTCACAATTAATCTTTTTAATGAAGACTGAAGCAAAAAAAGCTACAAACGTTTCAGCCTTTTCTATATTATCTGTTGTTTGCTCCCCTTCCCTCTTCAGTAGTGGACATACTTTTCTTCATTATTCTCATACTTCTAATGTATTTAGAGAACCTCTTCTTCTTGTCTTACATTCCTTCCTGGTTGTAACTCATTTTGTGCCTTAGCCTTTCTGATTTGTTTCTACATGCTTGTGCTGTTTTTTTTTATACCCATTCTGAGGAATTTGTCCTTATTTCCAATTTTTATGATTCCTTTTTGATTTTTCAGGTCATTTAAAAGGTCCTGATGCAGCTATATGGGTCTCTTACTATTCTATCTTTTCTCTGCATTTGAATAGTTTGCTGTTGTGACTTTTAATATTGTTCTTTTTAGAAACCAGCCGCACTCCTGAACTCCCATTTATTTAAGATTTCCTTCCCAAGGAATCCTACTTCTGAGTTTGTTGAGTCTGCTATTATGAAGTCCTTGTCTTTTTTCTGCTGTTCATTCCTTTCCTTAAAATTACGAAGTCTATCATTTCTTGGTTACTTTCACCCAAGTTGACTTCCAGCTTCAGATTCTCAACCCATTTCTCCCTTTTAGAATCAAATCTAAAAAGCCACCCTCTAGCTACATCCTCTACCTTCTGAAACAAAATGTTGTCACCAATGTATTCTAAGAACTTGTTCAACAAGGAGTCTGGTGGCACCTTAAAGACTAACAGATTCCTTTGTGCATAAGCTTTTGTGGGTAAAAAGCCCACCTCAGATGCATGGAGTGAAAATTACAGATGCAGGCATTATTATACTGACAAATGAAGAGAAGGGAGTTACCTCACAAGTGGAGAACTAATGTTGACAGGGCCAATTCAATCAGGGTGGATGTAGTCCACTCCCAATAATTGATGAGGAGGTATCAATTCCAGGAGAGGGAAAGTCGCTTTTATAGTGAGCCAGCCACTCCCAGTCCCTATTCAAGCCCCAGTTAATGGTGTTAAATTTGTGAATGAATTTTAGTCCTGCTGTTTCTCTTTGAAGTCTGTTTTTGAAGTTTTTTTTTTAAGGATGGCTACTTTTAAATCTGTTATAGAATGTCCAGGAAGATCGAAGTGTTCTCCTACTGGCTTTTGTATATTACCATTCCTGATGTCCGATTTGTGTCCATTTATTCTTATACGTAGAGCCTGTCTGGTTTGGCCAATATACATGGCAGAAGGGCATTGCTGGCACATGATAGCATGTATCACATTAGTAGATGTGCAGGTGAATGAGTCCCTGATGGTGTGGCTGATGTGGTTGGGTCCTCTGATGGTATTGCTAGAGTAGATATGGGGACAGAGTAGGCAATGAGATTTGTTATAGTGATTGGTTCCTGAGGAGAGGCTGTGGGTATTTGGGCTCAGGGTCGGAGCGGGAGAAGAGGTGGGTATCTGGGCTGCGGGGGGGCAGCAGCTGGGCAGCAGCTGGGCTCTGAGTGAGAGGGGGCTTGGGTGTATTGGTTGGCTGGGGTGGGGCACCATGGCTGGGTTCTGGTGGGGAGGGATTGTGGGTGTCTGGCCCTCCGACTGGGCTTGGGGAAAGAAACAGGAACTGGGATGTCATAGGGGTTTCTTTAACTCTCTGCTCCTGGGGGAGCTTTTGTGTGTGTCTGTATTGTTAGACATACTTGCTGACAGGTATTTTGAAATAAATTACCAAAATAATTGAAACTGGTGTGATTGTGTAGTGTTATTTTGGCAAATAATATTTGCAGAATTTTTAATTTTTTGGTACAGAATGCTCCAAGAAGTAGCGCATGCATGTGCTGAGCGAGATGAGCCTCCTTTGAGAATAACTATACTAACTGTATGTATTTGGAGTTCAGAGGTCACATTGAAAAGTACTTAGAAATACTAATAGATGGGGTCCACTTCAAGTGTGCAAAGTAATCTACTCAGAGTAGAATAATTTTCATTAAGCATTCTTTTCTAATGTGGAGCCAAATTCCAGCATGTTTGTGCAATTTATTTTTCCAAATCTTATACAACCCTTTTTTATCCTCCCCAATAAAAAGAAAAAAAAAAAAACACTTGATGCAGACACCAAGGATGGACCTATGATGTAAAAGTAGGACTGTCAAAAATTTTTTAAAAAATCGTGATTTATGAGATAAAAAACCTCGATTAATCACAGTTTTAATTGCACTGTTAATAATAGAATACCATTTATTTAAATATTTTTGGAGGTTTTCTACATTTTCAAGTATATTGATTTAAATTACAACACAGAATAAAAAGTATACAGTGCTCACTTTATACTATTTTTGATTACAAATATTTGCACTGTAAAGAAACAAGAAATAATATTTTCAGTTCATCTTATACAAGTACTGTAGTGCAATCTTTTTATTGAGAAAGTACAACTTACAAATGTAGATTTTTTTTTTTTTGGTTAAATTGTTTTGTTTTTGTAGTTCTGTAAAACATTAGCGTCTACAAATTCGCTTAGTCCTACTTCTTGTTCAGCCAATTGCTAACACAAACAAGTTTGTTTACATTTATAGGAGATAATGCTGCCCTCTTCTTATTTACAATGTCACCTGAAAGTGAGAACAGGTGTTTGTGTGGCATTGTTGTAGCCGGTGCTGTAAGGTATTTACAGCCCAGATATGCTAAACATTTGTATGCCTTGTCATGCTTCAGCCATAATTCTAGGTGACATGCTTCCATGCTGATGATGCTCGTTTTAAAAAAAAAAAAAGCGTTATTTAAATAGTGACTGAACTTCTTGGGGGAGAATTGTATGTCGTCTGCTCTGTGGTTTTACCTGCATTTTGCCATATATTTCCTGTTATGGCAATCTTGGATGATGACCCAGAATATGTTCTTCAATTTAGGAACACTTTCATTGCAGATTTGGCAAAACGCAAAGAAATTACCAATGTGAGATTTCTAAAGACCTACAGCACTCGATCCGAGGTTTAAGAATCTGAAGTGCCTTCGAAAATCTGAGGGACGAGGTGTGGAACATGCCATCAGAAGTCTTAAAAGAACAACACTCTGATTCGGAAACTGCAGAACCTGAACCACCAAAAAAGTAAATCAACCTTCTTTTGGTAGCATGTGACTCAGATGATGAAAATGAACACACGTCAGTCCACACTGCTTTGGATTGTTATCGAGCAGAACTCGTCATCAGCATGGAATCATGTCCTCTGGAATACAGTAACTCCTCACTTAACATCGTCCTGGTTAATGTTGTTTTTGTTATGTCTCTGATCAATTAGAGAACATGCTCGTTTAAAGTTGCGCATTTATAACATAGTTTGGCAGCCGCCTGCTTTGTCCACTGCTTGCAGGAAGAGCAGCCTTTTGGAGCTAGCTGGTGGGGGCTTGGAACCAGGGTGGACCAGCAGCTCCCCTATCAGCTCTCCTAAGTTTCCTGTGTGGCAGCTGCCTAGCAGGCTATCAATTGCTGGGCACTTCAGGTGTCCCTCCCCCCACTGCCGTGTGCTGCTCCTGCCCTCTGCCTTGGAGCTGCTCCCAGGAGCCTCGTGCTTGCTGTGTGGGGGGGAGGGGGGGAAGGGGGACAGAGGGGTGCTGATGTCAGGGTGTCCTCCCCCCACTCCTATCCTCCCGCTCCTGTACCCCATCTCCACAGAGCGGGGGTTGGTGGACAGGACAGGGATCAGGATAGAGGAAGCTTGCTGGCAGCAGTTGCTGTCTCAATTTGCTGATCTGCTTAAAAAGGCAGTGTACTGAGAGTGGGATTAGCATACTTAAAGGGGCAATGCACATCTCTCGTGCACACACACACACACACAGCACTTTGGAAAGTGGAGGGAGTGGTGCACTCCAGTGGGATAGTGTGGGTTCATCATCACATTCAGTTTCCACAGGGAAACTGCCACTGCCAAGCTGTGTCTGCTCCCTCCATTTGTGCTGCCTCTTAGAGTGTGAGGCTACATTAACAACAATGTGTTAACCCTTGAGGGCTCAGCTGAGTGTGCTAGTTCATCATTTAGCAGTAAGGCATTCCCTGGGAAATTTCCCACCCTCTGACTCTACCACCTCAACTAAGCTTCGCAATCATCATTGCTGTGTACAGTATTAAATTGTTTTTGTGTGTGTGTGCGCACACATGCACGCAGATAGATAGATAGATATAGTCTTTTGTCTGGCAAAAAAAATTTCCTTGGAACCTAACCTCCCCCCATTTACATTAATTCTTATGGGGAAATTGGGTTTGTTTAACATCATTTCGCTTAAAGTAGCATTTTTCAGGAACATAACTACAACGTTCAGTGAGGAGTTACTGTAGTAAATGCAGCATGAAGGGGTATACAAATGTTTAGCATGTCGGGCATGTAAATACCTTGCAGTGCCGACTCCAAAAGTGCCATGTGAACACCTGTTCTCACTTTCAGGTGACATTGTAAATAAGAAGTGGGCAGCATTATCTCTCATAAATGTAAATAAACTTGTTTGTCTTAGCAGTTGACTGGAAAAAAAAATAGGACTGAGTGGACCTGTAGGCTCTAAAGTTTTACATTGTTTTGTTTTTGAGTGCAGTTATGTAACAAAAAAAATCTACTTTTGTAACTTGCACTTTCACAATAGAGATTGCCACTACAGTACTTGTATGAGGTGAATTGAAAAATACTGTTTCATTTGTTTCTTTTTTACAGTGCTAATATTTGTAATAATGTAAAGTGAGCACTGTATACTTTGTATTCTGTGTTGTAATTGAAATCCGTATATTTGAAAATGTACAAGAACATCCAAAAATATTTATAATTTTAAATTGGTATTCTACTATTGTTTAACATCGTGATTAATCACAGTTTTAATCACACTAAATTTTTTTTAATCGAGTTAATTTGTTTTGAGTTAATCGCTTGAGTTAACTGATTAACTGACAGCCCTCGGTATAAGCAACTGAAGACCGGTAATAATGAAAAGTGTAAAACAACTTTAACAAACCTTAACTGGCCTTGCTAATGTGCCACATAGAGTGTTATGTTTTGCAAGAAATGAATGCAGCGTTCCATGTACAGCTCTATGAGAGCTGTGTAGAGTGGGGCTATAACTTCCCAGATCCATAAAGCCACTGTGAATACAGCTCAAAATTGCAACAATTTCAATCTTTTTCCATTCTCTTCATCCATACATCTTTCCATGCCTCTAGTAATGTTCTCTGCCTGTATCTGGACCCCATCTGTTTCTGCTATATTTGTTGCAATGAGGTGATCAGAAGTCCAGGTGAGGGTGTATGATTGACTTGCATAATAGCATTATAATATATTCTGTCCCATCTCTTTACGTATCCTAACATTTTAGAGTGCTGCTGTACGATGAACAGAGGTCTTTGTTGAGCTGTCTGCAATGATGCCCATGTAGGTGGCTTTTCAGAGCGGTTACAGTAAATTAGAACCAGTAATGTATAGGCATAGTTCAGATTATTCCTTTTCATGTGTATTACTTTGTATTTGTCGATACTGTATTTCAACTACTATCATGCTACTTTTTCTCTCATTTACCTAGCTTTTTAAGACACCTCTGAAGTTCCTCAGTCTTCTCTTGTCTTGACAAGTATTTTTTTTTCATTGCCTTACCTCTTTCAACTTTCAGAATGCACCTTCTTCTGCAAGTGCTCCACTCTAGGTGTGCTAGCGCCTCCTGTGGCTTTGATTGACTACTTCTCATAGCAACATCCGTTCGGCCTGCACGTGCGTGATAGTCAGCCTTGTGCCCCATGCTGCTGTTATATAGCACTGCACGAGGGAACTTCCCTCTGTTCCTTCTCAGCATCTTTAGCCTGAGATGGAGATCTGACAGTTGTCCCTCTTGAGATTTCCTCAACTTTGTCCTTATTTCTTATTCTAGTAGATAGTTGAAAAAGGTCTTAGCATTAGTGTAATTAGTTAGTAATAGTAGTAGCTTTCCAGAGCCAGAAAAAACAGGGAGATAACATTTTATCTCATAAATAACACACAGCACACTCAGTATCGCAGGAGTTTTGTTTTCCTGTGGACCTGGCTATATCTGAGATGCCCTAGTCTCAGCTGCTTGGCTCCGACATACTGTCAGTACCAAAGACGTTGAGATTGCCTGAAGTTTGCCCAGTACTAACAGTTGCACCTCAGATTTCTCCAGGTGCTCCACCATTCAAGAGTCAGTTTGAGGAAGGGGATTCTGATGAAGGCCATGCCTCTGTGTCTCAAATATCAATTCAGGGTTCTCCCCCTCACTCCTATAGAGGCCCCGTTTCAGAAGTCTCTGAGTCTATAACTACATGTGCCACAAGATTGCAACCAACATCTTGCTGGTATGAGCACCAGGAGTGCCTCCTCATCCTATGTCTTATGCACCACCTCCTTAGCTATATTGGGACTCTTGGGCAGCCTGTCACCAACAATTCTCCATGGCATTGAGCACCACCCATCGCAGAGAGAGACAACATGCATCATCTGCTCCCTCTAAGAGACCTGACCTTCAAGAAGAAACCTTTGAGGAGCAGGAAGCTAGAGCAGATGAAGAGATCTTTCCTAGAGCGAATATCTCCATCTTCTGATGAAGTGAATACGGTTGAGGACCTTTTTTGATGGGTCTGCATTATTTGTGGACACCACGGCTGAATCTCTGCAAACGTTAAAGGACTCTAGGGCTACCGTATGTTATCATAGAAGATTAGGATTGGAAGAGTCCTCAGGAGGCCATCTAGTCCAACCCCCCTGCTCAAAGTAGGACCAACCCCAACTAAATCATCCCAACCAGGGCTTTGCCAAGATGGGCCTTAAAAACCACTAAGGATGGAGATTCCACCACTTCCCTAGGTGTAACCCATTCCAGTGCTTCACCACCCTCCTAGTGAAATGTTTTTCCTAATATCTGACCTAGACCTCCCACACTGCAACATGAGACCATTGCTCCTTGTTCTGTCATCTGCCAGCACTGGAAACAGCCTAGCTCCATCCTCTTTGGAATTCCCCCTTCAGGTAGTTGAAGGCTGCTATAAAATACCCCCCTCAGTCTTCTGTAGACTAAATAAGCCTAGTTCCCTCAGCCTCACCTCATAAATCATGTGCCCCAGCCCCCTAATCATTTTCGTTGCCCTCTGCTGGACTCTCCAATTTGTCCACATCACTTCTGTAGTGGGGGCCCAAAACTGGATGCAGTACTCCACATGTGGTCTCACCAGTGCTGAATAAGGGGGAATAATCACTTCCCTCGATCTGCTGGCAATGCCCGTACTTATACAGCCCAATATGCAGTTAGCCTTCTTGGCAACAAGGGCACACTCTTGACTTTCATCCAGCTTTTTGTCCACTGTAATGTCCAGGTCCTTTTCTGCAGAACTGCTGCTTAGCCAGTCGGTTGCCAGCCTGTAGCAATGCATGGGATTCGTCTGTCCTAAGTGCAGGACTCTGCACTTGTCCTTGTTGAACCTCATTAGATTTCTTTTGGCCCAATCCTCCAATTTGTCTAGGTCACTCTGGACCCTATTCCTATCCTCCAGTGTATCTACCTCTCCCCCCCAGCTTAGTGTCTTCTGCGAACTTGCTGAGGGTGCACTCCATCCCATCATTCAGATCATTAATGAAGATGTTGAACAAAACTGGCCCCAGCACTGACCCCGGCGCACTCCGCTTGATACAGGCTGCCAACTAGACATTGAGCCGTTGATCACTACTAATTGAGCCCAGCGATCTAGCCAGCTTTTTATCCACCGTATAATCCATTCATTCAATCTATACTTCTTTAACTTGCTGGCAAGAATACTGTGGGAGACCATATCAAAAGCTTTGCTAAAGTCAAGATATATCATGTCCACCATTTTCCCCATATCCACAGAGCCAGTTATCTCATCATAGAAGGTAATCAGGTTGGTCAGACATGACTTGCCCTTGGTGAATCCACACTGACTGTTCAACCTCCTCTCCTCCAGGTGCTTCAAAAGTGTTGTGTTGGGATTTATATAAGCGCCTACAAGAGAAAGCTTAGCAAGTCCCAGATGGCTCAGAGATCCAGTCCTGCTCAATTCCTGACCTCCCAGAGGCCATATGAACCACATCAAAAGAGACTGATACTTCAGGGAAGGAAACTGTCCACCTCTCAGCCTTCTACCTTGCTCTCTTCCACCGCCAAGCAGCAATTTTGATGGGCTGATGGCCACTGTTCCCTCTAAGCTGTGTGTGTGTATGCGCACACAGATCCTAAACCCCACGCACACGGCAAAACACCATGCGCGCAACAATTTGCACAGAAGAAATTTTTTGTGCACACGGTCTGTCAAAAATTAGAGGGAACATTGCTGATGGCAATGTTCCCTCTAATTTTTTCCATCTATGTGTGGAATAAATCTTGTTATGTGCATCAAAGTACTGTACGGATGTGCGCCACAGTAGAAACAAAAAACGTAGATATAATATGTATTTTTAAAAAGTTACTATAAGGATAATTACTTCATCCAGGACAGGTTAGGCATTTTAGAACTCACTACTCAAAGAATTAAATTTAAGTGTAAGAGAGAGAAAAATTATGAAATGCATAACCATTCAAAAAACTAAAACACACTTTAAAAGCATAAAATTACAGAGAATATATGAAAACATGAGGAGTCTGGTGGCAACTTAAAGACTAACAGATTTATATGGGCATAAGCTTTCGTGGGTAAAAAACCCACTTCTTCAGATGCATGGAGTGAAAATTACAGATACAGGCATAAATACATATTGGCACATGAAGAGAAGGGAGTTACCTTACAAGTGGAGAACCAATGTTGAAAGCCAATTTAGTTAGGGTGGATGTAGTCCACTCCCAATAATTGTTGAGGAGGTGTCAATACCGAGAGGGAAAATTTCTTTTGTCGTGAGCCAGTCACTCCCAGTCCCTATTCAAGCCAAGATTGATGTTCAGTTTGCAAATGAATTGTAGCTCAGCAGTTTCTCTTTGAAGTCTCAGAGTAACAGCCATGTTAGTTTGTATTTGCAAAAAGAAAAGGAGTACTTGTGGCACCTTAGAGACTAACCAATTTATTTGAGCATAAGGGCTTTCGTGAGCTACAGCTCACTTCATCGGATGCATACTGTGGAAAGTGTAGATGATCTTTTTATATACACACACAAAGCATGAACAAATACCTCCTCCCACCCATTCTCCTGCTGGTAATAGCTTATCTAAAGTGATCACTCTCCTTACAATGTGTATGATAATCAAGGTGGGCCATTTCCAGCACAAATCCAGGGTTTAACAAGAACGTCTGGGGGGGGGGGGTAGGAAAAAACAAGGGGAAATAGGTTACCGTGTGTGTGTGGGGGGGGGGGGTGAGAGAACCTGGATTTGTGCTGGAAATGGCCCAACTTGATTATCATACACATTGTAAGGAGAGTGATCACTTTAGATAAGCTATTACCAGCTGGAGAGTGGGGTGGGAGGAGGTATTTTTTCATGCTTTGTGTGTATATAAAAAGATCTTCTACACTTTCCATAGTATGCATCTGATGAAGTGAGCTGTAGCTCACAAAAGCTTATGCTCAAATAAATTGGTTAGTCTCTAAGGTGCCACAAGTACTCCTTTTTTTCTTTGAAGTCTGTTTTTGAAGATTTTTTATTGAAGGATGGCTACTTTTAAATCTGTTATTGAGTGTCCAGGGAGATTGAAGTGTTCTCCTACTGGCTTTTGTGTGTTACCATTCTGATGTCTGACTTGTGTCCATTTATCCTTTTACATAGAAACTGTCTGGTTTGGCCAATGTACATGGCAGAGGAGCATTGCTGGCACATGATGGCATATATCACATTAGTAGATGTGCAAGTGAATGAGCCTCTTCTGGTATGGTTGGTGTGGTTGAGTCCTGTGATGGTGTTGCTAGAGTAGAGGTGGGGACAGAGAAGGCAATGGCTTTTGTTACAGGAATTGATTCCTGTGCTAGTGTTTCTGTGATGTGGTGTGTAGTTGCTGGTGATTATTTGCTTCAGGTTGGGGGGCTGTCTGTAAGCGAGGATTGGCCTACCTCCCAAGGCTTGTGAGAGTGGGGGATTGTTTTCCAGGATAGATTGCAGATCGTTAATGATGTGCTGGAGAGGTTTTATCTGGGGGCTGTACGTGATGGCCAGTGGTGTTCTGTTATTTTCCTTGTTGGGCCTGTCCTGTAGTAGGTGACTTCTGGGTACCCATCTCACTCTGTCAATCTGTTTTCTCACTTCCCCAGGTGGGTATTGTAGTTTTAAGAATGGTTAATAGAGATCTTATAAGTGTTTGTCTCTGTCTGAGGGATTGGAGCAAATGCGGTTGTATCTTAAGGCTTGGCTGTAGGCAATGGATTGTGTGATGTGTCCTGGATGGAAGCTGGAGGCATGTAGGTAAGTATAGCAGTCAGTAGGTTTCCGGTATAGGGTGGTGTTTGTGACCATCACCTATTTCCACTGTAGTGTCCAGGAAGTGGATCTCTTATGTGGATTGGTTCAGGCAGAGGTTGATGGTGAGATGGAAATTGTTGAAATCCAGGTGGAATTCTTCAAGGGCCTCCTTCCCATGGGTCCATATGATGAAGATGTCATCAATGTAGCGTAAGTAGAGGAGGGGTGCTGGGGACAAGCGCTGAGGAAGCGTTGTTCTAAGTCAGCCATAAAAGTGTTGGAATATGGTCGGGCCATGCGGGTACCCATAGCAGTGCCGCTGCCTTGAAGGTATAGGTTGTCCCCAAATCTGAAATGGTTGTGGGTGAGGACAAAGTCACAAAGCTCTGCCACCACGTGTGCCGTGGCTACATCAGGGATACTGTTTCTGACAGCTTGTAGTCCATCCTCGGGTGGAATATTGGGGTAAAGAGCTTCTACATCCATGGTGATCAGGATGATGTTTTCAGGAAGATCACCAATGCATTGTAGTTTCCTCAGGAATTCGGTGGTGTCTCGAAGATAGCTAGGAGTGCTGGTAGTGTCGTGTCTGAGGAGAGAGTTCAAATAGCCAGATAATCCTGCTGTAAGAGTGCCAATGCTTGAGATGATGGGGCATCCAGGATTTCCAGGTTTATGGATCTTGGGTAGCAGATAGAATACCCCTGGTTGGGGCTCTAGGGGTGTGTCTGTGTAGATTTGTTCCCGAGCTGTAGCAGGGAGTTTCTTGAGCAGACGGTGTAGTTTCTTTTGGTACTCCTCAGTGGGATCGGAGGATGGTGGCCTGTAGAATGTGGTGTTGGAGAGTTGTCTGTCAGCCTCTTGTTCATAATCCAACCTGTTCATGATGACTACAGCACCTTCTTTGTCAGCCCTTTAGATTATAATGTCAAGAGTTGTTTCTGCAGCTGTAGATGGCATTGCATTCTGTACAGCTAAGGTTATGGGGCAAGCGATGCTGTTTGTTCACAATTTCAGCCTATGCATGTCTGCAGAAGCACTCTATGTAGAAGTCCAGTCTGTTATTTTGACCGTCAGGAGGAGTCCACACAGAATATATGTGCATTGCAGGAAGTACCAAAGAAGTAACAACAACAATTATACAAGTATATGTTGGGAGGTGAGTGTGAAAGACTGTGTGAGACACACACACAGAGACTGTGTGTTTGCGTGTGTGCGCTGTCTCTTCAAGGACCTCTCACTGAAAGCTCTCCTGCTCCTGAGCCCAGCTGTCTTCCCTCCCCCACTCTGTGGAGATGGGGTACATGGGGAGGGGGAGAGAGAGATTGTGTGTGCTGGCTGCTGGGGAAGTCTCTGAGAGACTGTGTGCTCTCTCTCTAAGGCACTCACTACCTGGAAGGCTTGTTCAGACCTCAGAAGCTCAACTCAGGCTCCTGAGCCAGGCTGTTCCCCCTCCCCTGCTCTGTAGTGATGGGTACAGGGGTGGGGGGAAGGAAACACCCTGACATCAGTGCCTTTCTCCCCTCCTGCTGTGCACAGACAGTAGGAGGGTCCTGGGAGAAGCTGCCAGGGGCTCCAACTTAGGCAGAGGGCAGGAGCAATGTGGCTGCAAAGCAATGGGGGGAGGGGCACCTGAACACACACTGCTGGATGTGTGTGTCTCCGCTAATCAAGTGCAAGACACTTGAATCACTCCTGGGTGGCCACCCAACCACACAGCTTAGAGGGAACACAGGCTAGTGGAGGGCCTGAATTACCATCCTCATCCTTATCAGCTGTCCCGATTCATCTGTCGTCTTCCCTTAGGCGACTGACTTTTATACTTCAGGTGGGCTTGGGAGTTGATCACCAAAGACACGAGGGTTTTGGAAATCCTGTCCGCAGGCTACGCTATCCATTTTACTATGCTTCCACCAACAAATCCCCCTTCCCTGTCCTTCAGAAATCCCTTTCACAAGAACTTGCTTCGTCAAGAAATAGATTCTCTTATGCTTGGGATTGGTTGTATAGCTCTCATACAGCAGAGCGGGAATAAGTTTTGTTCTGGATATTTCCTGGTACCAAAAAAAAGTGGAGGTTGGAGACACATACTAGATTTGAGGCTACTCAATACTGATGTGTAGGCACAGAAATTGAAAATGGTGACACTTGCAGTGATGATTCTATCACTAGAGCAAGGGGATTGGTTTTCACTTTTGACCTTCAGGATGTGTGTTGCTATCCACCCATCCCACAAACAATTCCTATGTCTAAATTGGCTAGGACCACATTCAGTACAGTAGATGCTTGTTAGTAGCAACATATGGGTCCCCTTCTCTATGTTGCTGTTACGGGAAGTGTCATCTGACTAAAGGCAGTCTGCTTTTTCTGGTACATAAAACAGCTACAGTACATGCTAACAAATCTATACTTGTAACAATGTGATGTATGTTTATTATTGTTGCTACAGTATTATTTTAGTATACCTACTGTAGATTTTAAACATGTTTTTGGTTCTGCATTTGTAGCCTACCACCATATTGTATCAAGAAATCGGTATTAATTGAGTTAACATTATAAAAGTATCAAGTTTTATTTTTATGTTTAAGAACAATCAAACATCAACCATGATAACAAACACAACCCTTTGCTCTTAACTGTAAACATTTTTTTGAACTCTCACTTAACTGTAATACTTTGTACGCACTGTAAGTCCCACTGGATAAGGACATCTGATAAGCAGATAATAGTTTAATTTAGGTTATTACAGTATTGTTATTCCACATCAGTGTATTCTATTTATACAATCAATATCAACTAGTAAATTAATTAAGAATGGATAAACTCACTCATTTTAGATGGAAGAACTCTGTTAATGTGCTGTGCTTCTCAGTCACAATTTTGTTTTGAAGATCTAATAGCATTTAATTTCAGAAAGGGGAACTACATCAAAATGAGGAGGTTAGTTAAGCAGAAATTAAAAGGTACAGCACCAAAAGTAAAATCCCTGCGAGCTGCATGGAAACTTTGTAAAGACGCCACAATAGAAGCTCAACTTAAATGTATACTCAAAATTAAAGAACATAGTAAGAGAACCAAAAAAGAGCCAATATGGCTAAACCACAAAGTAAAAGAAGCAGTGAGAGGCAAAAAGGCATCCTTTAATAAGTAGAAGTTAAATCCTAATGAGGAAAATAGAAAGGACCATAAACTCTGGCAAATGAAGTGTTAAAAATAATTAGGAAGGCCAAAAAAGAATTTGAAGAACAGCTAGCCAAAAACTCAAAAAGTAATAGCAAAAATTGTTTTAAGTACCTCAGAAGCAGGAAGCCTGCTGAACAACCAGTGGGGCCACTGGACGATCAAGATGCTAAAGGAGCACTCAAGAACGATAAGGCAATTGTGGAGAAACTAAATTAATTCTTTGCATCAGTCTTCACGGTTGAGAATGTGAGGGAGAGTCCCAAACCTGAGCCATTCTTTTTAGGTGACAAATCTGAGGACCTGTCCCAGATTGAGGTGTCATTCGAGGAGGTTTTGGAACAAATTGATAAACTTAAAGAGTAACAAGTCACCAAGACCAGATGGTATTCACCCAAGAATCATAGAATATCAGGGTTGGAAGGGACCTCAGGAAATCATCTAGTCCAACCCCCTGCTCAAAGCAGGACCAGTTCCCAGTTTCTGCCCCAGATCCCTAAATGACCCCCTCAAGGATTGAACTCACAACCCTGGGTTTAGCAAGCCAATGCTATTGCAAACCACTGAGCTATCCCTCCTACCAAGAGTTCTGAAGGAATTCAAATGTGAAATTGCAGGACTACTGTCATCTGTAACCTGTCATTTAAATGAGCTTCTGTACCAAATGACTGGAGGATAACTAAGGTGATGCCAATTTTTAAAAAGGGTTCCAGAGGTGACCCTGTCAATTACAGGCTGGTAAGCCTGACTTCAGTGCTGGGCAAACTGGTTGAAACTCTAGTAAAGAACAAAGTTGTCAGACACATACATGAACGTAATTTGTTGGGGGAAGAGTCAACATGGGTTTTGTAGAGGGAAATCATGCCTCACCAATCTACTAGAATTCTTTGAGGGGGTCTACGAGCATGTGGACGAGGGGGATCCACTGGGGATATAGTATATTTAGATTTTCAGAAAGCCTTTGACAAGGTCCCTCACCAAAGGCTCTTAAACAAAGTAAACTGTCATGGGATAAGAGGGAAGGTTCTGTCATGGATTGGTAACTGGTTAAAAGATAGGAAACAAAGGGTAGGAATAAATAGTCAGTTTTCAGAATGGAGAGAGGTAAATAGTGGTGCCCCCCAGGGATCTGTACTGGAATCAGTCCTACTGAACATATTCATAAATGATCTGGAACAAGGGGTAAAGAGTGAGGTGGCAAAATTTGCAGATGATGTAAAACTACTCAAGATAGTTAAGTGCCAGGTAAACTATGAAGAGCTACAAAAGGATCTCACAAAACTGGGTGACTGGGCAACAAAATGGCAGATGAAATTCAATGTTGATAAATGCAAAATAATGCACACTGGAAAACATAATCATAGAATATCAGGGTTGGAAGGGATCTCAAGAGGTCATCTAGTCCAACCCCCTGCTCAAAGCAGGACCAATCCCCAATTTTTGCCCAAGATCCCTAAATGCCCCCCTCAAGAATTGAACTCACAACCTGGGTTTAGCAGGCCAATGCTCAAACCACTGAGTTATCCCTCCCCCAACTATAATCCCAACTATAAATATAAAATGATGGGGGTCTACTCTAAATTATCTGTTACCACTCCAGAAAGAGATCTTGGAGTCATTGTGGATAGTTCTCTGAAAACATCCACTCAATGTGCAGTACTTGTGGCACCTTAGAGACTAACCAATTTATTTGAGCATGAGCTTTCGTGAGCTACAGCTCACTTCATCGAAAGCTCATGCTCAAATAAATTGGTTAGTCTCTAAGGTGCCACAAGTACTCCTTTTCTTTTTGCGAATACAGACTAACACGGCTGTTACTCTGAAACCTGTCAATGTGCAGTGTCAGTCAAAAAAGCGAACAGAATGTTGGGCATCATTAAGAAAGGGATAGATAGTAAGACAGAAAATATCATGCTGTCTCTATATAAATCCATGGTATGCCCACATCTCGAGTACTGCATGCAGATGTGGGTGCCCCATCTCAAAAAAGATATATTGGAATTGAAAAAGGTTCAGAAAAGGGCAACAAAAATTATTAGGGGTATGGAATGGCTTCCGTATGAGGAGAGATTATTAAATCTGGGACTTTTCATCTTGGAAAAGAAACGACTAAGGGAGGATATGATAGAGGTCTATAAAATCATGGGCTGGTATGGAGAAAGTAAATAAGGAAGTGTTATTTACTCCTCATAACACAAGAACTAGGGGTCACAAAATGAAATTAATAGGCAGCAGGTTTAAAGCAAAGAAAAGGAAGTATTTTTTTCACACAACGCACAGTCAACCTGTGGAATGTCTTGCCAGAGGATGTTGTGAAGGCCAAGACTATAACAGGGTTCAAAAAAGAAGTAGATAAATTTATGGAGGATAGGTCCATCAATGGCTATTAGCTGGGATGGGCAGGGATGGTGTCCCTAGCCTCTGTTTGCCAGAAGCTGGGAATGGGCGACAGAGGATGGATCACTTGATGATACCTGTTCTGTTCGTTCCCTCTGAGGCAACTGGCCACTCTTGGAAGACAGAATACTGAGCTAGATGGACCTTTGGTCTGACACAGTATGGCCGTTCTTATTCTTAAGATGGGATTCAGTGTCCCAAAGAGACTTGTAGACCCTGTCACCAAGTCCCTCTCATTATGAAATGTGCCGATGTGTGTTCGAAGCTTTCAACAGCTCGGAGTTTGTTGGAGGTGGAACTTCATCAAAATCATCCTCACTGTCTTGATTATTTTTTTTATTATGATATGTTTAATCAACACAAGCTCATTTCTCTGACCTTGCAGCAGCTGCAGCGCTCAGTAATTCCTCATCAGTTAACTCACTGAACCTGGGCAAATCCTCATCCACAACAACTACTAAGTCCTCTTTTTTCCATGTTGACTGGAAGTGGAATATTGTTCAGGAGGTTGTCAATATCCTCACTATGCATATCTTTCACTGGCACAACAAATTTGCTTTCCTGAAACAATTGGAAATTGTTGTCAGATTTACATCTTGCCATGCCTCACAAGAAAATGAATGCAGTCAAGCAAACTTACAGTTTTCAGGACTGTCTGAACATCTGTCTTGGTCTGCATCAAGAGCAATAATAATCCAGTTTGCAATTTTCTGATTGGTAATGTCCGTTTATGCTCATAATCACACCTTGAGCCATATGTTGCATCAAAGATGTAGTGTTAGGGGTAAGAATTCGAGCTGAATGTTTGTGAGAACCAATCCTTAGGCGATAGATCTCTTCCTCAAATTGGGCCTACAATTGAACATTCAAAAAATCCACTTTGACCCCTGTGGAAAACTTAGAATTCATAGGAGCTCATTTCAGTTCAGTAATAGCAAGAGTCTACCTTCCTCTGCATAGGTTTGGCTCTTTCCAACATAGCTAATACACTTCAGCTCAGCCCCCAAGATCAGGTCAAGAACTGTCTTCAGTTGTTGGGGCTCACAGCAGCCAGCACCTTCATCACAGACCATGCAAGACTCCGAATGCGCTGCCTTCAGGGGTGGCTCAGAACTGTTTATTCACCAGACACTGTCTAAACATGCTTCTTTCCTTTTTCACTTGCATAAAACAATCCTTCATTTGGAGGAAAGACCATCACAACATTTGCACAGGAGCCCCATTTGCACGTCCTTCCCCAGGGTCATCATAATGATGGACACCTCTCTGCTAGGGCGGGGAGAGTATTTAGACACTCTCACAGCTCAGCACAAGTTGATGTTGCAAGAGATCATGCTACACAGCAGCCTCCTGGAACTCAGAATGGTCAGATACGCCTGTCTCCAGTTTTTACAGCTAATGAGGAGCAAACACATAAAGGTTGTGACAGGCAGCATATAATTCAGGTTTTATTTCAACTGGAAGGAGGCGCAATATCGCCCTCCCTCTGTGCCAGAGCTGTCAAATTTTGGAATTGGAGTATATGCAGTCAGGTCATCATCACAACAGCCTAGCTGACTAGCATGCATGCATGGGCTGCACACACATGGCTATGAGAAACCTCCGATGAAAGGCGCAGGGGGCGCTAGCACACCTGTAGTGGAGCACCCGTAGGGCACACATCTTGAAGTACCACAGTTGCTGCACAGGAAGAGTAACCATTTCTTTCTTTCTTCAGGTATGTGAGCAGTTTATTGTAAAGTCACATTGGCTGTTGCTTGTTCTTTGCATTCTCTTCTTTTTCACAGATGTTTTCACCAGTAATCTGCTGTGCCTTGATTATGGTATTTTTTAGGACCATTCAGCTGTCTTTCATTCTGGTGGATTTTTAATATTTCCTACTGCACTTTAGTCACAACATTATTTATTTCCCCAAAATTTGCTTTCCTGAAATCTGAAGCACTAGTACTTGATGATTTCTGTGCATGCATTTCTCATTACACTTAATTTGTTCAAATCCTCATTATTATTCTCATCTTCTCAGTTGGTTTCTCCCTATCTGTAGTAGGTAAGTTCAGGATGTGTGGGTTAGAGCATTTCTCTAGCTTTTGATTCATAACACATTTCTTTTACTTAACCTGGGAACTCTTGCCATTGTTAGCAATAAGCTATCTTGGTATTTAAAACACACCATCAATATAGTGTCATATGGCTCAGAGTGCCTTGAGAGTTGGTCCAGGAATGTTTTTTGTTTTCTTTCACCTTCTGTGTAGGTGATCTTTAGCAGTAGTTACTCCTTTGCTTTTTTCATTTCTTGTATCCGAATAATTTCTCTGCCACTCTTCTTTGTCAGATTGCAATAAAAAAACCCAAATTTGGCTTCTCTCTCTCTCCCCCATATTGATTGAACTCTTCTGTATTGATGTTCCAGTTGAGGATCATCCCACCGAATTTCATTTATGCCCAATATATCATATTCTCCATTTATTTATTTTCATTTATAGTTTTTGCTTGTTTTCCATACCCTTAGAATCATAGAATCATAGAATATCAGGGTTGGAAGGGACCCCAGAAGGTCATCTAGTCCAACCCCTTGCTCAAAGCAGGACCAATTCCCAGTTAAATCATCCCAGCCAGGGCTTTGTCAAGCCTGACCTTAAAAACCTCTAAGGAAGGAGATTCTACCACCTCCCTAGGTAACGCATTCCAGTGTTTCACCACCCTCTTAGTGAAAAAGTTTTTCCTAATATCCAATCTAAACCTCCCCCACTGCAACTTGAGACCATTACTCCTCGTTCTGTCATGTGTATGTGTGTATCGACATCATAATATGCTAATGTCCTATGTATTATTTATCCTTTTTATTTCAAACAGCTCTGTCTTCAAGCCTACCTTGTCTGTTGGAAATACACATCTGTTCACTGAGTTAAGTGAAAGATCCTGTTCTCCCTCTTCCCATCCCCTTCTATTGTGGGTAATTAAAATACTTTTTAACAAGGTCTGCTAGAGTTGAATCTAGGAGGTTGGTACCTTTTCTGCTTAAATAGACTCTTAATTACTTTACATATTCCATTAATCGCCATTAAAAAATGCTGATAAAAGATTGATTTAAATCAAAGTGTGTTCTGCAGTAATGTAAGCATGTCCAGAAATGTGGTATAATCAGTAAGAGCAGCAAAGAAGATGGTTACCTGAGGAGATTGGTAATGGGTTATAGTGTCTTTTGTCTCCAGAGTATCAAATCCAATCCAGACAAAGGTCACTACTGATCAAGTAGTTGTCATCTGCTAGTTTTTTTCATAACCTATATGAAATATGTTGGAGTGGGGGAATCTTACTTCAGTTACTAGTGGATAGGCATCCAGATCTAGAAAAACATTCTTTTGAATTGGTCCATTTGTTCCTTTACTTTGATTCCATGTCACCAAAAAGCTTTCCAGAACAGTGTGTGTTGTGTCCTGTAGGACAATGAATTTAGGCTCTTGAGTTCATGGAAAGTGAATTCCATA
Organism: Lepidochelys olivacea; assembly: GCF_965140295.1. Lineage (NCBI taxonomy): Eukaryota > Metazoa > Chordata > Testudines > Cheloniidae > Lepidochelys > Lepidochelys olivacea. Next base: position 28,421,796 of record NC_140426.1, on the reverse strand, counting down.
TCTTAGTACCCCTCACTGAGAACTTCTAGCTTCTGCATGTTTGTTTTAAACAAGGGAACTGTAAACTTACATAACTCCGACGTCTCAATGACTTTAAGTGTTAGATGGAGAGAGAGAGAGGTGGTCTATTAGGCAACTATTTTTAAGGAATATGGATTAAAATCAACACCTTAAATTTCTCTGTAGGACCAATGAGAATCCTATGTAGATCAGAGAATGCAGGTGCAATGTTCTCCCTGTAAGAAATGGTGCTCCGCAAATGGATTGCCAAGTTGAGCACCTAAAGTTCTAGGTTGATCAGGGTTACCAAAGAAGAGGATGCAACTTCCTGGCCAAGCATAAATTTTAAGTAATCTTGACCACTGCCACTACCTGAACTTTGATTGGCAGTTGCAGGTCCATCAGGACTCCCACATTACAAACCTGAATAACAAAAGGCAGACAAATTCTTGTAATAGAGGGAGCAGCTATTATCACCTCTGGTGATGGGTTCTCCCAACCCATCAGTATCACCTGAGTCTCATCTGGGTTAAAGTGCAATCAGCTTACCCTCTGCAAGTTCTCATCTCAACAAGACACTAAGAGGCAGCTTACTAGCCAGACCTAATGAAACAAACATAAAGATGGGTGCCTTCTGCATATTGGAGAGACTGTGGTCCAGACCCCCCATTGGGGTAGATGAGCAAATACCAGAACCAATACAAAGGAAATACCAGGGCCTGAGTCCTTCAACAAGAAAAGAACTGAGCCACTTCAAAAACTATTCCTTCCATCCCTGTCAGCGTCCACAGTTGTTGACCAGAAGGTGTTGTTGGCACAGTATCAAAGGTGCTGAGCAAATTAAAATTAGAATGAATATCTGGTTCTTGTAATTTGCCAGCAGGAGATCAACCAACAAGAACATAAGAATGGCCATACTGGGTCAGACCAAAGGTCTATCTAGCCCAGCATCCTGTGTGAAAAAATACTTCCTTTTGTTTGTTTTAAACCTGCTGCCTATTAAACCTCTGCAGTCTCCATACCCATACTCCAATACCCAGACTTAAAACTGTATCTATTATGGTCAAAGAAATCTAAGGACTCTGGGTATTGCCAGAGTTGTTGCCCCACTACCTTCTTGATAACCTTTCCCATCAAAGGGAATTAGAGATTTGACATTAACTAGTGCAACTGTCAATACCCAAAGATAGTTTATTGAATAAGAGCCCAACAGTTACTTTCTGGCAGAAATAAACAAGCAGAGATGACATCACATTTTCCTCTCCCACATGGATGGAATCAGTGAAGGTATGAGGGACAAGAAATGGTTCACTCCTTCACTCCCCCCACCCCAACTTCTGTCCAGCTGTAAAGTGAAAGGAGCAGCAAAAATGAACAATTCTTTCCTAGCTGTGCTCCCTCTCACTTTTGATAGTCACAAGAACTCCCTTCCCCCATTTGTACTATTTTTCCCTGTTGTGGGAGGCTGGATGACATGAGTGAGAGGAGGAGGCTGGGACATGAACTGTGTGTGAGAGAATATAAGGGAGATGCCCACCCTTTCAAGAATTAGAAAAGGGTCTCATTTATTCTATCCATCTTTGACTTCTCTCTTTCTTGCTCCACCGATTTAGGCTATGTCCAAATCTTGTCACTTATTCCTCTAACATCTGTAAGATCTGTTTTTTTCTCTCTCTCCATATAACTAAATTATTTTCCAAGCCTTTATCATCTACTGAATTGATCAGTGCAACCTCTTCTCCTTTGCGCTCCCCACATCCATGTCACCCCCTCCAGTTCATTCGATACCTAACCACTAACATCATCTTGCTTGGCTGTTGCTCTGATCGCAATCTCTCTGAATCCCTCCATTGACACTCCCATTTCCACCACGTAAAATTCAAGTTTGCCTGAACCTACATGGACCTTCACATTGCTTCCCCTCCTTATCCATCTGCTATATATGTTCTCAGTGATTCACCAATGATACCAATCTCTACTGTCCATTATTTGCACAAGCATCTCCGTGCTTTCTTCCATACCATCCTCTTATGCATGTAATACACTTTTGAAATTGGGCTGTAAGGCCTCTACCCTAAAACCCACTTCATTATAGAAGTGTACAGGAAATTGTTGATAGTGGCTGAGAGCCAATCCAATATAGGGATTGATGACTATATATATTATATGGGTTGCTGTCTCTGAACCCTGTTAGTGTTACATAACATTTCCCATTATAACACTGTATTTTCAATTGTTTATAACTTTTCCAAAGTTTAAATAACTCAGGTTGACTCATTCCATGTTTGGTCTCTGCCTTGCATGTTTTTTTCTCAGCAAAAACAGTTCAGCCATAGTCAAAAATAAGGTCAGGGGAAAACAGGTAGTTTTAACAATAACCCATTTTCCTGACCAGTTTTTAAGGAGCTTTTGTGCCTTGTGGATTTGGAGCAGGAACCTGAAATTTGACAGGGGCTTGTCCTAGGGTTACAGTAGTGCCTTTTGCCGTTTCTGTGAAAATCCATTCAGATTTGCACAAGTTATAAACCACAGGCTTGCTACTAAAATATCTGAAAATTCCATCTACATGGAGTGTGCTTGCCAGCCTCCCTGAGCCTCCTGAAGCAACCACACAGACCAGATGGGATGGGACATCTGGATGGGACAGACAGTTGCAGCCTATATCGATGCAGGATCTCATAATTAGTCTCTCCCTTTCTAATTTCTCCCTCTTGTTGTCCTGCTGTTAGTAATCATTTTTCTTGTCTTAAATAGATTATAAGCTCTTTGGGACAGGAACTGTCTATTTATATAATTGCACAAGGCCCAGAACAATGGTGTATTCTGCTGATTGGGGCATTTGGGTACTGTTGTGATTATTGCACCTGAAAAGATACCCTAAGCTCAATTGTAAAAGGTATATGAAAGTTCATAAGACTTTACAATAACCATGAAAAATAGGTCAAGTTGTTTACGACAGTGAATGTTATAATAGGTTCAAGGAAACCAGACAGAAAAACTATCTGTCCAAACAAAATGACCTACTGATATAAGTCAACGACTGTGGGGAGATCATACTTGGTAATCAAGAAAATGTGGGAACAAAGTTACCTCTCCCAATTTTGGCTTACAGAAATTGATTTAACTGATGGACAAAATAATGAGGATAAAATATGCTGCTCACTTTTACTACTTTTTGGGGCTCTTAAAAAAAGAGATTTTGAAGGGGAAACAATCTTCTCTCAGCTCATCTGCCAGCATTGCAACTCATCTTGACTCATCTAAAGGACTTTCATCCTGAGACGAATGCTGGTTGGCCTTGGTCTTGTTTAAGGAACTTTGTTTTCATCTGTAAGGGCTGAAAATCATCACATTATCATGACATCCAGTCCTCAGCCCTCCAGTGGAGATAGCTAATTATCAACATTACAAAAGCTTGTAAGATCCTATATTGTATTCCCTTCCCTTGCTGTGGTGTTTTCTTCCCAACTATTTCTTTCCTCCTGTCTTATCTCTCTCTCTTGGCTTTTCATCAAATCCTGAAGTCAGCTATACTGCATTCATCATTACTGCCTTGTCAAAGGATCCAGCCAGATGATGCCCCTGACCAGATTGTAACTAATCAAGCTTCAAAGAGCAGGTGTTGTGTGGTTGACTTGCCAGCCAAAACATCCACTCATAACTAACCAGTGGTCCAGTGTTTCCTTTTCTATCCTGTTTCTCCTTCACCTTGAGTCTGTTACTTAGGAACAGGACAAGTGAATCTCCTTCACATCAGGACTGAGAGTAAAATTAACTTTTTCCTTTTTTTTATCAGAGAAAAGTTGTTCTGAAAATGGGAGAGTCTGATACTTTGACTCCAAAAGGAGACAGACTTTGGTAAGGTCTGAAATTTATTTTGCATAATCACTCAGTTTCAATATAAATGCTTGTTTTAATTTCTTGGGTGTGTTTTTTTTTTTTTAGTTTAATCAGTATATTTTTAATTTGAATGAATGATTTTGGGTGTTTTGCCAAGTAACAGAGTAAACCCAAGGCCTCTATTTAAAACTAACCCCAAACGTATCTCTCTCTGTTTAATGTTGGACAGTGAAAGAGTTTATAACACGTTTAACTCTTTAGGCCTTTGAGATCAATATCTATACAGCAGTACTACTGCAATGCAAATAGTACACATCAGCTCAAATGGTAGAGGTAAGGGGGCTAGCTTAGGACTTCGAAGACCTGGGTTCAATTCCCTGCCCTACCACATAATTCCTATGATCTTGGGCAAGCCAATCTGTGCTAAATTGGGGATAACAGTACTTCTCTATGTCACACATAAGTACTTCAGACAGATATGTGGGATGTTACTACCTTGAAGTTATTTCACTGAGACCAGGAAATCATCCGCAATCAAATCCAGGTGCATTGTACAGCCACTCAAAAGCTAAAATCTTAAATTTGTGTAAAAAACCATTGCTCTGTTTTAGGAAATGGTGACAAAACACATGAGGCCAACATTTCATGTTTTATTGTTTGAACTGCCAAATAAAATACAGTAGATTCTGCATATTAGAAACCTCTCAGTTCCCAGCAAAAAGTTGTTGTTTGGAAGTTGCCAATAAGTGGAAGGCACTGTTTTCAAGGTGTGACAAAGCTCCTCCTCTGCCTTGGTGGGTCTTGTGCTTTTTGACAGCTTTGCTCACCTCAGAGGTTCACGGCAACCCTCAATTCAGCTGCTTCTGCTAGAGGCTCAAACCTGCTGTTCACTCAGCTAACCTCATCACTGGCCAGCATGGGGGAAATGGAGAACAATCCCCACAGTCTCTGTGTCCCACCGAGTGAGTTGGGGACAGGCCAGATCCCTTTCTAAATTATACCTTCCCTTCTGGTGTTTCTCACAGACCAGGTCAGCTCCTCCTGTGTCCGACCAGGAGTTGGGGGGATGAGGGGAACCCAGGCCACCCTCTACACTGGGTTCCAGCCCAGGGCCCTGTGGATAATAGCTGTCTACAATGTCTCCTGTATCAGCTGCATGACAGCTACAACTCCCTGGGCTACTTCCCCATGGCCTCCCCCCAGCACCTTCTTTATCCTCACCGCAGGATCTTCCTCCTGAAGCCTGAGCTTGTAACTCCTCACTTCTCCAGCAGCATGCCTTCTCACTCCCTGCTCCTTGCATGCCCCCCACTAACTGATGGGAGGTCCTTTTTAAACCAGGTGTCCTGATTAGTCTGCCTGCCATAATTGATTCTAGTATGTTCTTAATTGGTTCCAGGTGTCTTAATTAGCTTGCCTGTCTTAATTGGTTCTAGCAGGTTCCTGATTGCTTTAGCACAGCCCCTGCTCTGGTCACTCAGGGAACAGAAAAGTGCTTATCCAGTGGCCAGCATTTTTTGTTTAAAATGTAAAATAAGTTTTCAAGAACAAAATTTGTCTGCTTTTTATGGTTGGCCACCTCCACTTGTAAATCCTTCTCAGTCTTGTGTACAGTCTCATAGCCATTCTCAAAGCCATGATTCTATCATATCTTGTGGAAAACGTCGACGGCACTTAGGTGTTCTATAAGCGAAGGCTCTTCAGGTTCATCATTCAATGCAGTATTGTCTTGTACCTCTTGTGGCTCATCAGCCTGTAGGTGCTTCACAGCGGCTGCTGTCTCCAGAAATTCTGCATCAGTGAACTCACCTTCCATCTGCAAATGACTGTCATATTCAACAGTGGTCTCAAATTCATGTGCTTTTCGTTTCTGGAACTGATGCATTGGCCAGCACATTGATGTCTACCAGACCAGCACTTTCTGTTGCTGTTGAAAACTGCTTCAGAAAGGAAGGGTTTGCAACAATCTTGGGGAGAACAACGGCCCATGGCTTCTTAACAAGATGAAATGCATCAGTCAGAATTGTTCTCTGTCAACATCCAATGCTTGTAAGTATGAGTCAGCATCAAGAGATGTGATGATGCATGCAGTAAGATGATCATGGTAGAGACCACTGAAGTTTTTAATGACACTCATGTCCATTGGGTGCTTGGCTAAGGTTGTGTTTGCAGGGAAGAATATTAACACGATGTGTGATAGCTCTACATTAAGTGAATGAGCCGGGCAATTTAGCCACTCTTCAAACAACAAATTTGCATCCAGGCATTTGCAGAGCTTTGGTAGATCATGGCAGCTTTGAGTGGTCCTTAAGAAACAATGAGGCCACTTGCTCTTTTCAACCACCATAAGATGGCATTTCTCCATTCCATCCATGTTTGCACAACACACCAATGCAATGTGGTCCATAGCTTTATTTTTTTCTTTCCCCTCCCACAAACCCTTCTTTTATCATGCTACAGCCTCTGTTGGGAAAGCCCAGTAGAAGAGACCAGGTTCATCAGCACTCAAGATGTCACGTGGCTGGAACTTCTCTAGAATGCTGGGTAAGATGTCCATCCTCCATTCAACAGCCACCAGAAGATCAGTGTCTTTTTTTCTCGCTGTGCTCTTTATGTTGAATCACAGTGTGGTGGGCTTTCCATTGACTAAGCCAGCCATCTGATGGGTTGAACTCCTTCCCCTGCTCTGCTGCCAGCAACTAGCTTTATTTCTTCTTTGGTTTGGAGAGTTGAGCACCTTGGCCAAGCTTATGCTGAAACCAGAGCCACAGGGTTTCACCAATGTCTGCCTCCTTTCCATTGTGTTGATGCCTGCAGTCTTGGTATGTGCTGCTTCTGTGCTCCTGTAAAATGTTAGGGCTGTTCTTTAGAATGGGTCCAACAGTGGACTTTGAGATACCAAATTTATGGCTACATACACTTGCTGAGCACAGGGCTCACACAGGGGCTCCAGAACCCAAACTTTATTGGTGAAAGGTAGGTCCAAGCATTTGGAAGCTATGGTACACAGTGGAAGTGTTGAGCTATGTGTTCTTAGAGCCAGGAAATTGATTACAGGTAGGAACTCTCCTCTACAAAAGATGCTAATAAGCACATGCCTATTGCCGGTATCTGAATCCTGTTAACATTCATAATGTAATGAGGTTGGTTCCTGACAGAGTATTGCCAGTAATTGGAAGTTGCTATTATCAGTATTGCTGTAAAGTGGAATCTACTGTAATTTATTTTTAAAGCCTTAGTTACATGTAATATAGTATAATCACGGCATGTGGGATAATCTGTTTATATTTATTTGTGTGGTAAGTGGTAAAAATTTTAAAAGTATGTAAATCTCACTTTCAAACATGTATATGCTTTTGAAAATCCTATCCAAGATCTGAATTACTTCCACAGAACTCAGTTCTTTTATCCAGTTTTCCATACTTCACTAAAGAATATAGTGTTTTTTTCAGTCGTGTGTGTGTGTGTGTGTAATTTATATAAGTAGGTGGTGGGTGAATAGATATAGACTACATGATAGAGTGTGTAGTGTGAAGGTTTTGTTGGCATGACTTTGGGATGGCAACTATACCCATCAGCAGCTTAGCTACTTGTGTAATGCCTGTCATCTCAAATGAGTACCAATAATGCTTCCTTGTATTTTCTGTATAATGCTTATATTTGAGAGAGAGTATTTTAGAATTATTTTGGCAAGTTTTAAAATTATTAGAGCTGTTTCATTTGTATTCTTCCACCTAAATTTATTCTGCCTTCATTCCAACCACACAGAAGTCAAAAGGAAATAAAATAATTAAAGCATTTTAAATACCTGTAAATACAACCCAAAATAGCTTTTCTATAGTAAAAATTGTAATTTTAAATGTTGGTACCTTGGGGTCCTCTAGGGCTGAAGCAAGTGTTGTGAGTCTTACTGAAAGCTAAGAAATTCTCCTTCCATACACTTAAAGCTGCAGTTTCTACCATTGATTATTTCAAAGCTATCTAACAGGATATCTGTTCTTGGTCTGTGATTGACTGACTGTTGTCCATGTTACATCAAAGCAATTTTTTGAGGAAAATATTTTTGTAGCAAGTTGAAAAAAAAACTATATAATAGTGGTGACTGTTGGAAGCTAGTGGTAGGTTTGGGTTGTCAGGAAAAGTGCTGGGGAGATGGACTAGTATACAGAGTGCACGTCAGGCAGTCAAAGGTTTATACTAAATTGCAGCCTTGCTTTTTTTTAAGATTGTATTTATAACATGGATATCACCACTATATATGTGGGGCCAAAGTGTACTATAGGTATTGAGAAAGGAAAATGCATTTGCCACTTGTTCTAGGTACACCAAACCCATAAATTGATATACATTATATTCATACGAAATAACTGTTTGAATGCATGTGTGTGCACCCACAGACATTTAACTTGGGGCTAGACTTCTATTTATTCTGAGTGAGAATTTTATTTTTGTCACTAAAGCCTACAGGAGAAGGAAACTATAAACTAATTATTGTTTTTTAAAAAACTTCAGAAGTAAAATCGTATTTTTATTTTCTATGAGTATTTAGGGCATATAAAGAGACTCTCCTGTAAGAAAGGTTTCAGAGTAGCAGCCGTGTTAGTCTGTATTCGCAAAAAGAAAAGGAGGACTTGTGGCACCTTAGAGACTAACCAATTTATTAGAGCATAAGCTTTCGTGAGCTACAGCTCACTTCCTCAGATGCATATCGTGGAAACTGCAGCAGGCTTTATATATACACAGAGAATATGAAACAATACCTATTCCCACCCCACTGTCCTGCTGGTAATAGCTTATCTAAAGTGATTTCCAGCACAAATCCAGGTTTTCTCACCCTCCACCCCCCCACACAAATTCACTCTCCTGCTGGTGATAGCCCATCCAAAGTGACAACTCTTTACACAATGTGCATGACAATCAAGCTGGGCTATTTCCTGCATAAATCCAGGTTCTCACATCCCCCCACCCCCATACACACACAAACTCACTCTCCTGCTGGTAATAGCTCATCCAAACTGACCACTCTCGAAAGCTTATGCTCTAATAAATTGGTTAGTCTCTAAGGTGCCACAAGTCCTCCTTTTCTTTTTCCTGTAAGAAAGTTAATTACAGCATACCACATGTCAGCAAATATAGCTCATGTAGGCAGTCCTGTTCTATGTGTTAAGTTTATTGCAGGGTTTCTTTTCCCTTAGGTTAGGCAGAGATCTCAAATGAAATTTATAATTACCATCCACCCTGGAGCTCTCAGTTGATCTAATGACTAAATATTTAATTTAATAATGGTTTTTCCTTCTGATCAGGCTCAGGCATTTCATTCTCTTTCAGGGTAAAATGAAAGCTAGACTGCAATGGCTGCTAGAGGTTTTGCATGTTGTAAGGAGGGTCCCCTGCAGTGGTGAGCCTATGCACCGCAAACCTTGTTCAGCAGGAACGATTTTTGTCAATGGGAGCTGAATATTGCAGGAGCTTTAGGGCCAGTTAACTATGTCTACTGATGAAGCATTTCTGTTCCAGCTCTGTCTCTGAAGACTTGGGCTGTAGACGTGGAGAGTTCAGCAGAAAGCATTATGGATCTGTGGAGCTGGTAAGTTTATATAGACCATTCCATGATTCTCAGTTGTTCTGAATTTTAGCAGCTTGTAATGCAGAGCTTGTGGAAATCTATTTTTGTTTATGTGCAGGTGAAATATTATCACAAAAGCATCACAAATAGCCTGAAAAAATAAGGTTCTTAGGCTGAGTTTGAAAATTATAATGTCTTAAATCTATTTTGAAGTGCATATTTATTATCTTTGCTTGCAGACCTTTCACTCTAATCTAAATCTTCTCTGCCAGTCAGCTGAAAAATAGTATGTATCTAGCATTTACCTTAAAAATTCAAAAAGATTGAAAATTAGCCTGTTTTGTTGATATTAATTTGAGGTTGACAAAAGAGCAGCACTATGATTTTATAATTGATTGATATTTTGTGTGTGTGTTTGTTAATGGGGTGGAGTGGAGAGGTTGAAGTTAAAAATGGAGGTATAATTTTATCATAGAAAAACCTCTGCCCAAAAAAATCCATGCTAATTTATTTTGTTTAAGATTTTTCTTCAAATCTAGGCATGAAGTGAACATTTTTACTTCTTAATGAAGGAAGAATTTGGATACTGCATAAATTAAGAGTATCAGTTATTGAAACACTGTCATTGACTATAGATAGCTAGAATTAAATTGTCCAAGTTGATACAGGGAAACTGAGGGAAGGGAAGAGGGAGAAGCTGTATTTTTATCCTTAATATAGGAAGGAATCTGGAATATCTTATTAGATAGCACTGCAATTTCAGGCTAGTAGAAAGTGTATTAATTGATAAGTATGCCAATTGTGTACACTGGTAGATTATTGTTCAGCAGTACGGTTGTGAGGAGACCAAGGATCAGATGTTTATACACACACACACACACACACACAAAAACACACACACACACACACACACACGTATTTTCTATACTAATTCAAGGTATTATCTCTGGTGATTAATAATAAAAGAAATAATCATAAGAGGGCAAATTAACTGTTGTCTGCTCAACAGACTATTTGTACCTACTGAAAGTATTTAGGTTATTATTTGAAAAACTATCTGCAAATTTTTATTCATCGGTCCAAAGTACACTAATTTAGGACAAGTAACCTTAATTTTTGGTTTGTTTGTTCTTTATCTGTTTGACATTTTGGACAATCTACTTTTGGTATCACATATGGGTAGAAACTAAATTTTTTTCTGTCACAGTCGTAACTGTGGCTACAATTTTGGTGATGAGGTGATGGTGTTCACAGTAATTGCGAATTTTAATAAAGTTTGTGACCCCCAGGAGTGGTGGCTCCTGTGGTACCAGTTCCCTGCTGTGGGCATTGCAACCTGGCCCACATGGTAACAGCACAACTCAGGTTTGGCATGTCTTCCCATCTGTAGATGAAGATGGGGTGGATGTGCCAAACCTGAGTGGTGCGGCAACCTAATGCACAGAGTTACAATGCTTGGAGCAGGGAGCCGGAGCCAGGCCCAGCCCGTGGGACAGGAGCTGTCACTGTGAGGTGAGAGTGGAGTGGGTTTGATCTTCTGCCCTTCCAGTCTCTTGATGCCTCCCCTCCTTGGTGGGGTGTCTTGCTCTCCAGTCTCCCCTCTTCTCCAGGGTTGGCTTGCTCTCCAACACCCCTCTGGAACCCTTCTCTCCTCGCTGGGCTGGGCTGCTCTTCAACACGCCTTTCCCCACAACCCTGGGCTATGAACTTTCCATGACTATGGATTTTTTTCCCAGCACCTGTGCTGTGAAATTGACTAAATTGTAGCTTCATTTATATTTTTCTATCTGTTCCCCTAACATCAGGTTTTAAATGTTAAATAATGGCAGACATGGAACTGAAATTGAGGGGACGATTTTGGCTGTCATGAAACGTGGTTTAACTTTTCCCCTGTAATTCTTCAGGCTTTTAAAAACAAAATATTGAATCAATGCTTTTTTTTCCTAAGCCTGTTCACTGCTTGAACAATTTTATTTTCTGCTGGGGATTTCCACCCTTAATGCAACAAAACCTGATCTACCCTAGAATTTCTCCCTAAATTTTCCCACTAATGTTACCACTGGTGCAACTATACCAGTGGTAGCAATAGTAGGAGATCTTGTGTAGACAAGGCACCAGCAGCTGCTGGTGTTTTTACTTACATGCGTTTTTGTCCCGCTGTGATCACGATTTACATATTGTATTTTAATCCAGTTATAAGCATTTGTTCTCACAAAAATCTTCTGAGGTAAATAGTATTATATCCATTTTGTTGATGAGTAAATTGAGGTACAAAGGAGAAGTGACTTGCTCTAGGCTGCACAGTGAGTCATTGGTGGAGCTGGAAATGGAGCCCATCACCCTTGACTACCAGTCCTCTACTCTAAATGCAGCACACACTGCCTCTCTGTACATACACACCACACATTTCCAAATGTATTAGTTAATTAAATAACATTCATATTAAATAGGCTTTAGTTTGAATGTCATCATGTAAATTTGGCAAGTCTGGTTTAAGAGTCTTGTGAGCTACAATTTCATAAAATGTTTAAACAGTCAAAGCAGCTTTTACAGTTGATATACTTTAGTTCAACCACAACTTATCGGGCTGGATGCAGTAATAACTTGGTGAAAATGTATGTCGCAAGATATGTAATAGGTTGGACTACATGATCACAATGGTCCCTTCTGGCCTTAAATCTATGAATACATGAATTTATAAAAAGCAGTCTTTAATGATCCAAAAAATGAGTGAAAAAAATCAACTGAAATAGGAAGGGAAGTAAAGGCAAATTATAACCAAAATAATCTTCTTGTACCCAATTTTAATTGTTTTCTGATTTATTATTTAGAAATCCTTATAGACATAAGCTGAAGAACTCTAGTGATCAGCTTGATTCCTCCTTAATAAGTTCAAAGAATAAATTACTTATATGTATACATCAGTTTTTAATATGCATCCAATACAGTATTTCTGAGCACATGTACTATATTTAGAATAACATGCTGCTTATTTAAAAATCAGATTCCTTCCACCTCTTAAATATATATATTAGGGCTGTCGATCAATTGCAGTTAACTCACGCGATTAATTCAAAAAAATTAATCACAATTAAAAAATTAATTGTCGTTTTAATCGCATTGTTAAACAATGGAATACCAATTGAAATTTATTAAATATTTTTGAATGTTCTTCTGCATTTTCAAATATATTGATGTCAATTACAACACTGAATACAAAGTACACTGCTCACTTTATATTATTATTTTTTATTGCAAATATTTGCTCTGTAAAAATGATCAACAAAAGAAACCATATTTTTCAATTCACCTCATACAAGTACTGTAGTGCAGTCTTTTTATCGTGAAAGTGCAACTTGCAAATAGATTTTTTGTTACAGAATTGCACTGGAAAACAACACAATGCAAAACTTTAGAGTCTACGAGTCCACTCAGTCTTAATTCTCGTTCAGCCAATCGTTAAGAAAAACAAGCCTGACAGGGTCAGGCCAGATGACTACAGGAGAGTAATAGAAGGCAGATGTATTAGCCCTAGGTTAAGTAGGTCCCTTTTCCCTGGGTAAGGTAAGAGGGAAGGTTCCAGAACAATCAGGAACCTCCTGGAGACCATTAAGACAGACTGGCTGATTAGAACATTTGCAGCCAATCAAGAAGCTGCTAGAATCAATTAAGGCAGGCTAATCAGGGCACCTGGGTTTTAAAAAGGAGCTCACTTCAGTTTGTGGTGTGTGTGTGTAAGCAGCTGGGAGCAAGAGGTGCTAGGAGCTGAGAGTGAGAACACATACTTTTGGAGGACTGAGGAGTACAAGCATTACCAGACACCAGGAGGAAGGTGCTATGGTGAAGATAAAGAAGGTGTTGGGAGGAGGCTATGGGGAAGTAGGCCAGGGAGTTGTAGCTGTCGCACAGCTGTTCCAGGAGGCACTCTAGACAGCTGCATTCCACAGGGCCCTGGGCTGGAACCCGGAGTAGAGGGCTGGCCCGGGTTCCCCCCAAACCTCCCAACTCCTGGTCAGACACAGGAGGAGTTGACCTGGACTGTGGGTTCACGAAAAGGGCCAAACTGAGGGCTGCCGTGAAGCTCCAAGGTGAGCAAATCCACCAATAAGCGCAAGACCCACCAAGGTAGAGGAGGAACTTTGTCACACACGTTTGTTTACATTTACAGGAGATGATACTGCACACTTCTTATTTACAATGTCACCAGAAAGTGAGAACAGGCATTCACATGGGATTTTTGTAGCTCGCATTGCAAGGTATTTACGTGCCAGATATGCTAAACATTCGTGCTTCGGCCACCATTCCAGAGGATATGCTTCCGTGCTGATGTTGCTTGTTAAAAAAAAATGTGTTAATTAAATTAGTGACTGAACTTGTGGGAGAATTGTATGTTTCCGGCTCTATTTTACCCATTTTCTGCCATATATTTCATGTTCTAGTAGTCTTGGATGATGACTTAGCACATGTTCATTTTAAGAACACTTTGGCTGCATATTTGACAAAACGCAAAGAAGGTACCAATGTGAGATTTCTAAAGATAGCTACAGCACTTGACCCAAGGTTTAAGAATCTAAAGTGCCTTCCAAAATCTGAGAGGAATAAGGTGTGGAGCACGCTCTCAGAAGCCATAAAAGATCAATACTCTGATGCAGAAACTACAGAATCTGAACCACCAAAAAAGAAAATCAACCTTCTGCTGGTGGCATCTGACTCGGATGATGAAAATGAACATGTCAGTCCACGCTGCTTTGGAATGTTATTGAGCAGAACCTGTCATCAGCATGGACACATGTCCTCTGGAATGGTGGTTGAAGCATGAAGGGATATATGAATCTTCAGCGCATCTGGCATGTAAATATCTTGCGACGCCGGCTACAACAGTACCATGTGAAAACCTGTTCTCACTTTCAGGTGAACAAGAAGCGGGGAGCTTTATCTCCTGCAAATGTAAACAAACTTGTTAGTCTGAGCGATTGGCAGAACAACAAATAGCACTGAGTGGACTTTTAGGCTCTAAAGTTTTACACTATTTTATTTTTAATGCAGTTATTTTTTTTTGTTTTTTACAGTGCAAATATTTGTAATCAAAACTAAATATAAAGTGAGCACTGTACGCTTTGTAGTCTCTTATAATTGAAATCAATATATTTGAAAATGTAGAAAACATCCAAATATATTTAAATAAATGGTATTCTATTATTCACAGTGCAATTAATCACAACAATTTTTTAAAATTGCGTGATTAATCACGACTAATTTTTTGAATCGCTTGGCAGCCCTAATATATATGTCAGTCTCTCTCTCTCTCTCTCTCTCTCTCTCAGTATTCATTCCCTACTCAAGTGAACACTGGAGTAAAAGAGATGGCCTTTGTGTGTCCTTGTGTTGGCTCACTGCAGGCTAATGACAATGCCATTCACTGGGATAGGATGCCTCCATCTGTGCCCATAACTGAATTGGGTATATAGGTTCCAGAAATCCTACCATTCAGCACCCCCCCCTTAGAGGTTACAGGTTTTTCTTTTCTCCAGGAAAATCAGGATGGAATTACCAAGACAAGAGCACTCTAACAAAACCAATATTTATTATAAACAGAGAGCAAATGGAGTTCTAAAAAATGGCTTGCCTTACATATTTAGATTTATACTTCTCATACAGTAAACTAGATACAGCTTTTTTTCTTTTTTGCAGAGAAAAAAAATCAAGTGAATAGCTTACCTCCCGTGAAAGCAGTCTAGTCTCTGACTCCTCTGGTGAGCCTGTCAGCGTCACTTGTTGTCCAGAAAGAAAGGTCTCCCTTCCTTCCTCAGCCTGTCCTCCCCACACCACCTGATCCAAGCAAGTGATCCCTGCTTTCCAAACCAATTTTTATCAGATACAGTTACACACACACACACACACAAAATGGGGGAACATACATATACATGAACATGCCGTATCCTGCAGGAGCGTGACTCATTAGTGATGGGTTTCAGAGTAGCAGCCGTGTTAGTCTGTATCCGTAAAAAGAAAAGGAGTACTTGTGGCACCTTAGAGATAATAAATTTGTTAGTCTCTAAGGTGCCACAAGTACTCCTTTTCATTAGTGATGATTAGCTTCCCTTTCAGAGGCCTAACAACATACTTCAAAACCTACCTTTCACAGACCATGTTGTCTGTTGGCATCTATTTTTGGTCAAGCCTTTTGTTAAACCTCTGAAAACAGGTTTTTTTTTTTTGGTCATGAATTCTGGTCAGGTCCCCAGACCCTCTTTCACAACTTTTAATAACAAACTAGAGGTGGGATTTTCAAAAGTGCTAAGTGTTAGCCTTATACTGCTCACACATTGAGTACTTCTGAAAATTCCATGCTTTGACTCTGAAACCAGCAGATAGAGCAAATTCTAACCATAGATCCTCCACTTTTCCATGTGCAAAGTGGACTTCTTTGACCTTGCCTTCTCCATTATGAACATAGAGCAGTGTGTACATATAACAGAAAATAGCCTACAAAACTACATTGCACGCACAATTCTTCACCGAGGGAGAGTATGAAAGGGAGCATGAACTACAGGTGACGGGTATTAACCACATCACTTAATGTACTACTGGAAGGCGCTTAGATACTACAGTGATGAAGGCAGGAGAAGAACCTATATAGAATTACATACAGCAAATACATTGAAAGACCAGTAAGTTGCAGACTCAGCAAAAGCGGTCAGAAGCTAGAAAAGGCCAACATTAAGGTTGTTTATGCCACTTTAATATGGTCTCCTTTTGCATATGCATTTTGATACAGATTTTGTGTGTGGCCATTGGAGATTTTTGCCTTAGCGGTACCCATAGGGCCGGCTGTAGCGTCCTCTAGTGTGCCGCATCCATGCCGCGGTATATCAGGTGCTGCTGGCCCATGCCCTCTCAGTTCCTTCTTACTGCCCATGGTGGTCAGTCAGAGCGCCTCTCTTTTTTGTCAAGAGCTAGTGGTTTCTCCCATTGGACTTCATGCCTTCGGGCCTTTGTTCGATTGTAGTTAGTGTTAAGTAGTTAAGTGCATAGTTAGCTGATAATTAGGGTCCCAGCAGGGACTTTGCCCCAAGCTCCCGGGTTTAAGCCCTGCTAAGTCTGTGGTAGGCCTATGCATGTGAGTGTCCCCCACAACAGTTGCCTTAAGTGTTTGGGGGAATCACACATCATGGAGTGTTGCTGGATCTGTAAGAATTTTCGGCCTCACACCCAGAAGGAGGAGGACATTTGCCTTAGGACTCTTCTGATGGAGTCTGCTCTCCACCCAGCTTCCAAGCCCTCTATGCAGGCTGCACCGAGTATTTCGGCCTCAGTGCGCAGTGCGCCGCCAGCACCTGGCTCCTCTTGGCACTATTTGCTGTTGCCGGTGCTGAAGAAGAAGGTGAAGAAGTGCTCGCTGGCACTGAGCAAGGAGGCCCAGGGGTCATCGGTAGAGGGACCACCCTGTCCGCCAACCTTCTCCGGAGCAGCGCGAGCGTGCCTCCACGGCTGGGGCTCTTAGCCCTCTTAAAAGTCCGTCACTGACTCTGGTGAGCAGTATGGGACCTTGCCATTGTACCTTCACCATCGCATCCCAAACCCAGGCACAGAGAGAGCACAGGTCTCCACCTGCTCCTATGACGTCTTCGGTGCCGCAGGACCAGGCCAAGGCTCCCCGAGAGGACAGGCCAGCCGTTAAGACCCCTCCGGGGGCAGGAGAGCACCGTACGTCACCGGACAACATTGCCAAAACTCTCCCCCGGATGATATTCACCAGTGCAGGATTGGCATTCCCCATATTATGACCGTTTGCCCTATCGCCTATGTGTGTCTAGACGTCGGTCCCGGTCGCCGGCACCATGGGACCACTCCCCCTTGTGTTACCAGTCTCCGCAGCACTGTTTCCCCCCCCCCCCCCCAGTCTCTCCAGCACTGGTTCTCCCTGGTATAGCCTCTGGTCACTTAAGCCTGGTCAGCGCTCACTGGTGGGCCACAAGACATTTTGTTTAAATTGACTGACTGTCTGCATGCACAGCCCTCCGCATCTCCCAGTGGCTGCGGTTCGCCATTCCCAGCCAATGGGAGCTGCGGGAAACAACGAGATCAAGTTGCACCTGGCAGCTATTTCTGCATTTCACCCTCTGCTTTAGGGCAGATCCCTGAAAGAGCTAGAGCACCTGTACCCACATGTCCGAGACCCAGTTCCCCCTTGGGACCTGAATCTGGTGCTCTCAAAGCTCATGGGCCCTCCTTTTGAACCCCTAGCTCCCTGCTCCCTCCTACTCCTTTTCCGGAAGGTTTTCTTCTTGGTCGCCATAATGTCGGCATAGCAGGTGTCCAAGATCAGGGTGCTCATGTCGGAGCCACCCTATACAGTCTCCTACAAGGACAAGGGCCAGCTGCGCAAGCATCCGGGTTTGCTGCCGAAGGTTGTTTTCCAGTTCCACACAGGCCAGGACATTTACTTACCGGTCCTCTGTCCAAAGCCTCATGCATCAGATGAGGAGTGCAAGCTGCATACACTGGATGTCAGACAGGCGCTGGCCTTCTACATCAATAGAGTGCGACTGTTCCATAAGTCAATGCAGTTGTTTGTTGCTGTCATGGACAGGATGAAGGGCTGCCCAGTGTCAGCCCAGAGAATTTCCTCTTGGATCATGGCGTCAATCTGCCACTGCTACGAGCTGGCGAAAGTGCCCCTGCCAGCGATTTTGACGGCTCTTTCCACTAGAACGCAGGCATCTTCGGCAGCCTTCCTGGCGCAGGTGTTGATCTAAGAGATCTGTCGGGCAACCACCTAGTCGTCCATCCATATGTTCACATTGTACTACGCACTGACTCGGCAGGCGCGAGATGATGGTGGCTTTGACTGTGAACTCTGAGCCCGCCTCCATTGATACTGCTTGCGAGTCATCGAGATGTGTTGCTTACAGGGTGGATTTGATTTAAATGAAATTGATTTAAATCACTAGTCAGGAAGACTTGATTTAATCATGAATTTCTACATAAAAGTGCTTTCATGTTGGTTATAACCTTAATACATATTCTTCACAACTCAGAGATAGATATAGGTTTCATTTTTAGAAGGTACACACACACATTTTTAAAGTGATTTATTTTGAAAACTTTTCAGATTAAATTTACAGCTATATCAGAAAATGAATGATTGTTTGGTAATTTCATATACCAAAGGTAATTGAAGCAGATATTTATGAAGTCATTGGGAGGTGAACTATCTCCAATTCAACGGCTTAATCATTAATATTTGGAGGATTTCTTGCTATGCTGTTATTAGGAGGAGAACATCACCAGACAGACATTTCAATTGTTTTATTTAACTAAAACAACAACATTATGTATTCTGGACTTTTTTCTTCAACAGAAAACATATAATATTTTAACAAAACAAGCATATGAATTTTTGAATTTAGTTAAACATTCAAGTTTTTTAAAATCAGGTTTGTTTTTGTTAAAATTATTTTTAACTAAAATAGTTAAATATTTTTTAAAAAAAAAAACCAAAAATTAAATCAACGGTGTCAGCCAGGTCAACATGAGAAATGTAAAAAATTGGCTTCTGCAGCTAACTCAGTTGTCTTCACCTTTATTTTCCTGTTTGTCCTAATATGGATAAGAAAAACAAGCTTTCCTGCTCTTTCAGGTCCCAAACAATTTTTAAATTTGGAATGAATTATTTGAAAGGAAGAAAATATTCTTTCTACACTGGCAGAAGAAGCTACTGCTGTTTAAAAGTGAGATTGTCACTTCTACGGTCTCTGAATCCAAGTGCTTAAGTGACTTCCACCAGTTCACTGGTGTGACTGTCTTTAAAACATAAGTAGCAAACATATATTTCTTGAATGGTTCTTATTCCCAAACTAGGTCTCTTTTATGGCCTCCTACCATTACAGGTTTTCCATTAAAGTGAGAGAATGGTATGGTAGATCTCAAATCAATGAAGGCTACGCTCAGAAAGACCTCAAGACTTCTGTAATATGCTGCTCAAACAGTTTCACTTTTGTTTCTCCTGCCTGTCCCTCCCTTCTCACATGTATCTCCAGACTTCTTCTCCTTGTCCAGATCTATTCAACAATCTTCTATTCATTGAACTTTTTGAAACTTTGCACTTTTAGAGAGAGATAAGGGATTGACTCTGTGTTCACCAATTTGCAGAGGGACACCACCTCTGACAATGTGAATCTGCAAAGGTTTCTAATTGCTGGAAAGTTTAAGGCCAGGAATCATGTAACTAGCATGGGAGCAAGTATCTAAATTCATAGACTGATAGATTCCAAGGCCAGAAAGGACCACTATTTTCATCTAGTCTGACTTCCTGCATAATACAGGCCGTAGAGCTTCCCCCACAAAATTCCTAGAGCCTATCTTCTATAAATACAACCAGTTTTGATTTAAAAATTCAGTGATGGAGAGTACACCATGACCGCTGGTAAATTGTTCCAATGGTTACTCTTTCTGTTAAAAATTTACACCTTATTTCCAGTCTGAATTTGTCTAGTTTCAGCTTGTCAATTGTCTGACAATTGTCATAAGACTTGAGAAAACTCCCTCAAAAATGTTTTCATCCTGCCAAAATGAGTGGATGACGCAGCTCCAGAGTACAAAGAGTAGCACTGAGTAAATGTATTAATTGAATTTTAAGTGACAGCCTTACGAATCTTGGCTACGGATACATTGGAGAGAAGTGATGGGGATGTTTACACATTTGGTTGAATGGGCTCTAAATAACCTCTGTGCACTACAGGTCCTATCGTCTGAGGCCTTTCTGTATCTGAAGTTAGGAAAATTGTCTATGTAACAATTACAACTATGTGTGTACTTGGGAAATGCCCACCAGACAGTAAGCAACCAGCCTTAATGGGCCTTTGGGAGAAGACAATGGGTCTTCAAAGATGTGGATTTCCCATCTTCCCTGGAGTTCCTTCGTGTGGGACATTGCAAATAATGGTTTCATGGTTGCTTTGACACTGCAGGGTCAGGTGATAAGGTCACCTGGTACAAAATACCACCTTGGATACTGCTGGTACTTTTCCACTGGAAACAAAGGCTTCCTGCGCTATGTAAATTCTATTTAAGGCTGGGAAGGAAGGCATTCAGGACTCTCCTCCATTGCCTGCCCAGGAAGGAAGACTGCTAAAAACACCCGAAGGGAAAGGCAGGTTTGAGTCCAGGCTGAGACAGGGGTCCAGTCTGTAAAGAGAAATAACTGGAACTCTAAGCTACAGAAACTCTGCAACTTGCCTAAAACAACATTTAGGGTGAGAAATTACATTTTGTAACCTGTTTCTTGAGTGTATTAAGCTTAGTTTGCGTGTTTTGTTTTATTTGCTCAGTAATCTGCTTTGTTCTGTTTCCTATCCCTTATAATCACTTTAAAATTTACCTTTCATAGTTAATAAACTTGTTTTTAGTTTATTTAAAAACCCAGTTTGTAAGATTCAAAAGGCTGTGCATATCTCTCTCCACATTGAGGGAAAGTGCCAATTCTTATGAGCTTGCACTGTGCAGATCTTTCTGTACAGTGCAAGACAATATTATTTTGGGTTTATACCCCAAAGGAGGTGTGAACCTGAGTGCTGGCCATTCTCCTAGCTAAGTCTTCCCACACAGAGCTGATTTCAGTCTGTCTGCAGCTGGATGTGGCCTTACCTGCGTGTGTGCTGGAGAAGGCTTGAGAGCCTAGCACAGCAAAAACAAGGTGAGGAAACCCAGGCTGGTGGAAGGGCGGGCTCAGTGAGACCCCAGCACATCAGGTGGCACCCCAGGAGGGGGGTCCAACCCATCACAGTATTAATGTGTCGTGGTCCAAGCAGCCTAGTTTTCTCTCCTTGTGTAAAACTGTCTGCCTTCTGGTAATCAGTTAGTGGAATTGCATCTCTCATAGTCGGGGACCTCATGTCAGTGCAGCCAAAATTTGAGACCAAAAAAACTTGTAATTTGTAGTGGGCAAGCCACTCCAGCAGGTGTACACAATAGCCCCTTCCCTGCCTGAGTCCTTACAATGAGTAAATTTTTGGTGGAAGTTGTCTTTTGTTGGCCAAACTGATAATTATTACTCTGAGTTGAGCTTATCTTCAGGGGAGAGGGGAAGGACAGGTTGCACACCTCAGGCTAAGATGGTGGAAGCCAAACTGAGCTGGTTTTGTTGTTTAATTTCTGATTAGGTGGAGGCTTTTGAAGTCAGAACTTTGTATCTCTAACTTTGACTCTTTTTTTCACAGCTTATATCTAGTGATGCTGATGGAGCCATTCAAAGAGCTGGACGTTTCCGAGTGGAAAACGGATCCTCTGATGAGGTAAGAAAAAGCCTCTGTTTATATCTATTGTCTTTTCCTATTCAAAGATAAATCAGTTAAGTAACAGCATTTTCAAATTTCTGAAGTGTTGTATCATAGAAGATTAGGGTTGGAAGAGACCTTAGGAGGTCATTAATTCAATATACAAGGTTGATATTCAATGCGAGGAAGTTTATTTGGCTGCAATGATTGGGCATTGTCAGAGCACTTTCCTCTCAGAAGCGTTCATGGATATGTCTGGTTCCTCTCAGTCTTCTAACTCTCTAAAAATAGGTATTTGATATAGTGAAGGATAACTTAGCCTTACACTGTAGAATATAAATTGGTGAACTTGGGGCAGAAAAGGGTCCCTTACCAATCATTTCACAATTAGCTGGATACATTACTGCAGGGAGGGTGGGAGTTTGCTGAAGCATCTGATGTAAACCTGTACCAGAGTCATAATGCAGGATTGGATGATCTGAGTGATGACTAATCTGATCCAGTGTGGTTGTATGTGTGTAATGTAAAATATTAGAAATTATGTTCTTGATATAAAATTATTTTCCTACATTTTTGAGATGAGATATAGAATCCTGATCAAGGTATAATCCTACTTCCAGCTCTGCTGCTTCTATCCCCAGACTTTCTCATGTGAGTCAGTATATTTAATTTAAAATGCATGTATTTTATATCAGCCTGGCTGGCCACGTGTGACACATCATGGGCAATCTAAATTCAAAACTCAAGATAGCTCCTTCCTTCCTAGCAGGGGCCGGAAGTGGTGCAGAGACAGCCCCCATGTTGCTTTGCAAAATCCTTCCCTCTTTTCCTTTAAATATTTCAGGATCAGAGCTGATAGATTCTGGAGGGAATTGTGTCCAGGCCCTGCTCATTCTAAAGGAAGGTGGCCTAATATGGGACATTAAAGGATGAGTTGAGGAAAGGAAGAAAACAAGGGTGTTTGAATCTTCCAGACCATTTGAACAGGTTCTGTTATAATCCCATGACTTAACCCCAGCCCTGCCCTTCATGTTGGTCCCACGTGGACAACCATTCTCTTTATCAACCCCACCTGAGCCACCACACTGCCATCACCCAGCATAGCTTCAATACAGGATTTAAGTGCTGCAGAGGGCATTATATTGGCTATCTGCATCTAGAGGAATATTGCCCTCTATGTTGCCATCTGTATAGGTAGTTTCAAATTTGTTTGTTCAAACATGTAATGAAAATCATAAATAATTTTCATTTTTGAAGTGATAGGGGCATTGGGATGATCTCAGTAAGTCAGTTGCTTAGCATGCATTACTGAAGAAAAAACTTTTGTGTGGTTGAAAGGGGTGTTTTAAGGTATTGAGCACCAAGTAACATCCTAAAAATTACTAAAAAGTTATAATCTTGAGAAACAAGAAACAATAATTGTTTCTCTTAATGCCATTTCAGGGATGTGACGTATTATTTTAGTTAAATGGGGTTCTTGCTATGCTCGAGGGACAGCACAACTAAAGATAAGCAAAATAATCACAATTATTAACTAGGATTAGTTTATTACTAATGAAAGGGAAAGGGAGAAAATAAAATAAAAACAGAGCATAAGCAATAAATGCTTCACTTACTTCAGTTGGAATCTTTTCTATATTTGTATCTATGGAGAGTTTTTAATGGAGATTACACCATAAGAGTTGGGCCCTCTCTGGTGGAGACACTCTTCTCTACATAAGATAATATCAAAGTATATTAGTTCCCAAATCAGTAGAGTCCTGTCTTAGTGTATCATTGAGCACTAAAACAGTATGTAGATGAGACAAGGAATTTTGTTTTAGGGTTGGAGAATTGTATTTGGTTAAACAGTTTAAATATGGTCATATAGTGAGTGATATTAACTAAGTCTTATGAAACCAAAGAAATATTTAAATTCAGCTATTTAAAAGATGCCATTTAAGGAGTGGTCCTGAGACAGGCAAATTAAAGACTATTAAGAATCTTAAATTTAAATTAAGTCCCAATATTTCTCTCCATTTACAAAGGTTAGCTTATGTTTCCTTTCCATGAGTACATAGTTTAAACTTTAAACAGTCTGGTGTTTAACAGGAGAAACTTGTTTGATACCTTAAATTATAATAGTATTTTGGTATCCCATTTAAAAGTTTTACAAGAAAAAATTAAATGCAGTGCTTCATCTCATCAGGGCATGTCAAAGTATTGGGTAATGTGATTCTGTTGTAGAAGCAGTGCTGGACTGGAAGGTTGCCGCTTCTTGATGTGGTTGTGTGCAGCTTCTTTGTAGTTGTAGTATTGCTGCTGTGTGCTCGGTTGTATAGATGAAATGAATAGACTGACTGAGAGTGCAAGAGTTAACACAGTAGTCCAAGGGCATGCCTACACTGCAGAGTAAGCTCAGACTCAGACTTGAGCCCAAATCCGCCCTTCATCTACACACAATCTGTCTGACTCAGCTCTAGGTCCCAGGACTCTGCAGTAGTAGAGGATTCGAGCTTGGTCCCCACGGGGACTTGGGTCCAAACTCCATCATTTTGCAGTATGGATGCAGCTTGGGCCCAGGTCTGCCAGACTTGGGTCCTGAGAGTCTGCCACTGCTATCCCACAATCCCATGGGATGGTGTCCTTTCTCTTTTCTATCCTAAGACTGGCCAGTTGACTCCCAGGAAACGGAATTTACCCCTCTGATGCAAGTACAGCTGCTCGGCATTTAATCTTTCCATTTTATTCTGACCACTGAGCTGCAAGCAGAGTGAACCTTCTCTTGTGTTTGTAATAGTTACTGACACAAAGAGCTCCTTTGTCAGTTGTGCTGCTTAGCTGGTCATAGGGGCACACCCAGATTTTGGTTAATCTCTGGTGCAAGGCAAGCAAACAGTTTGACTTTAGCAAGAGGTCCTGGCTTCAGCTATAGGGGTTTCTGAGGGAAGTCCAAAATACAGTTGAGGGACCTTCCTTTTGACAGATCGAAGCTGTTTGCAGAAAAGACTGATGAGTCTCTATATACCTTAATGACAGGTTTCAGAGTAACAGCCGTGTTAGTCTGTATTCGCAAAAAGAAAGGAGGACTTGTGGCACCTTAGAGACTAACCAATTTATTAGAGCATAAGCTTTCGTGAGCTACAGCTCACTTCCTCAGATGCATATCGTGGAAACTGCAGCAGGCTTTATATATACACAGAGAATATGAAACAATACCTATTCCCACCCCACTGTCCTGCTGGTAATAGCTTATCTAAAGTGATTTCCAGCACAAATCCAGGTTTTCTCACCCTCCACCCCCCCACACAAATTCACTCTCCTGCTGGTGGGGGGGTGGAGGGTGAGAAAACCTGGATTTGTGCTGGAAATCACTTTAGATAAGCTATTACCAGCAGGACAGTGGGGTGGGAATAGGTATTGTTTCATATTCTCTGTGTATATATAAAGCCTGCTGCAGTTTCCACGATATGCATCTGAGGAAGTGAGCTGTAGCTCACGAAAGCTTATGCTCTAATAAATTGGTTAGTCTCTAAGGTGCCACAAGTCCTCCTTTTCTATATACCTTAAAAGACTCAAGGGCCACGTTGTGTTCTTTGCAAATTTTTCTTTTCTGTGCAGGTGTATAATTCAGTAAGTCCCAGATAGCGCAGAGATATCGTTCTGCTTGGTTTCCTGCCAGAGATCATAGAATCATAGAATATCAGGGTTGGAAGGGACCTCAGGAGGTCATCTAGTCCAACCCCCTGCTCAAAGCAGGACCAATCCCCAATTAAATCATCCCAGCCAGGGCTTTGTCAAGCCTGACCTTAAAAACTTCTAAGGAAGGAGATTCTACCACCTCCCTAGGTAACACATTCCAGTGTTTCACCACCCTCCTAGTGAAAAAGTTTTTCCTAATATCCAACCTAAACCTCCCCCATTGCAACTTGAGACCATTACTCCTTGTCCTGTCCTCTTCTACCACTGAGAATAGTCTAGAACCATCCTCTCTGGAACCACCTCTCAGGTAGTTGAAAGCAGCTATCAAATCCCCCCTCATTCTTCTCTTCTGCAGACTAAACAATCCCAGTTCCCTTAGCCTCTCCTCATAAGTCATGTGTTCCAGACCCCTAATCATTTTTGTTGCCCTTCGCTGGACTCTCTCCAATTTATCCACATCCTTCTTGTAGTGTGGGGCCCAAAACAGGACACAGTACTCCAGATGAGGCCTCACCAATGTCGAATAGAGGGGAACGATCACATCCCTCGATCTGCTCGCTATGCCCCTACTTATACATCCCAAAATGCCATTGGCCTTCGTGGCAACCAGGGCACACTGCTGACTCATATCCAGCTTCTCTTCCACTGTCACCCCTAGGTCCTTTTCCGCAGAACTGCTGCCTAGCCATTCGGTCCCTAGTCTGTAGCTGTGCATTGGATTCTTCCTTCCTAAGTGCAGGACTCTGCACTTATCCTTATTGAACCTCATCAGATTTCTTTTGGCCCAATCCTCCAATTTGTCTTGGTCCCTCTGTATCCTATCGCTGCCCTCCAGCGTATCTACCACTCCTCCCAGTTTAGTATCATCCGCAAATTTGCTGAGAGTGCAAACCACACCATCCTCCAGATCATTTCTGAAGATATTGAACAAAACCGGCCCCAGGACCGACCCCTGAGGCACTCCACTTGACACCGGCTGCCAACTAGACATGGAGCCATTGATCACTACCCGTTGAGCCCGACAATCTAGCCAACTTTCTACCCACCTTATAGTGCATTCATCCAGCCCATACTTCTTTAACTTGCTGACAAGAATACTGTGGGAGACCGTGTCAAAAGCTCTGCTAAAGTCAAGAAACAATACATCCACTGCTTTCCCTTCATCCACAGAACCAGTAATCTCATCATAGAAGGCGATTAGATTAGTCAGGCCTGACCTTCCCTTGGTGAATCCATGCTGACTGTTCCTGATCACTTTCCTCTCATGTAAGTGCTTCAGGATTGATTCTTTGAGGACCTGCTCCACGATTTTTCTGGGAACTGAGGTGAGGCTGACTGGCCTGTAGTTCCCAGGATCCTCCTTCTTCCCTTTTTTAAAGATTGGCACGACATTAGCCTTTTTCCAGTCATCCGGGACTTCCCCCGTTCGCCACGAGCTTTCAAAGATAATGGCCAATGGCTCTGCAATCACAGCCGCCAATTCCTTTAGCACTCTTGGATGCAACTCGTCCGGCCCCATGGAGTTGTGCACGTCCAGCTTTTCTAAATAGTGCCTAACCACCTCTTTCTCCACAGAGGGCTGGCCATCTATTCCCCATGTTGTGATGCCCAGCGCAGCAGTCTGGGAGCTGACCTTGTTCGTGAAGACAGAGGCAAAAAAAGTATTGAGTACATTAGCTTTTTCCACATCCTCTGTTACTAGGTTGCCTCCCTCATTCATTAAGGGGCCCACACTTTCCTTGGTTTTCTTCTTGTTGCCAACATACCTGAAGAAACCCTTCTTGTTACTCTTGACATCTCTCGCTAGCTGCAGCTCCAGGTGTGATTTGGCCCTCTTGATTTCATTCCTACATGCCCGAGCAATATTTTTATACTCTTCCCTGCTCATATGTCCAACCTTCCACTTCTTGTAAGCTTCTTTTTTATGTTTAAGATCCGCTAGGATTTCACTGTTAAGCCAAGCTGGTCGCCTGCCATATTTACTATTCTTTCGACACATCGGGATGGTTTGTCCCTGTAACCTCAACGGGGATTCCTTCAAATACAGCTAGCTCTCCTGGACTCCTTTCCCCTTCATGTTAGTCCCCCAGGGGATCCTACCCATCCGTTCCCTGAGGGAGTCGAAGTCTGCTTTCCTGAAGTCATCAGGGGGGGAGGGATAGCTCAGTGGTTTGAGCATTGGCCTGCTAAACCCAGGGTTGTGAGTTCAATCCTTGAGGGGGCCATTTAGGGATCTGGGGCAAAAATTGGGGATTGGTCCTGCTTTGAGCAGGGGATTGGACTAGATGACCTCCTGAGGTCCCTTCCAACCCTGATAGTCTATGATTCTATGAAGTCCAGGGTCCAGATATTACAAACTCCAGTGTAAGAGGCAATGGTTCCAGAAGAGGAGACCATCTACCTCCTGAGGCATTGACCTAACAACTGACAACTTAGAAACTTCAATTTTGATGGGGTGGTTGAGGTGCTGGTTACCATTCCCGTTAACACCTGCTGCAACCATCTGCTTTTCTCCCTTACTTCAATGAACACCTTTTTCACTTCTGCCAAGATGATTTCAACAAGAAATTCCATCCACTTTATTTCACTCCCACCATCCCACCCCACTTCCCTTATCTGTCTTCAGGGACTCCTCTCATGAGCACTTCTTACGACAGGAAATAGGCTGTCTCCTGAATTAGGGTGATATAGAACCAGCTCCTACACAACACCAAGAGAAGGGGTTTTATTCCAGATACTTCCCGGTTCCAAAAAAGAATGGCAGTTGGAGACCCATTCTAGATCTAAGATTATTCAACAGATTTGTAAAGGTTCAGAAGTTTAGGATGGTAACTCTTGCAGCAATAATTCCCTCACAGGGATTGGTTCTAAACCCCTGACATCCAGGATACTTACTTTTATATAGTGAGTCACCATTCCCATAGAAGGTTGCTCCACTTCACTCTGGGGGAAAGAGCATTTCCAAGAGAGGGTGCTTCCATTTGGTCTCTCCTCAGCACCAGAGTGTTCTCAAACGTTCTCTCAGTGGTGGCTTCTCAACGGATTCTCCTACAATGAATCCTTTTTGGCCACTCAAAGGGCCATAGATCTATTTTTCAGACTGGGACTGTAGTTAAACATCCAAAAGTCCACCCTAACCCCCATACAAAGTTTGGAGTTCATAGTAGCTCACTTGCATGCAATAGCAGCCAAAGCATACCTTCCTCTGCACGGGTTCATAGCCCTAGCCAACTTAGTCACCAGAGTCCAGATCAGACCCCAAACTTCGGCCAGAAACTGTCTAGAGCTGTTAGGGCATATGGCAGTTGGCGTTCTTGTGATAAGCCACATGAGACTTCACATGCATGACCTCCGGGGTGGTTCAGAACTGTTTATTCGCTGAACAAACACAGTTTGAACAAACTACTCTTAATGCCTTTCACTGTGGAAAAAGTCCCTTGACTAGTGGAAGGACCTTCAAAATGTTTGCACAGGGGTCCCTTTTGCTCAACCATTTTCAATGCTAATAACAACAGATGCATCCTTATCGGGATGGGGAGCCCATGAAGGTAGCTGTAGCTCACGAAAGCTCATGCTCAAATAAATTGGTTAGTCTCTAAGGTGCCACAAGTACTCCTTTTCTTTTTGCATCTAGACACTCACGCTGCTCAAGGCAGGTGGTCATCTCTTGAAGCTATCCTGCACATCAGCTTACTGGAACTCAGAGCAGTCAGTCTCTGTTCCACTGATCAGGGACAAATATATGAAGATCATGACAAACAACATGTCATACATGTTCTATATCAACTGTCAAGGGAAAGCAAGATCACCTTCTGTCTGAGCCAAAGCAGTGAGGCTCTCGAATTGGTGTTTTGAAATCAGATCAACATCTCAGCAGCTTACACCTCAGCAGAGGTGTGCAAAAATTCACAACAGATACCCTCAGCAGGTATTTCTCACAAGATCATGAATGGGAGTTAGATTCCACTACATATTTTTGTGCTGGTGCATCCTGTAGATAGACCTGATTGCCACGGTAAAGTGCAAGAAGTGCTCCCAGTTCTGCTTGAGAGGCGGACTAGATTGGCGCTCCTTGGGAGATGCCTTCCTCCTTCACTGGAGTTCAAGTCTCCTGTATGCATTCCTCCAGCTCCCTTGGTAGCCAAAGTATTGATCAAAGTAAGGAAAGACAAGGCCAGCCATAGTTCTGACATGGCCAAGACAAACATAGTTCCTTTACCTCACCAAGCTCACTATGGGTCGACCGATCACTCTCTGGACCGTCCCCATCTTCTCTCTCGGGATGTTGATCAAAGTCTTGAGGTTCTTTGACTCAAGGCATGGCTAATTGGTTTGCAGGATTAGAAACATCAATTTGTTCTGAGGACGTAGAGAGAGTGCTATTATATAGTAGGAAACAATCTGCTCGTAATACCTACCTACAAATGTGGATGAGATTCAGTCACTGCTGTTACTGACATTTTTCACCTAATTCCTGTCTGCTGTCAGATATACCAGATTACATTTTCGATCTAAAACTGACGGGGTTGTCTCTGAGCTACGTTAGAGTACACTTGTCATCTATTACAGCCTTCCATCGTATGATGGAGGGTTTTTCCATGCTGACTCATCCTACAATGATGATATTTCTTAGGAGACTGGGGAACCTCTTTCCACAAGTCACATGCCCTACTCCAGTTTGGGACATCAACTTGGTGCTTACAAGCCTTTATGAGCTCCCCACCCTCCCCCCAGCCCTTTGAAAGTATGGCTATCTGCTCCCTTCTATGCTTGTCTGTGAAAATGGCCTTTTCATAGCCGTTACTTCTGCTCAAACAGTGGGGGAGAGAAAGGGGGGGCTCTGATGGCATAGCCTCCATTCACAGTACTTTTTAAGGATAAGGTCACATTACAACCATAGCTCAAGTTCTTACCAAAGGTATCGTCAGATGTCCACATAATCTAACCTATCCACATTCCAGTTTTTTCCCCCAAAGCACATCTGAATAAGGAAAATATGTGGCATTAAGTACACTCAATGTCAGAAGGGCATTAGCCTTTGACCTAGACAGGACTAAACCCTTCAGAAAATCTCCCAGATTATTTCTTTCCATTGTGGACAGAATTGGATCTCCAATTTCCAAGCAAAGACTCCCTAGATGGAGCCAGATATCCATTACCTGTTATCAGTCTCATGATCTGTAACCTCCTTCTAGAGCATTAACTCACTTCAGAAGATCCCTTTCTACTTCGATAGCTTTTCTTAGGAATGTTCTAGTCACAGAAATATGTAGAGTTGCAACTTGTACCTCCATTCATATCTTTCTAAACCCTATGTGTTTACCCAAGGCTTAGCTTCTGATGCAGTATTATCTATTGTACTGTCCTCAATCTTGGATTCAACTCCAAAGTCACGCCTCTCCGTAGAGGGCAGTGCTTGGTAGTGACGTACAGTGGCATGCCTGTAGAGACACTACCTGAAGAAGAAGAAAATGGTTACTCACCCTGTGCAGTAACTGTGGCTCTTTGAGTGTGTCACTGTGGGTGCTCCACTATCTGTCGTCGTCCTCTCCGCTTCAGAGTTCTTTGCCATGGAGCTTTGCAGTAGAGAAGGAGCAGAGAGCATGAGAATGACTCCATAGCCCAGTGATCTAGGGCATTCTTCTGGGAGGTAGGAGACCCAAGTTCCAGTCCCGCCACCTTATTCAATATTTATTTATTTAAAAAATTGAACAGTTTCAACAGAGACTGCAAGAAACCGACCCTAACATAACCCATAGCTCAGAGATTAGCACCCTCTCCTGGGAGGTAGATGACCCGAGTTCTAATCTCTGCTCCACATCAGAATTGAACCCAGGGCTCTCTCATGCTGGGTGAGTGCTCTAACCACAGGGCTAAAGGTCAAAAGTGTGGGCTTGGTTTTTCTTGCAAAATAACTGACCTGGCTTAGGCACCTAAGTACAGGACAGGCTTCAGTGCCTTGAATCTCAAGTGGAGACAGAAACCTAGCTCCCTTTGAGGGCTCTGACCCAGGCCAAACCCCTCTCTTCAACATTTCCTATTGACTGTCCTAGACAGCTCCCTGCTCAGCTTCACAGTGCCTAAGTCCCTCTTGTGAATTCCACCCCAAGTGTCAAAGAGAATGACACCTCCTTAGCTATAAAACCATAATTACTACATCCATGTGTTTACACACACATTCTGGGATGCAGCTTTTAACTTCTATTTTGGTTTAACTTCAGTACTATTTTCTTTTATACTATGTTTTAAATATCTATGTATTAGTAATTGTGCTTTATATAGAATATCTGATATGTATCTTTAACAGCATATTGTCAATGTATTTCAAATGGTAAATTATAAAACTAGAAACCATTTGGTTCAAAGGAAAACAACAAGAGTGTCTTCTCAAATAAATTGGTTAGTCTCTAAGGTGCGTACTCCTTTTCTTTTTGCGAATACAGACTAACACGGCTGTTACTCTGAAACTTCTCAAAGAGCAAGACACATCCTATTTGTGCCAGACAGCAGTTTGGTATGGACATAATTTTTATCTCAATAAAACAAACTCTATAAGATATTAATGTTAGAAAGAGAACTGGTTGTATAGAACAATGTGAGGATATTCTTTATTCAAGATATTCAAAAGAAGACTGATTCTTAGGACATGTTATTAGAGCTATAAACTGAAAGGGCTTCCTCATCCCTGCTATTTGCAAAGAGAAAAACCTTTAGTGTAAACCTATACAAAAAATCTTACACACATTCTTACTGAAATTGATTTCTTTTATAAATACTCTAAAGTCTTCATTCTTCAAAATATTAAGAACATTTATGGTTGCAAATGTTTTACAGAGACATTGATTACTCCTAACTCATATTACTACTTAACGGGAACGAGAAATGGTTATTCACCCTGTGAAGTAACTGTGGTTCTTCAGATATGTCTGCCTATGGGTGTTCCAGTCTAGGTGCACATTAATATTTAATTATTTATACACAGTGGAATTGAACCTGCTTCTCCCACATCCTGGGTGAGTGTTCTAACCACTAAGCTAAAAGTCATAGGGGGAGGAGAGGTGTTAAGCACCATTATCATAGCACATAGGTCAGATTGGGTCCTGAAGGCAAGATAGTAGGGGAGTGCTAATTTGTGGGTCCCAGTGGGGCTTAGGTTTAGGCATGAGTTAGGTGCCAAGATGTTGGATGGTATCAGGACTTACATGGCTGTGTATATGCCCAACTGCCAAAAGTTAAGCACTTCAGCGACTTTAATGGTGAAAACTCTGGCTCCTCGGGAGTTTAGGTGCCTGCAGGGTTATGTGGTTATGCAGGGCTTGTGAGTACCAGTGGTGCCTAAATGTTGGCCTCTAGGTGCATAAAGTGGGAGACTGATGCTTAAGTCCACAAGTGAGAAAAATGCGTAATGTTAGAAATCTCTCAAAATCCTCTACAATATCTATTCTGTGCCTTATAATTAAAATTTCTATTTTAGAACTCCTAACTACATGGCACAGAATGCATATCATAGTCATATTTATTTATTAGATATAGATTTTTAAGGCTAGGAGGATGGACTTTGTGACATTACCCCATATTCTTCACAAAAATATTGTTATGATACAAATACAGCATAACTAAGATATGTTTTATGCAAGATGAGTTACGTGAGGTATCAATGAGAAGGTTATAATCTACTGAATGTGTATATCCAATTTGTATGAATGTATCATTTCTGTATCTAAAGTTAGGAATATTGACTATGTAACAGTTATAACTGTGTGTGTATTTGGGGGAATGCCCACCAGACAGTAGGCAATCAGCCTGAATGAGCCATTTAAGAAGGACAATAGAACTTTGGAGATACTAATCTTCCATCTTCCTGAGGAGTTTCCTGGGATGTTGCTTTAACACTGCAGGGTCATCTAATGATGTCACCTGGTAAATTCTATTTAAGGCTGGGAAGGAAGGCATTCAGGACTCTCCTCCATTGCCTGCCCAGGAAGGAAGACTGCTAAAAACACCCGAAGGGAAAGGCAGGTTTGAGTCCATGCTGAGACAGGGGTCCAGTCTGTAAAGAGAAATAACTGGAACTCTAAGCTACAGAAATTCTGCAACTTGCCTAAAACAACATTTAGGGTGAGAAATTACATTTTGTAACCTGTTTCTTGAGTGTATTAAGCTTAGTTTGCGTGTTTTGTTTTATTTGCTCAGTAATCTGCTTTGTTCTGTTTCCTATCCCTTATAATCACTTTAAAATTTACCTTTTGTAGTTAATAAACTTATTTCTTGGTTGTAACATAACCCAGTTTGTGCAATTCATATCTTGGGGGGGGGGAGGAGGTCAAGAAGCTGTGCATATCTCTTTCTACATTGAGGGAGAGGGCAATTTTTATGAGCTTGCGCTGTGCAGATGTTTCTGTACAGTACAAGACAATATTATTTTGGGTTTACACCCCGAAGGGGGTGTGCACGTGAGTGCTGGGTGTATCCCCGAGCTGATTCCTCCCACACATAGCTGATCTCATTGTCTCTGTGTCCATTTGCAGCTGGATGTGTCCCTACCTGTGTGTGTATGTGTGTGTGCTGGAGAAGGCTTGAGGGCCTGGCACAACTAGGACAGGGTGAGGAAACCCAGGCTGGTGGAACAGGCAGAACCAGTGGGACCCCAGCACAGCAGGTGGTATCCCAGATGGGGGGGGTTCAACCTGTCACAGGACTATTATCATCAAGTAGTCTGATCTCCTGCATAGGACTTCCCTCAGTTAATTCCTGTTTGAACTAGAACATATCTTTTAGAAAAACACCCAATGTTGATTAAAAATTTCCAGTGATGGAGAATCCACCACGACCCTTGGTAAGTTGTTCCATTGTTTAATTACCCTCACTATTTTAAAAACAAAACTGTGCCTTATTTCTAGTCTGAATTTGTCTAGATTCAACTTCCAGCTGTTGGTGGTTGTTATATCTGTGCTAGATTGAAGATCCCTCTATCAAATTTCTGTTCCCCGTGTAGGTACTTATTAACTGTATAGTCACACCTTAACCTTCTCTTTGTTAAAGAGAGAGCATGTTGTCTTTCACTGTAAAGCATGTTCTCCGGTCTTTTAACCATTGTTGTGGCTCTGCTCTGAACCCTCTCTAACTTATATGGCTCTCTCCAGTTTATTAACATTCTCCTTGAATTGTGAACAGCAGAACTGCTTTCAGTATTCCAGTACAGAGGTGCTCAGTAAAGAGGTAATATAATCTCCCTGCTCCTACTCAAGAGTGCCCTGTTTATACATCCAAGGACTGAATTAGCCCTTTTGGTCACAGCATGCACTAGGACTTTATTTTCTTCTGACTATTCACCACGACTCCCAAGTCTTTTTCAAAGTCACTGCTTCACTGGATAGAGTCCCCACCTGGTAAGTATGGCCAACATCCTTGGTTCTTAAATGTATGCATTTACGTTTGGTTATATTACAACTTGTGGTGGTTTCTTGCGTCCAGTTTACTAAGCATTCCAGATGGCTCTGTATGAGTGACCTGTCGTCTTCATTATTTACCACTTTCCCCAATCTTTTTGTCATCTGCAAACTTTATCAGTGATGATTGTTTTTTTGTAAATCATTAATAAAAATGTTAAATATGGTACAGCCAAGAATAGATCCCTGCTGGACCCCACTAGACACACACTATTGCAGGTGATTCCCTGTTACAATTACATTTTGCGTTCTATCAGCTAGCCAGTTTTTAATCATTTCATATGTGCCATATAGTTGTGTGGTACTATATCAAAATTCCTTACAAAAGTCTGTTACATCACTACTGTTAACTTTATCCTCCAAACTTGTAATCTCATAAATTAAAAATCAAATTAGTTTGATAAAATATACTTTCCATAAACCATATATATTGGGATTAATTATACTTCTTGATTAATTGAGTCCTGTTTCAACCATTCACATTATTTTGCCTGGGATTGATGTCAGGCTGACAGGCCTATAATTATCTGGTCATCCTGTTTGGCTTTTTAAGTAATAGCTCAACATTCGCTTTCTTCCAGACTTCTGGATCTTCCCACTGTTTCAAGACGTAATGAAAATCATCATTAACAGTCCAGAGAGCTCCTTATCCAGCTCATTAAAAGTGTATGGGTTTAAATTATCCAGTCTTGCTGATTTCAAAATATCTAGATTTAGGAGCTGCTGTTTAACATCCTCCCTTGTTACTGTTGAAATGGAAAGTATTTAATCATTTTCATCAGCTGATTTGAATACATAATCTATCATTTTCTCAAATACAGAACAAAAATATTTATTGAACATTTCTGCATTTTTATTGATAATTCTACTAGGGATGCAAATATTATTTTAAATGGTAACCATTTAAACTATTAAAATTATATTGTTTAATCGGTTAACTGATTAAAGGGAGAGAGGCTGGGGCTGCTTTGGCTAGCCAGGGGCTGGGGCTTAATGGTTAAGGTGGGTTAACTGGTAAGACTAATGCTTACAGTTTAATATTTTACATCCCTAAATTCTACCATTTCCATCTACTAATGACTGATACCATTGTTAGAATTTCTTTAGTTCGTAATATATTTTTAAATCGCCTTGTTGTCCTTAAATCTGCTGCCCATAGATTTCTCCTTGTGTCGTTTTGCTGCCCTTCTTTTCTATGATTCCTAGATTCTAATTTATATTCATTATTATCAGCTTCCCCTTTCTTCCATTTGTAATATATGATTTTTATAGATGCTTTTACTTACTCTAGGCCAGGTTTGTTTTTGAACTAGTGTGGTGTTTTTTCTTGATTGTGGGATCTTATTTCTGGTTTGAATTTGTATAGCTTCAGCTCCCAGCTGTTGGATCTTGTAATGCTTTTGTTGGCTAGATAAGAGCTCTCTGCTTTCAGAAATTATCTCCCCATGTAGGTATTCATAGATTGTGATCAAGTCATCTCTTTACTTCTTAAACTAAATAGACTGAACTTCTTACGTTTCTCACTGTAATTCATGCCTTCTAGTCTTCAAATCATTCTTGTGGCGCTTTTCTAAACTCTCCAATATATAGTTCCAGTCAGAATTGGGCGCTAGTGGCATCAGGCTTTTTTGGTCATAGCCCTGGTAGGTCACAAGATTCAGACTTAAAATTGTAACATTCTCTGCATAGTCCAGATACCTCTGAAATAAAGAAAATTCTAGTTAAAGCAGGTTATATGATGTGTTAAATTTTTTTTATGTGAAATACTTTACGTTAACCTCTTAATAGCTGATCTACACAATCTGCTTATTAGCCAGGGGTATCCAAGCCCCAGGATTCTTGCTGAAAGTCGTAGTTTCTTTTGTCAGGCCTTTTGTATTGCAGTAGTGGTGCACAGAGCTTGCATTCTGAACAGGCAATTTGGGGTAATTTCTGCCAGAATCGGCCCAGACTCGTTCATGGTTCCTTAGAAAACAGTGATTAATGCTAGTATCATTGAATATTAAGGTACTATGAGGATGTCTCCTTACTGGACAGTAGTTGAATTAGAAATATATGTCACTACTATGTAGATCTGTAATCTGAGATACACTGGGGTGTATTTCCATGCCCAATTTGTTGTACGTTACCTATGATTAAACGCTTGCTTCTGATGTGTTCCTCTTTAAATGTAAATTGCACAGAATGTATTGGCGATGCACAGAGAAAGGATAGGTTTCAGAGTAGCAGCCGTATTAGTCTGTATTCGCAAAAAGAAAAGGAGTACTAGTGACACCTTAGAGACTAACCAATTTATTTATCCGATGAAGTGAGCTGTAGCTCATGAAAGCTTATGCTCAAATAAATTGGTTAGCCTCTAAGGTGCCACTAGTACTCCTCTTCTTTTTAGAGAAAGGATAGTACAGCACTCCCATAGTGAATGTTCCAATAAACTAAACTATTACAGCCATCAAATGATAAAAGAATTATACTTTAAAAACACCATGGAATAATGAAAAAAACACATTGGGTTCAGTTGTGATTTAATGTCACAGTCCATTGCAGGGGCACATGTCCTCAGCAAGAACTCCAGAAGGCATTTGCTTAGCTTGGCACAATGCTTCCAGGCACGCACCATCCTTTGAAAAGATTCAGGATGTGTTCTTCAATGCAGCATGAGAAGCTGCCTGAGGTTTTGGCTCTGCCCCTTTAGAAAGGTTAGTAAGACAGTGTCACTAGTGTGTAGTTGTCCTTGTTTTCAGGGGAGTGCAAGGACAGCCATTTTGCCTGATCACTGTGTACGAGTGCAAAAGTGTGTAGGTACCTTGCACTGCCCTGCTCTCCGTAAACAAGGCCAGGTACAACTGAGACCGCAGATCCTATTAAGTACCTAAGAGTCAGGGTGGGTTGTTTTTTTCTGGCTGAAATTCTAGACCAAAATATGAAAATAGAGTTTTCACTGAAGAATACGCTGGTAAAGTGAGGGATCTGGCTTTAGAGCACAGCTGAAGTAGCATAAACATTCCCTAAGTAGAAGAGAGGGACTTGTGTCATTTTAAATCTTGCCTTTAACCAAGCAATCAACCCAGAAGCAGCAGTGAAGGACTCCAGTGGGATTCCCATGTCCTCCGTTCTTCCAAAAGTATGGGTGGCCATGGCTGAAAGTCTTCTAGGGTTGTGCTGGGAAGAATAAAGAGAAATGGGGGAAATCTGGAGGCAAAACATTGTAAAGAGAGTTTTAAAAACCTGGTTTTTGCTATAATTCCTGTATCTAGATGTGGTGTTGCTTTTAGTAGAATGTTAAAGGGCCATCAAAAACTTGGTGGTTCCAAGGGAAAGCCAGTGAGAAAAGGCCGAAGTGATATGAAAGCATTTAGCTAAATAGAATCCTAGAAATGTAAGGGGCTGGAAGGAAGCTCGATAGTTTATCTTAGTCCATCCCTCTGCACTGAGATAGGACTATGTATACATAGATCATCACTGACAGGTGTTTTTCTAACTTGTTCTTAAAAAAAAAAAAAAAGCACAGGGATTCCACACCTCCTTTGGTAACCTATTCCAGTACTTAACTATCCCTATACTTAGAAAGATTTTCTTAATATCTGACCAGAATTTCCCTTCCTGCAGAGTAAGCCGATTATTTCTTGTCCTACCTTCAGTGGATGTGAAGAACAATTGATCACTGTTTTCTTTATAACAGCTCTTAACATATTTGAAGACTATCAGGTTCCCCCTTCAGTCTTCTTTTCTCAAGACTGAACATATCTGTTTTTTTTAAGCTTTTGTCATAGGTCAGGTTTCTCTAAACCTTTTATCATATTTGTTGCTGCCCTTTGGACTCTTTAAGAATGATACAGACAAATTGTAAAGTGTGGAGTGCAAAACTGGACACAGTATTCCAGCTGAGGCCTCACTAGTGCTGAATAGAGTGAAACAATGAATCACCCCCAGTGTTTTAGATAAGACACTCCTGTTGTTCCACCCCAGCATGATATTAGTCTTTTTTGCAACTGCATCATGCTGGGTCATATTCAGTAAGTGATTTTCTATACCTCCAGATCCTTTTCTGCAGTATTACTGCCTAACCAGTTACTCCCCATGTTGTAGTTGTGTGTTTGATTTTTCCTTCTTAAATATAGTACTTTGCACTTGTCTTTATTGAATTTCATCTTGCTGATTTCAGACCAATTCTCAAGTTTGTCGAGGTCAATTTGAATTCTAATCTTGTCCTCCAAAATACTTGCAACCACTCCTAGCTTGGTGTCCACAAATTTTATAAACATACTCTCCATCCCATTATCCAAGTCATTAATGAAAATATTGAATAGTACCTAACACAGGACAGACCTCTGCAGGACCCCAGTAGACAGGTTCTCCTAGTTTGACAGCGAGCCATTGATTACTCTTTCAGTATGTGTTTTCAGCCAGTTGTACACCCACTTACAGTAGTTTCATCTAGACCACATTTCTATAGTTTGCTTCTGTGAATGTAATGTGGGAATGTATCAAAAGCCTTCTTAAAAGCAC
This sequence comes from Lepidochelys olivacea, assembly GCF_965140295.1. Classification (NCBI taxonomy): domain Eukaryota; kingdom Metazoa; phylum Chordata; order Testudines; family Cheloniidae; genus Lepidochelys; species Lepidochelys olivacea. The sequence continues at coordinate 28,382,476 of NC_140426.1, read as the reverse complement.
GATAAATCATGTCTGTTGCTTCCCCTCATCCATTAAGCCAGTAATCTTGTCAACAAAGGAATTTCAGTTGGTTTGGCATGATTTGTTCTTGACAAATCCATGCTGGCTATTATTCACCATTCTGTTATCCTTGGTGTACTTGTTCCATTATCTTCCTAGATATTGAAGTTACCCTGACTGGTCTGTAATTCTCCACTTTCTCTTTGTTCCCCATTTTAAAGATAAGTACAATGTTTGCCCTTCTCTAGTTTACTGGGACCTTACACATCCTTCATGAGCTCTCAAAGATTGCTTCATGTAGTTCCTTAAGTATGCTTGGGTGAATTTTGTCAGGCCCTGCCAATTTGAATACATCTAAATTATCTAATTATTCTTTAACCTATTCTAGCTTATGTTCCTTCCCCCTTGTTGTTAATATTAAATCTGGTTAGGTATTTGATCACAATTAGCCTTTTTAGTGAAGATGTAAGCAAAACAGGAATTAAACACCTTTAGCCTTTTTGATGTCATCAGCTATTAGCGCTCCTTCCCTGCAAAGTTGTGGACCTACACTTTACTTATGTTTTTTCTCTAGCTCCTAATGTATTGAAATAACCTCTTCTTGTTGCTTTTTATGTCACTTACTAGGTGTAACTCATTTTGTGCCTTAGCTTTTCTGATTTTGTGCCTACATGCTTGTGCTATTCTTTTGTATTCATTCCCAGCAATTTGTCCATATTTCCGCTATTTATAATATTTCTTTCTGATTTTCAGGTCTTTAAAGAGCTCCTGATGCAGCTGTATTGACCTCATACTATTCTACTGATCTTTCCTTTGCATCGGGATAATTTGCTGTTATGCCTTAAATATTTTCTCTTTGAGAAATTCTTTGAGGAACTCCCTTTTCCCTTAGATTTTCTTTCCATGGGACCTTACCTACTAGTTCTGAGCTTGTTAAAATTTGCTTTTTTAAGTCCATTGTCCGTATTCTGCTGCTCTCACTCCTTTCTTTCCTTAGAAACATTTCACGATCACTTTCACCCAAATTGCCTTCTACCTTCAGATTCAAGAATCAGTCAGAATCAAGTCTAAAGTACTACCCCTCCACAGTTGTTTCCTCTACTCCTGAAACAAGAAGTTATCCCCTACACATTCCAGGAATTTGCTGGACACTTTGTTTTGCTGTATTACTTTTCCAACAGATATCTAGGTCGCTAAAATTCCCCATTATTACCAGGTCTTGTGTTTTTAGTTATTTCTGTTGTTCATTCTAGAAATGCCTCATCCACCTTCTTCTCCTGATTTGGTGATCTACCAAAATAGTAGACACCTACCGTGAAGTTGCCCCCATTTTTTGTTTTCACCCAGAGAGTTTTAACTGGCCTGTCTGTCACCTCCTTCAGAACAAGTGTATACAATCTTGATATATAGTGTAACATCTTTCCCCTGCCTGTCGTTCCTGAACAATCTGTGACCTTCTGTACCAATATTCTGGTTATTCAGCAATCCAATATTCAAATCACCTGTAAGAAATTTTTATTTCAGTTGCATTAAAATAGATTTCCAAATCAGCTTCATGCTTTTGAATGAAGAATGGGCATGAGGATCAAACTCCTCAGGTGCACTTCAGCTAATTTTGCTTGACTTTTTCCTGCATTATTCCTCCACCCCACCTTTGCATTTGGAGGGGTTTAATCTAATAATTTCCCAATTCTGTTTCTGCTTCAGAATGCAGATTTCACCCCAGGTACATGGCGCAGAACAGATGTGCACTTGGAAAACCCAGAGTACCACACCAGATGGTATTTCAAATATTTTCTAGGAAAAGGTAATTACCCTTTTGTAAATGGCTTAAACATGATTTTAAATAAATGAGAAATACCTTTCACATTTGAGTAATTGCAATTGTTAAAGTGCATGGGATTGACTTTATTTCTTCTTATTAATATTGCACCTTCGGTGTGTGCAGTGTTGTACAGAAGATGGATTGTGGCAGACAGGTGGGTCCATGGCCCAAAGAGCTTAGCTTCTGATGTTATTGTGGGCACAATACAATGCAGGATAAGCACATGATAGTATTTGGTCACTAAAGCTGTAATCATTCACTGCACTGCAGACTTTACTGCCAGTCCATTGGAATCTAAACTTCTAGCACTGATGCTTCATTAGTGAGAGAGAAGCCCCAAACCCAAGAAGTCTTGTCACATCAGGGTTTCTTTCAAGAATTCTGGTGCTCCTCACTTTTCTATAAGGTAAAAATGTTTTCAGAACACTTTTTTTGTTTGGGGATTTTTGCATTTCTACTCTTGTCCCAGACAAAATAAGGAAATATGCTTGAAGTGTATGTGAATTGTTGAAGGCCAAGTTAATTGCACATCAGGAAAAGTTTAGGCTCAGTTAAGACTTGAGTGAAGGTTCAGGTTAGTTTATATCATATCTGAAGTGGCTTACTCAATTGTCCTTGTTCTTTTTCACAAAATATCTTCCAGAACTGGCCCACTAAGTTGGCAGGATCTCACCAGATTAGTCACTTAGGCCCCTACTTGGCTTTGTAAGTCTAAAAATAACTATTATTCCGCTCCATATAATGTAGCAGTATTTTGTGAGATAGCATATTTGCACAAGACTTTAAGGGAAATCAGCAGAAATTGCTTTTCTTCACAGATTTTATAGGAAGGAACTGGGATGGCAGAATCCTGTAGTTTGAGAGACTTGAAACATAAACTTTACAGAACAAAACAAAAAAATCCCTCTCTTCCCCTTGAAGCTGCAATTCCTCAATAAATTTTCTCTTATCTCTTCTAAATTTAAACCATGTCTCTTGGTAGTGAGGATCTGCAGCCAGGTTTTGATTTCCATGCTTTCTTTATTAAGTCCTTTAAAGTTGTTGACAGAGTCAGGATTTCTTAATGTGTTTGCAGGAGTCTTTCTTCTATTCATTTTCTTTTATAATAGACACCCTGAAATCTTAAACATCTATTTCTTAAAATCATTTTTTACCTTTCTGTTACTTGTGTTTCTACAGTGCTTAGCACAATGTCCATGACAAGGGCTCCTAAGCACTGCCTCAATACATACAAACAAATAAATAAAATGTACAGTCTGGTTTCAGAGTGGTAGCCATGTTAGTCTGTATCAGCCAAAAACAGTGAGGAATCCTTGTGGCACCTTAGAGACTAACAAATTTATTTGGGCATAAGCTTTTGTGGGCTAAAACCCGCTCATCTGATAAAGTGGGTTTTAGCCCACGAAAGTTTATGCCCAAATAAATTTGTTAGTCTCTAAGATGCCACAAGGACTCCTTGTTGTTTTTACAATCTGGTTTGTTATTGTAGGGATGTTCACTAGGGCTAGGCTGTATACACCAGTCAGTTATTGCAGGTTGTTCATAGCTGCTTCCCTGTGCATTCCCTGTGGTTTTGAATTTGCCTATGAGTGCTGGATATCTAGAAAAAATATATTTTTAAATAAGAAATTTTCTTCGAAAAAATCTCTCAAAATTACTTGCATTTTACAAACGGATGCAAGAAAAATAGAGAATTTAACAATTTGATCTATTGACAGTGTTCCTTTAAGTCGTGTTCTTAAAAATAACCTTGGGTGCCAGAGACTAGAGACAAATTCCTAAAAAAGCCAAATTTCTGAGGTATTTTGGAATCTGTTGGATCAACTGAATATTTACTTTTGAAATTTCATACAACACTGAAACTACTCAGTGGAAATGCTGATTAAAGAATGGTGTTGGCTGTAGCGTACCAATTTATAAACTTTAGAAATGGAAAGAGCAGGAGTTGTGCACTGCATGTTACCAAATTTGGGAACTGCTGAGCTTCCAAGTTCGTTAGCATGCTTTGCAAAAGACATATTCTCATTTTGGCCTTTTGGGGGAGAGACAATGAGGAGAGAAAAGGCTTGACCTGGAGCAGTCATGACCTCTCCTAAAAGAAAACATTGTGGTTACTAATTATATATAGGGTATATGATCTGACACTACTATAATAAATCCAGAAAGCCAAGTTTTAAAGGGCAGGTGAGTTGTATCTGTATAGTGAAATCCGATCTCCACATAGAATCAACCTCTTGGATTCAGCAACAGTAAAAACAGGACTGCTTGTTAGCTTTGCTCTCTGCATATAATTTTGGTAAAAAAAAATGAAGTGTATTTATTGTTCATAGAACGGTTTTTCAGTAGGTGTCTAGCACATTTTAGGGTAAAATTGTGGTGGCCTTACTCATGTTAGTGATCTCATTGATAAAATCATAGTCATGTAGGGATGGAAGGGACCTCAAGAGGCCATCTAGTCCATGCCCCCACAACTGAGGCAGGATCATGTATACCTAGACCTTCCCTGACAGGTGTTTGTCTAACCTGTTCTTAAACACCTCCAATACCAAGGATTCCACAAGAGCCCTTGGTAACCTAATCCAGTACTTAAATATTCTTACAGTTCGAAAGTGTTTCCTAATATCTAACCTAAATCTCCCTTGCTGCGGATTAACAATTACTTCTTGTCCTACCCTCAGTGGACATGGAGAATAATTGATCACCATCCTCTTGAAAACAACCTTTTACATATTTGAAGACTGTTCTCATGTCACACCCTCCCCCACCCCAGCCTTCTTTTCTCTAGGCTAAATATAAGCAATTTTCAGCCTTTTCTCAAACATTCTGGACCTTAAAATCATTATAACTTCCACTGAAGCTCACATCTCCTTTGTATGATGCATCTTGGGTCCATAACACCAACCGCCTACTATTAATGTTTTGTCAGTTATTACATGTTAAATGGAAGCTTCAAGGCAGCATTAAGTTTACAATTATAATTGCAAAAAGCCAGGAACTTGAAAATGTTAAGGTTATAACACAGTTAATATGGTCATATTGTACATACTCTGTATATTATGATGTACATTATGCCATTAATATGACAGATAGACATTTGTATAGAAAAACAAAAATATATCTGAGTTAATGCTGTAGGAGCCTTAACTTGCTGTAATTAAATGAAAAAACAATTTATAGCTGAGATTTTAAATGTACAAAAGACTGGAATTTTAAAGTTATGGTTCACACAGAAACGGAAACTCGACAAATGGTAACTATATAATATTTAATATTGTGGTAAATAGCATTAATATTAACACTTTAATGTAGATCAGTAAGGTGACTGAGGCATAGTTCCTGTTGGAACCATAATTACAAATTCTGTGACTTTTCTCAGTGTATGTAAAACATCAATAACACACACCTTTCATAATTTAAAAACATTTTCTCAAATCATGTTTCTTCCTTAAAATCAATGGCATCCTTATTTGTTTTATTAGGCTTCAGTAAAGCCATTATTGACCAGCATAGACCAAATGTTAAATGCTGATGTTGTGTACTCTGGGACTGGGCATATACACTGAAATTGCTACCCACAGCAGGGAGACTGTTCCAGGTGTAGTGAGCAGCATGACAGAGAGCACAAAACCAGGAGTAGAGAACGGGACAAAGGATAAAGTAAGCAAAAGGAATGGAAAGTGTTTAATGGGGCTTGAGAGAGTTCAGAGGGAAATGTGACTGTGAGATTATTATAGGACATGCTAGAATGAGTAACTCAAACTAGATGCAATAAGTAGAAGAATTCAGAGGGTGGTGGAATGGTGGGAGCTGGAGGAGTGGCAGAGAGATTGAACAAGAGAAGGTTATTTTAATCAAGGCAAGAGATCACAGCACATGGACAAGGGTTTCAACAGCAGGAAAAGTGAGTAAGGAGATTTTGGCAATATGCTGCTGGAAACCTACCAACAATGTAGTTCCTTTTGTAACAATTGATTTTTCCTTTTATAATTGTTTTTCACTTGTTGTGTTTCCTTTCCAGTTCATCAGAATTACATAGGTACAGATGCAGAGAAGAACCCTTTTTTTCTGTCTGTCGTGCTCTCCAACCAGAACAATCAACGTGTCCCTCAATACCGCTCAATTCTCTGGAAAAAAACAGTAAGGAACAAGTACTAATAGTTGCCTGTCTGCCTGCTCTCCATGGTTTTTTAGGGCATTTCCTTCCCTCAGTTGTACCACTGAATTCTTAACATTTTTCCGTAACTACTGTGCTGTGGTTACCACAGGAGATACATATATGGTATGAGTAAGCCCAGAAAAGAATGCAAACAAATCTTATCTGTAGGCTTCATGTTTCCAGATGCTACTTTTTTGTCATCCTGGCTTCCTTCACCTACAGGAAACCTTTGGATTCCCTGCTGACCCTCTAAAGGTCATTAACTCACTAGTTATTAAAACTCACTTATTTTTAAGTATTTACTATTTCGGAGCACTATCAGTGTGAATAGTTTTATATAAAACATAGGAGAAGGAATGGTCCCTACTCCATGGGCCTTCCATTCTGCATTTAGCGAGATCATACCGTTTGGACTGTCAATATGTTGGATGACTTGCATAGAAGTCCAGTAACAAATGGGCATATTTTAATTATTCACTGTAGTGAATTATCATTGTAAAGCTTCACGGAAGTTGTGTTTCAAGAAGATATACAAATGCATAGAGGGTGGATGTGTGGCCAGAAGGAGAGACAGGAAGATCCATGTCTATTGGATAACCTCTAAGGAGACGTAAAGATGAGAGAAGAAGGATACAAAGAGAGTGTTTAGTTAGTAAGGTGGCTTAGGAGAGCAGACGGATGGGACAGAGCAGGAGAAGAGAGGTGAGATACAGGCAGGGATGGAGTTGCCAAGGGCCTTGAAGTAGATGATGACAAGAAGCTTAAAGTTGATATGTAAGGAAGATGAAGCCAGTGGAGGAGAGGACTGACATGGTCAGAAGCAGTAGAAGTGGGTTAAAGGGAAAAGGGTAATGTAAAATATGAAGTGTTGGTGGAGTGGCGTAACACATAACCACTTAAAAAAATTAATGCAAACTATAAAAGCAAACAGACAAATTAGACAGATTTATACAACTCCCAGGCAGTGAGAGTACATCGAAAGAATATCACCCACATACATGCTTCCTGTCTCAAGCGTTTTGCAGAAGAGATTTTGGTCAATTCTTGGTGGTATATGCTTCATAGGAATCACACCATCCATATTGATTTGTTCCATGTTTCCTGGCTCATGAGTGGACTGTCTTTTCAAAAAACAAAATTAAAAATAAAACTACCAGAAAGGAAATTTAAAAAATGAAGATAACATAAGGGGGAAATGTTTCAGAGTAGCAGCCGTGTTAGTCTGTATTCGCAAAAAGAAAAGGAGTACTTTGTGGCACCTTAGAGACTAATAAATTTATTTGAGCATAAGCTTTTGTGAGCTACACGAAAGCTTATGCTCAGATAAATTTGTTAGTCTCTAAGGTGCCACAAGTACTCCTTTTGTTTATAAGGGGGAAATGTTCTCTTCATTCTGCACTTTAGACTCCCATCTGTCATTATATTTTTACCATACAATGGGGAAGTGTCAGTTACTTCAGAATACACTAGTCCAAATGACTAGCAATTTATGGCTGCTGAATCAGTACAGTGGGCACATTTACATTCATTCCAGTTGTCAAGATATTACTGGTTCTAGTGGTATTATCCATTCCAAATATAGGAAATATAATTAAAACTGGAATTAACTTTTTAATTGCACCCACTGTATGTAGACGAAAAGCTGGACAGTGTACAGATTATATAGTTTTGCTTGTGAGTGTTGTTTGGTCCTACTGGATGCCTTAATAGTCCTGTGTTTGCTACATGTGAACATCAGCTACAAATGAATAAAAACTCTTGTGTTTCCTTGGTTTTTTGTTGTTGTTTTTTATCTGATATGGTTCTTTAGTGATGTGATCATTAGCCAATAAAACCTTTACTCACAGAAATAGTCTTCCAAATAACAATTTTAGTGGTAACTTTTTAATGAATTTTGGTAACCTCCCAGGCTTAGTTTGAAACAAGATGGTGCCCTTACTGTGCCCAGCTGCTGTGTGATACCATATGACACCCGCTGCATAAAATGACTGAATATGTACTCAAAATAAGGACTGTGGGGACATTTGCCATTCAGCAACCATTTAATCAGTTCTTTTAAATTTTCAGGAGCAGGTATACAATAGTTAGAGTTCTACAGCTAAGAACTGATATGGTGTAGGTGTGAGCCTTGTAGGATTTCCCTCTGTGGGTTATTAAATGACCATAACACTGCACTATGTGTTCAGAAATATTGAGATCAAGTAGATAATAAACCTCATGCCATTTTACAAGTCAAAAGAATAACAGTGGTTTTATGCAGAATAAAAATTAAAGTGTAAGGTCAGCAAAGGTATCTCTGGGAGTCTATTAAGTCCTCTTTAAATACCTTTACAGAAACCTACTAAATAGTTTTATGTCAATGGAATGTTTTCTTCCAGCACCAGGAAGAAAACTGAGACATGTTGTTCTTCGGTCTTTGTTTTTCTGTAAAATATTTTGCTGTTGTATTGTATGTTTTGTGATTCTAAAAAATGTATTTCTTTTCTTTGTGATAGGGCTGGGAACATAACCGGCTGGATTGTGTTTGTCCCCCTTTATAGGAGATGTAAGTGGAAGGGAGGCTCCTTCTCCCTATTGTCTCCCTGGCATAACCATGTAGGGTCCCGGCATCATAATGTGATCCATTATGCTCTTGACCCTACTACAAAGAATAGACGCGCTTTTGAAAGGTCAAAATAACATGCACTGCAACAGCAAAATATATACTCCCTGGTACTGCCTCCTTTCCAAAGGGGGACACAGAGAAGGTGGGGCCATGGCCCCATTACCCTTCACACAGCCTATGGAACTTATTAAATGCATTGGAGAACATTATATTCATAGGAGCACCAAGCTGAATTGTGCTTCCCAGAGCTCTTCCTAAGGCATTGCAGCTCCATTCCACCCCCAGAGTGGGCCAGTACCAATAGGTACAGTGTGGCCCACAGTTTAGAGGGCTGATATTTTTCTTTCAGGGTTACTGTTAGCTGCTCTGATTCCCCCCACCCCTTTTTTCTGAATTGTGTGTAAAAGCTTCTAAGATGTTCATAACATATGTCTCTCCTTCAAGTGGTCTCTGCATATTGCCTTTTGTGGGATGCACTGACAGTTAATCATAGTACCTGTTGGAGGACTCGCGGGCCCTTGTCTGCCCATTCCCTCACAATCATGAAGTCCTAGGGTAGGGGTCTCAAAGTGCCTGCCCACGGGCCATCTGTAACCCAAGAACCTCCCCACTGCAGCCCGCAGAGAAGAGATACATGCAGCCATGCTCCTGGCAATGTCTGCTGCAGGTGCCGCCCATGGCAGCTCCCATTGGCTGGGGGAGACGGACAAAGACACCATCATTAGTCACTGGGCAGAGTCAGCCATGGAGGTGGTGTCACTTTTTTCCACAATGAATATAAACAAGTCAAAATACTGAACACAACTATCTGATGCACACCTTGCTGCAATTCTGAAGGTTTCAGCTGCTCAGTCACTGAGGCCAAACATCAACAAACTGACAGAACTGAAGCATTGCCGGGTGTCTGGCAAACACTAAAAGCTCTCTGGCAGGCTCAGAATTATATAAATTTGTATGACAGTTTTATTATTTCTAAGAAATTCGTAATAAAAGATACAATATAAACGTTTTTCTTTCTGAACACCATTTCAGTGACATTATTGGCTCGCTGGGAGGATTTGAGGACTGGCACTGGCCCTAAGATAAATTGAGTTTGAGACCCCTGTCCTAGGGGCTAGGCTACAAACGAAGGTTTGGCACTCTGACAGCCTCAGTCCCTTCCAACACCAGCAGTGTCAGATTGGGAATCAGACTGAACCTGTGGTCTAAAGCTTTCTTCAAGATAGCTATTTTATTAGGCCTTATCTAATAGCTATTGTTTATAGTTATTTAGTGTAAGGTTATATTAAACTAGGTTTATAGTAATTTAGTATAAGATTTTATTAAAATACGTTTTTAGTATTTGATAGTATAACTTGTTCAAGCATTGGTTCCATTCTGGAAGAAATCCTGATGGTAGATCTGAAGATCAAAAAGCCAGGATTGAGGACAGAGACAAAACAGGCTTCAGGCTTTACTCCTTCAAGAAGTGCAAAAGCCTGGTTGATCCAATACAACCATCAATTCCAAGAAGATGCACAGTCTAGCTTCGGTTCTGGATACATCTGTGGGGAAGTATCATCCAGCCATGTGGAGAGAGACAGGCAGCCAGCAACCCAGCAAGCACACGTAGGAGAAACCCGAAAGCAAAAGGAAAAAATGAACCGCAAGCAGCCTTTTAAAGCTTTTTATTTAGCAGATTGCGCAACCAGGAGCCAATCACACTCTCTGGCGGGAAATTTCTGAAAAAAAGCACAAGCCACACCTCCGGAAAAGTCCCAGAACAAGCAACACACTGCTTAAAAAAATGAGTAGGCAATTACATACACAAAGAGGCCAATATACACTTGCTGGGAATGGGCTTGGCAACACATCATCAGTTCCACCATCCTCTTTGGTTCTGACCCTAAAGAAGATACCTAGAAAGGATCCTAAGTGCATGGATGAGAAATCTAAAAAAAGCCCAGTAGAAACGGCCAGTGTGAACAGAGCTAAACCATGAATAAGAACCTCCTCAGAACTGGAAATCTTAGAACCAAGTAGACTTTGCTTGCAGAGTTTTTACATGCTGAGTGAAAAAACACTCAAGTGAAATAGCAAATATAATTACAAACTCAATTATGGGCAGGGGTCGACGCTCTGAGATTGATCCACCAGCGGTTGATTTAGTGGGTCTACTAAAGACCCACCAAATCGACTGCAGATCGATCTCTGATCGATCTCTGTATTCTACCTCCGACGAGAAGAGTAAGGTAAGTCGATGGTGTAGACCCCGTGGTAACCTGACCTAAGGTACGTCGATTCCAGCTATGTTATTCACGTAGCTGGAGTTGCGTATCATAGAATATCAGGATTGGAAGGGACCTCAGGAGGCCATCTAGTCTAACCCCCTGCTCAAAGCAGGACTAATCCCCAACTAAATCATCCAAGCCAGGGCTTTGTCAAGCCTGACCTTAAAAACCTCTAAGGAAGGAGATTCCACCACCTCCCTAGGTAACCCATTCCATTGCTTCACCACCCTCCTAGTGAAAAAGTTTTTCCTAATATCCAACCTAGCCCTCCCCCACTGCAACTTGAGGCCATTACTCCTTGTTCTTGACCTAGTGTAGGTCGACTTACTGCGGTAGTGTAGACATAGCCTATGTTTGTCATATCCAAACCAGAAATTGAAGGATCCAGATTTATCAGTCGTCTTATCCAATCTCCTGTTACTGTAGTGCTCACAACTGTCACTCGGATCTGATGCCTCCACCTTAATTGGATCCCGGAAGTGAAGAATTGAGAAAGAGGAAATCACCGTCAGAGAAAAAAGGGGTAGAGGAGCACCACGCCTGGCCTCTGCTTCAACCTCCTAAAATTCAGTCAGATTCTCCTAGTAAACCAGTCTCTCCCGTGCCAGGACCACTGCTGTTGCCTCTGCATTCTGGATTGGATCTGGAATCAGATCTGCAATCTGTAGGCAGTTACAAGCGGGAGGTGCTATCAGTTTGTATGTCTTTAGAAGAATTTCTGGCTCTCAACCAGTCCAAGAGGACCCTTATTATGGATAATGTTATGAATTAGATTTGGTTGTGGATTACTAGCCAGACTGGTAGATGCCACCGTGTTCTAGAGTCCCTTGTTGGCCATTCCCAGATCTGCAGTACAGTGTACAGTTGCAGTCCCTTCTAGGACTTCCAGAAAGCGTTCCCACAGATTTGAAGATACCAGATCCACTGACAAAATATAGAGGGAGACCAGTCTCCTACACTGCCTCTGCATTGTGACCCCGCCCTGCACCTAGAGTGGCAATAGCAGCTGTCCCTTCCCATCTCAGAGAGGTATAGGCAGCAACATGGGATCCCAGCTTAAATAGACAGTCCATGGGATCCTAGCCCTAGATAGGCAAGGAAGGTAGCAAGGACAACCCATCCTCAGCACTTCCCTTGGTAATTAGGGTGCATATGCTTTGGTGGATGGGCTGGTGCCTATTGCATTTTTTCTCTCCTGCTATGCAGTCTTCTGATGGTTGGATGTTGATTGAGTTCCCCACAGCAGTAGGTCTTGGAATTAATATCCCATTAAGATGAATGAGGTAGTTCAAACCTCTCAGAACTATTATCTCAGGCTCTCTGCAAACTCAAGGAGATTTTACTGTGTCAGTCAGTTAATGTTTAAGTTTTTCTTCCCAACCATGGGGACTAGAAACTTTTTAAAATGAGAGCTCAGATTCTGCTGTAATTATTTGTCTCCAGGAGCGGAGGCCCCAGACGCAGGACTGTAGTGCCTATGTCTTACTTAAGCCACCCTTGGGTTCAGGTACTCGGGTAGCTTCTCTCTCACAGGGGCTAATATCAGATACTTTATGGGAAGGTTTAAGAGTTTCCATAATGGGTAGTTAACTTCACCTATAGGCATGCTCTTACTTTTTTCCTAACCCAAGACAGTTAGTGATTAGATTAAGTCCTGATGCATGAAGATTTATATACCTTTTGAATTTTTATCCTAGCTAATATAAATGAGAATATTTTTATGATCCACCTATATAATATATAATATTTTATTTAACCCTGCAATTTTTGCTGCAGTATCTTGTAGCACTGAGTTCCAAAGTTGAATAATGCATTTTGTAAAAATATTTTCTTCTGTTTGTTCATTTACTGGACTTAATTTTTGTTGGCTGTCCCTTCATTCCCAAATCGCACCTGGAGCTGCAGCTAGCAAGAGATGTCAAGAGTAACAAGAAGGGTTTCTTCAGGTATCTTGGCAACAAGAAGAAAGCCAAGGAAAGTGTGGGCCCCTTAATGAATGAGGGAGGCAACCTAGTGACAGAGGATGTGGAAAAAGCTAATGTACTCAATGCTTTTTTTGCCTCTGCCTTCACGAACAAGGTCAGCTCCCAGACTGCTGCGCTGGGCATCACAACATGGGGAATAGATGGCCAGCCTTCTGTGGAGAAAGAGGTGGTTAGGCACTATTTAGAAAAGCTGGACGTGCACAACTCCATGGGGCCGGACGAGTTGCATCTGAGAGTGCTAAAGGAATTGGCGGCTGTGATTGCAGAGCCATTGGCCATTATCTTTGAAAACTCGTGGCGAACGGGGGAAGTCCCGGATGACTGGAAAAAGGCTAATGTCGTGCCAATCTTTAAAAAAGGGAAGAAGGAGGATCCTGGGAACTACAGGCCAGTCAGCCTCACCTCAGTTCCCAGAAAAATCATGGAGCAGGTCCTCAAAGTATCAATCCTGAAGCACTTACATGAGAGGTAAGTGATCAGGAACAGTCAGCATGGATTCACCAAGGGAAGGTCAGGCCTGACTAATCTAATCGCCTTCTATGATGAGATTACTGGTTCTGTGGATGAAGGGAAAGCAGTGGATGTATTGTTTCTTGACTTTAGCAGAGCTTTTGACACGGTCTCCCACAGTATTCTTGTCAGCAAGTTAAAGAAGTATGGGCTGGATGAATGCACTATAAGGTGGGTAGAAAGTTGGCTAGATTGTCGGGCTCAATGGGTAGTGATCAATGGCTCCATGTCTAGTTGGCAGCCGGTATCAAGTGGAGTGCCCCAGGGGTCGGTCCTGGGGCCGGTTTTGTTCAATATCTTCATAAATGATCTGGAGGATGGTGTGGATTGCACTCTCAGCAAATTTGCGGATGATACTAAACTGGGAGGAGTGGTAGATACGCTGGAGGGCAGCGATAGGATACAGAGGGACCAAGACAAATTGGAGGATTGGGCCAAAAGAAATCTGATGAGGTTCAATAAGGATAAGTGCAGGGTCCTGCACTTAGGACGGAAGAACCCAATGCACAGCTACAGACTAGGGACCGAATGGCTAGGCAGCAGTTCTGCGGAAAAGGACCTAGGAGTGACAGTGGACGAGAAGCTGGATATGAATCAGCAGTGTGCCCTTGTTGCCAAGAAGGCCAATGGCATTTTGGGATGTATAAGTAGGGGCATAGCGAGCAGATCGAAGGACGTGATCGTTCCCCTCTATTCAACATTGGTGAGGCCTCATCTGGAGTACTGTGTCCAGTTTTGGGCCCCACACTACAAGAAGGTGTGGATAAATTGGAGAGAGTCCAGCGAAGGGCACCAAAAATGATTAGGGGTCTGGAACAGATGACTTATGAGGAGAGGCTGAGGGAACTGGGATTGTTTAGTCTGCAGAAGAGAAGAATGAGGGGGGATTTGATAGCTGCTTTCAACAACCTGAGAGGTGGTTCCCAAGAGGATGGTTCTAGACTATTCTCAGTGGTAGAAGAGGACAGGACAAGGAGTAATGGTCTCAAGTTGCAGTGGGGGAGGTTTAGGTTGGATATTAGGAAAAACTTTTTCACTGGAATGCGTTACCTAGGGAGGTGGCGGAATCTCCTTCCTTAGAGGTTTTTAAGGTCAGGCTTGATAAAGCCCTGGCTGGGATGATTTAGCTGGGGATTGGTCCTGCTTTGATCAGGGGGTTGGACTAGATGACCTCCTGAGGTCCCTTCCAACCCTGATATTCTATGATTCTATGGTTCTTGTATTATGAGACTGTGAAGAGGAGCACCTGACTTTCTTTCTCTGTAAAACTCAATATTTTTATACTTGTAACATGTTACCTCTTATGTGGGCTCTCTAAACTTAAATAGCCTTAATTTTTTTAGTCTCTCCTCATATGGGAATCTATCCATGCTACTAATCATTTTCATTGTCCTTATCTGCAACACTTCTTTAATTCTGAGATGAGTGGCCAAAACTAAATACAGTATTCCAGGTGAGGACATACTATCAATTTTTGTAATGGCATTATAATTATAATAAAGCTTAATATTTTGTGTTTTTTTTGACTACTGCTGTACATTGAGAAGATTCAATTTAGCAGTCCATAGTGATACACAGTGACAATTTTTCCTAAGTAGTTACAGATAACTTAGAACCCCTTAATGCGTATGCATAGTTCAAGTATTCCTCTCAATGGCACTGTCTTGCAATTGTCTGCATCTTAATTTCATCAGCCCTCATGCTGTTAAGTCATCTAACGTTGTTAGTTCCCCCTGCAGTTCCTAACATTCATTGTACTCTAGATTAGCCTAAATAATGTTGCATCATCTACATGCAGCTAGCAAGAGATGTCAAGAGTAACAAGAAGGGTTTCTTCAGGTATCTTGGCAACAAGAAGAAAGCCAAGGAAAGTGTGGGCCCCTTACTGAATGAGGGAGGCAACCTAGTGACAGAGGATGTGGAAAAAGCTAATGTACTCAATGCTTTTTTTGCCTCTGTTTTCACTAACAAGGTCAGCTCCCAGACTGCTGCGCTGGGCATCACAAAATGGGGAAGAGATGGCCAGCCCTCTGTGGAGATAGAGGTGGTTAGGGACTATTTAGAAAAGCTGGACGTGCACAAGTCCATGGGGCCGGACGAGTTGCATCCGAGAGTGCTGAAGGAATTGGCGGCTGTGATTGCAGAGCCATTGGCCATTATCTTTGAAAACTCGTGGCGAACCGGGGAAGTCCCGGATAACTGGAAAAAGGCTAATGTAGTGCCAATCTTTAAAAAAGGGAAGAAGGAGGATCCTGGGAACTACAGGCCAGTCAGCCTCACCTCAGTCCCTGGAAAAATCATGGAGCAGGTCCTCAAAGAATCAATCCTGAAGCACTTGCATGAGAGGAAAGTGATCAGGAACAGCCAGCATGGATTCACCAAGGGAAGGTCATGCCTGACTAATCTAATCGCCTTTTATGATGAGATTACTGGTTCTGTGGATGAAGGGAAAGCAGTGGATGTATTGTTTCTTGACTTTAGCAAAGCTTTTGACACGGTCTCCCACAGTATTCTTGTCAGCAAGTTAAAGAAGTATGGGCTGGATGAATGCACTATAAGGTGGGTAGAAAGCTGGCTAGATTGTCGGGCTCAACGGGTAGTGATCAATGGCTCCATGTCTAGTTGGCAGCCGGTATCAAGTGGAGTACCCCAAGGGTCGGTCCTGGGGCCGGTTTTGTTCAATATCTTCATAAATGATCTGGAGGATGGTGTGGATTGCACTCTCAGCAAATTTACGGATGATACTAAACTGGGAGGAGTGGTAGATACGCTGGAGGGGAGGGATAGGATACAGAATGACCTAGACAAATTGGAGGATTGGGCCAAAAGAACCTGATGAGGTTCAATAAGGATAAGTGCAGGGTCCTGCACTTAGGAAGGAAGAATCCAATGCACCACTACAGCCTAGGGACCGAATGGCTAGGCAGCAGTTCTGCGGAAAAGGACCTAGGGGTGACAGTGGACGAGAAGCTGGATATGAATCAGCAGTGTGCCCTTGTTGCCAAGAAGGCCAATGGCATTTTGGGATGTATAAGTAGGGGCATAGCGAGCAGATCGAAGGACGTGATCGTTCCCCTCTATTCGACATTGGTGAGGCCTCATCTGGAGTACTGTGTCCAGTTTTGGGCCCCACACTTCAAGAAGGATGTGGATAAATTGGAGAGAGTCCAGCGAAGGGCAACAAAAATGATTAGGGGACTGGAACACATGAGTTATGAGGAGAGGCTGAGGGAGCTGGGATTGTTTAGCCTGCAGAAGAGAAGAATGAGGGGGGATTTGATAGCTGCTTTCAACTACCTGAAAGGGGGTTCCAAAGAGGATGGCTCTAGACTGTTCTCAATGGTAGCAGATGACAGAACGAGGAGTAATGGTCTCAAGTTGCAGTGGGGGAGGTTTAGATTGGATATTAGGAAAAACTTTTTCACTAAGAGGGTGGTGAAACATTGGAATGCGTTACCTAGGGAGGTGGTAGAATCTCCTTCCTTAGAGGTTTTTAAGGTCAGGCTTGACAAAGCCCTGGCTGGGATGATTTAACTGGGAATTGGTCCTGCTTCGAGCAGGGGGTTGGACTAGATGACCTTCTGGGGTCCCTTCCAACCCTGATATTCTATGATTCTATGTTTTGTCACATCACTCTTCCTCCCCTTTTCCAGGTAATTAACAAATATATTTAAATAACATTGCGGATGGGATCCTGGTCTTTAGTTTGCTTGTTTTTACTAAGTGTCATACTTAGTTAAATAGAGAATTTCAGCGTTTGATTTAACCTCTCCTATTATTTTTCCTTCATAGGGTACTCAGAAAATATGCCTCCCTTACAGTCCCACGAAAACATTATCAGTGAAATCTATTTTAAGGTAAATATTCACAAATGTATATCATTAAATGTATTTGTCTGTGCCCTATTTTCCTTTTCTGTCATTCAAAAGCTTTATTTCTGTTCATATTTTCTTTTCCATTATGGCTGTAGAAAACAGTGAAACAAAGAATACAGTTCTTAAGGAAAGCCATATATGCAAGGTGCCTCCAGTACAGGTGCTATAGAATGCCAGGTAATGGCCTTGTGATACCTCTATGGCAATGGAGAAATCTAAGCACCTTTTTGGGGGGGCAGAGTGGGGGGAAATATCTTCAAGTTAGAAATTGGGCACTAACTGGAACTAACTAATTGGTGCTTGAGAGGAAGAAATCTTGGGCTTGCTTGTGGACAGACCAGGCGAAGCCTCACAAAGTTGTATGGAGAGATCTGACTAGAATGTGAATGAGGGGGTAAAGGCAACCAAGGAAGAAGCAAAGATTCCTAAATGGATTGGAGTCCTTAGCTGATTCTCTCCTCTGCTTTCTCATATGGGATATTGTGGTTTCTCTTCTGCACTGTTTTCCAGACTTTTGAAAGCTGACACCCGCCACACATGCTTTCAGGAAAGGAAACCAAATACACCCCCTATCCCCTGCAAACTCACCATGTGTTGTTAAAGGTCTTACTCATCTTACTGTATACAGCTTACATGGGCCTCCCTGCCCTCCATCTAGTCTTTTGTCCTCCTATCCATGAAGTGCAATAGTTAAGTGTTAACATTTAGGGCTAGTCTACACTGGCAATGCTAAAGCGCGCAGCATTCAGTTGACTTAGTTCCCGCTCAGACTCCTGTTCCAAGTCTCTGCCAAGGCACCATAGCCCCGGGCATCGATCGCCGGCGTCTTGCTGACGCGGGTCCACCCGTCGAGGCCGCTCGCGGAGCAGCTTCTACTGTGGGTGCTGCTCCTCCACGTCGAGATCGCAGTCCCTTGGCCGACGTAGATCCTGGCACCGCCAATATTCCCGGTCCAGAGGCAGCAGCGGATCATACGCCAGCTCGGCCTCACCTCACAGCCACCCATCTACAGGCCAAGCTAGCCAGTCCGAACAGCCAGCCGTGCTGGTGCCTCAGCAAGCGCAATGGCACCAAGCGTTGTGACCGGCCCAGTGGTACCAGTGGGCACCATGGCCTCCGGCGCGGCCTGCGGCGCAGCCCCTGGTGGGGGCTCACTCGCTGGCTGGGGCCTCGGAATCACCATCGGCATCCATCTTTAGACCACCAGAAAAAAGGTCGGTGGGGCCTGTGTCCTTGGTACCGTGCCCAGAGTCCGACCAGGTGGTGGATCCTCGGGTGCCAGACGACATCCAAAGCACTGCACTGGTGTCACCCCGTCCGGAGGAGCTGATTGTGGCCTCGCCCCCCTCTGTCCTGCAGGAGGACTACCGGGCCCACCAAGACCTCCTAAAAGGGGTGGCAACGAGCCTCCACCTCCAAGCTGAGGAGATGGAAGAGCCCTCAGACTCCCTGTTCAATGTGCTGTCCCCTTCAGCACCAGGCAGGGTGGCCTTGCAGCTCCATGAAGGGGTGGCAAGAATTTCAAATGCCCTGTGACAAACACCAGCCTCATTGGCTCTCATCTCTAAAAAGGCGGAGCGCAAGTACTTTGTACCCATGAAGGGACATGAGTATCTGTATACCCACCTGGTGCCCAACTCCTTGGTGGTCGAGTCAGTCAACCACAGGGAGCAGCAGGGGCAACCAGCCACGACCCCCAAGAACAAAGACTCTCAGAGGCTGGATGCTTTCGGGAGAAAAATTTATTCGTCCTCAAGCTTTCAGCTACGAGTAGCAAACCATCAGGCTCTTCTGGTTCGCTACGAGTTTAACCTCCGGGAATCCCTCTCCAAGTTTGAGGACTCCCTCCAGGAGCGCGATAAGAAGGACTTTAAGGCGCTCATGGAGGAAGGGGAGGCAGTTGCAAGAGCATCCCTGCAGGCTGCTTTGG
Organism: Lepidochelys olivacea; assembly: GCF_965140295.1. Classification (NCBI taxonomy): domain Eukaryota; kingdom Metazoa; phylum Chordata; order Testudines; family Cheloniidae; genus Lepidochelys; species Lepidochelys olivacea. Next base: position 28,363,320 of record NC_140426.1, on the reverse strand, counting down.
ATAGAGCAGACACAGCCGCACGGTCCATGGCCTCAGCGGTGTCCATAAGATGGGCGTCATGGTTTCTACTCTCTGGGCTCTCCAGTGAAGCACAGTCGTCAATGCAGGATCTCCCTTTCGACGTGAAGGCTCTGTTTGCTGAGGAAACAGACACAAGGCTGCATGGCATGAAAGACTCCCGTACGACCCTCCAGACCTTGGCCCTCTATGTCCCTCCTCCCACAAAACCCAAGTTCAAGCTGCAACAGGCTCCCGTCCAGGCCACCCTCCAGAAGTACGAGGCCACCCACAAAAAGCAGTGGGACTACAGAAAGCGCCCGCAAAGGCAATCCCAGCCTGCCCCTCAGCCTGGGTCTTCTAAGGGCAAGCAGGCAGGGAAAAGGTGCATTTGATGGGCAGCTCGGGGGGACCCCACCAGTCCTCATCAGGGATCCGCCCTCAATAAAGCTCCCCTTCTCCAACTGGTTGTGTGCTTTCCTTCCGGAATGGTCGCGGCTAACCTCGGACCGATGGGTCCTCAACACCATCTCCTGGGGTTACACCCTTCAGTTTACCTCCTCCCCGCCCAACCGCCCTCCGCCCCCGTCCCTCGTGGGGGACCCTTCTCACAAGGCTGTGCTCGAGCAGGAGGTGGGGCGGCTCCTGGACCTAGCAGCTATAGAGAGAGTGCCCAAGGAGTTCCTGGGCAAGGGGTATTACCCCCGGTATTTCCTTATCCCAAAGGCTAAAGGGGGGCTTAGGCCCATCATGGACCTGTGAGGCCTGAACCACTACATCGTGAAACTCAAGTTCCGCATGGTTTCCCTGGCCTCCATCATCCTCTCCCTGGATCCCGGGGACTGGTACGGTGCCCTCGATCTACAGGACACACACTTCCACATCCACATATTCGAGAGGCACAGACGCTTCCTCCGTTTCATGGTGGGACAGTCACTACCAATTCACGGTCCTACCGTTTGGTCCATCCACTGTCCCCAGGGTCTTTACAAAGTGTATGGGGGTGGTAGCGGCCTATCTCAGACACCAGGGGGTCCAAATATTCCCATATCTGGACGACCGGCTAGTCAAAAGCACCTCCTGGTCACAGGTGAGGGATCATGTGACGCTCCTCCTGTCCACATGTACTACCCTGGGCCTGTTGATAAACAATGCCAAGTCCACGTTAGTCCTGGTCCAATGCATAGAGTTTATTGGGGCACTACTGAACACAATGTTGGCCAGGGCCTCTTGCCCACCAGACAGGTTTGAGACCCTGAAAGGGCTCATCAACTTGGTCACAAGGTTCCCGGGGATGACAGCCAGGGCTTGCCTGCAACTTCTGGGTCACATGTCTGCGTACACATATGTGGTCCATCACACCAGATTCAGAATGAGGCCCGTTCAGCTCTGGCTGGCCTTGCAGTTCTCCCAGGCCACGGACAGAATGGACAAAGTCCTCACTGTGTCAAACTCTATGATCACCTCCCTATGGTGGTGGTCCGCCCCAAACAACAGGCTCCAAGAGGTCCTGTTCAGGGACAGGGCCCCGTCGTTGGAGCTGGTGTCCGACGCATCGGACCTGGGTTGGGGGGCCCATGTGGGGAACTTTCAGACCCAAAGCCTGTGATCTCTACAAGACCTACCCCTTCATATAAATGTCAAGGAGTTCAGGGCGGTGCGACTGGCGTGTATGGCCTTCCGCTCGCACCTGGAAGGCAAGGTAGGTCAGGGTCCTCACGGACAACACGGCCTCGATGTTCTATATCAACAGGCAAGGTGGGGCCCGATCCTCTTCCTTCTGCCATGAAGCCCTCAGGCTGTGGGACTTCTGTATAGCCCATGACATCTACCTAAAAGCCTTCCACCTGCTGGGCGCCGGGAATGTGAGGGCGGATGGCTTGAGCAGGAATTTTTTCTCTCTGCACGAGTGGTCTCTACACCCGGAAGTGGCTCACCAGCTCTTCCGAAGGTGGGGTAAGTCCCAGGTGGACCTATTTGCCACCCGGCAGAACCAACGATGTCCCCGGTTCTGCTCCGGGGGGGGGCCTAGAGAGGGGCGCTATCTCCGATGCCTTTACTGTGTCTTGGTCAGGCCAGCTCCTCTACGCCTTTCCCCCATTCCCTCTGATCAGCAGGGCCCTGGAGAAAATAAAGGCAGACAAAGCCAGGGTCCTCCTCGTTGCCCCAGTGTGGCCCAGGCAGCACTGGTAGGGGACCCTCTCATGGCAGTTGCCGCTCCAACCGGACCTGCTCTCTCAGGGCCAGGGCCGCCTCCTCCATCCCAACCTAGCAACGCTTCACCTCACAGCGTGGCTGCTCAGTGGTTATGTGGCAAGGAAAGGACATGCTCGGAACAGGTTCAGCAAGTCCTCCTCGAAAGTAGATGGCCCTCCACTCGCCGCTCCTATGTGGGGAAGTGGTCTCGGTTTTTGAGGTGGGCGGCAGGCCAGGATATTTCCCCGACGGCTGCCCCGATCCAGCTTATCATAGAATCATAGAATATTAGGGTTGGAAGGGACCTCAGGAGGTCATCTAGTCCAACCCCCTGCTCAAAGCAGGACCAATCCCCAACTAAATCATCCCAGCCAGGGCTTTGTCAAGCCTGACCTTAAAAACTTCCAAGGAGGGAGATTCCACCACTTCCCTAGGTAACGCATTCCAGTGTTTCACCACCCTCATAGTGAAAAAGTATTTCCTAATATCCAACCTAAACCTCCCCCACTGCAACTTGAGACCATTACTCCTTGTTCTTTCATCTGCTACCACTGAGAACAGTCTAGATCCATCCTCTTTGGAACCCCCTTTCAGGTAGTTGAAAGCAGCTATTAAATCCCCCCTCATTCTTCTCTTCTGCAGACTAAACAATCCCAGTTCCCTCAGCCTCTCCTCATAAGTCATGTGTTCCAGTCCCCTAATAATTTTTGTTGCCCTCCATTTTTGTTATCCTTGATTACCTCCTCCACCTGAGGGCCCAGGGTCTGGCGCCCTCGTCAGTCAGGGTACACTAGGTGGCCATATCGGCCTTTCATCCCCTGGTGCAAGGGTACACGGTGTTTTCCCATCCTATGACCTGCCAGTTCCTTAAGGTTTGGACCGTCTCTACCCATATTCCAAGCCCCTGGTTCCACAGTGAGACCTAAACCTGGTGTTGGCTCGTCTCACAGGGAACCCGTTTGAACTACTGGTCACGTGTTCCTGGTCTCACCTCTCGTGGAAGTGGCCTTCCTGGTACCTATCACGTCAGCCAGGCAGGTCTTAGAGCTCAGGGCCCTAACCTCCGAACCACCGTATACAGATTTTCATAAGGACAAGGTCCAGCTCCGCCCACACCACGCGTGCCTCCTGAAGGTGGTCTCTGCCTACCCACATGGGTCAGGATGTTTTTCTGCCAGTCCTCTGCCCCAGACCTCACGTGACTAGTGAGGAACTTAGTCTCCACACACTCGACGTGAGGCGAGCTCTGGCTTTCTATCTCGAGTGGACCAAGCCGTTCAGAAAGTCTTCACAACTGTTCGTTGTCTTGACTGAGCGTGCAAAAGATCAGCCGCTTTCCACTCAGCCGCTTTCTAAGCGGATCACTTTGTGCATCTGTTCCTGTTATGAGCTGATGGGGGTTTCCGCGCCGCCCATTGTGAGGGCACACTTGACTCGGGCGCAGGCCTCGTCGGCTGCCTTCGTGGCCCATGTCCCCATCCAGGACATTTGTAGGGCTGCCACGTAGTCTTTGGTTCACACATTCACCTCACACTATGTGATCGTCTCCCAGGCCAGGGATGATGCTGGGTTCGGCAGGGTGGTACTCCGTCCTAGGAACTTGTGAACTCCTACCCACCTCCAACAGATATAGCTTGGAATCACCTATTGTGCTATACACATGAGCAATCACTCGAAGAAGAAAAGACAGTTACCTTTTCCGTAACTGGTGTTCTTCGAGATATGTTGCTCATGTCTATTCCACATCCCACCCTCCTTCCCCTCTGTCGGAGTTGTCTGGCAAGAAGGAACTGAGGGTGGGGGGAGCACGCAGCTCCCCTTACACTGCGTCAGGCAGGCGCCCCTACAGAGGTCATGGGGGCGCTCCCCCCTACAGGTACTGCTAGTGGAAAAACTTCCGGCACTGGTGCACATGGCGAGCACGCACACCTATTGTGGAATAGACATGAGCAACACATCTCGAAGAACACCACTTATGGAAAAAGTAACTATCTCTTTTCTGTTTAATAAGTCATATTTTGTATTTTTCTGCATATACAAAGGTTTTATCCTGTTTCTTATGTATACAGTTGACTATTTTTCTATTTTCCTGTGTTGCTTGTGCATATTTAGGTTGTAGTTTTGTGTTAAGCTTAATAATACACCTGTTTGTTTTGATTTTCACTTCCCTTATGTTACTTTTTAGGAAGTGGAGGAAAAGTTTACAAAACAAAATTCTCTCTTGTGTAATATTAAAAGGATAACTATGATAGTCCTTAGCTCAGAGCTTTATATGCAAACAAAATAAGGTTTAACTTGATGGCAATGCAATATCTTACTCATTTCTTTCTGTAAAATTCCCATGTAGTAGTCAGTGTCACATGGCAAAGAGATCATGAGAATGCAAACATGTATGATAAAATGGCTATTTGGTTAATTCTTTATGTGCAGGTGTGTAACACTAAATGGCTAATATTGAAAAATATTCTTTCTCTCTTACAAAATATATTATTTTTAATTGCATTTCAGTGCCATGAGTCTTGACAAATTTGAAAAAAGCCCTAGGGAAATTCCTCACCCTGAGATACAAAAGGTAAGAAAGAGACAGTTTTCTTCCCTCTTGTGTTTTAGAATACACTATTTATAGAAATAATTGTACTTGTTGTTGCTCAGTTGCAGTGGCAGGACATGATGGTGCAGATTACAGTTCTGTGACATTGCCAAAAAACATTGTGGCTTGAAGTGTCACTTGAAAAGGAAAACAACTTTGATTTTTAAAGGAGTGGAAATAAGATGGCCAGGTCTTTGTCAGAGTGCTAACCATGCTTTTTTTTTTTAAACAGGATTTACTGGTTCTTGAAGAGCAAGAAGTAAGTGTAAACTGATCACTTTGAACTCACAAAACCCCTTCAGCGAATATTAGCTTTGCATTTAGAATAAGTTCCCCTTTATATGTAATTTCTTGTAGCGGTCATTTCTTGTAACAAGAACTGTAATGTGAGGCACTGTGGAGCATGCAAAGCTGAAGATTGTAAGTTCCATTGTGAATACATTTAAGTACATAAATAGAATTTCATCATATGACTCAAAGATAAATTAGTGGAGAAAAATATAAATGTGATATTTGTGTAACACAAGGATAAGGGCCATATATTTTCATAAGTAGGACTTGTATACAAATCCTTAGTGGAAAAATGATAAGAAAAGTACACTTGCTGACCTTTCCTGATTAACACCCTATAGCTCTGTTTTTTTCCTCAGGGCTGCGTAAATTTTAAGTTTGGCGTTCTTTATGCTAAAGATGGTCAACTTACAGATGATGAAATGTTCAGCAATGGTGAGTCAGCACGTTCTTTTCACCTTTTCATTTGGTAATTGAACACATTTGGCTGCCCGAACGTAAAAACAACAGGACTGCATATTGACTCTGTATATTGGCTGTGGAGAAGAGAGATGGCTATTAGTGCTATGCTAATGGTGGATCTTTTCTGTATGCTTCTCCCAGTTGTTTTTCCGACACTGGTGTGATACTGCAAATGCACTTTGAGTAGCTCTGTATATTCCCACTTATGAAATATTGTGCCACCTTTTGGTAGAACCTTTTTTTTCTAGCAGTGTAGCTATGGGGCTCCTGCAGCCCCACCTCTTTCCTCAACATACCCCACAAATTGAGTGTGAGGCTACAAAGGGGGCGAAGTGCCCTCCCATCTCCAGTCTGCCTAACCGCATGCCTGGGTGGATGTGAACCCCTCTGATGTCCTCAGAGGCAGAGTCTTCTCTTCTAAGAGTTAGTTTAGCATTTTCATATAGCAATCCGTCAAAATCATCTAAAGTCAGTAGCGTAGCTGGGGGGAAGCAGGACAGCAGCCACGGCGCCCATTTACTTACTAGGTGCCTTTAAAATTTTTACTCACCTGGTGGTGCTCGGATCTTCAGCAGCACTTTGGCATTGGGTCCTTCACTCGCTCCAGTCTTCGGCGGCATTGTGGTGGCCAGGGGGGCTGTCCTTCAGTGCCGAAGACCGGAGCGAGTGAAGGACCCAATGCCAAAGTGCTGCTGAAGATCCGAGCACCGCCGGGTGAGTACCAGGGGGTGGTGCCTTTTTTTAATCTCTGCTCCCCCTGTTTTTTCCACCTGGCTACGCCACTGTCTAAAGTATCTCTGATTTGTGATTGCTGGTCACTATTTCCAGTACAAGGTGCTCCCATTTGGCACCCAGAGTACTTACAAAATGTCTTTCTGCAGTAGTGACTTATTTAAGGAATCAGGGTATTTTCATTTACCCCTTCTTGGATGATTAGCTGCTAAAGGCAACTGTGCATGAGGACCTGATGAGCCATATAGCCACCAAGACCAAACTTCTCTCAGACCTAGGATTCTTTCTGTCATACTCAAAGGATTCCCTTTAAAGGGGCCATATTAAACTCTGTAGAAGGGAGAGTTTTTCTGCCACACTACAGGTTTCTAAGAATGAGACAGAGTATATTAAAGATTTGAAGTTGTCCTATACAGAGGGGCAAGGTTTCTCATGGGTTTTATGGCAATTACTACCTGTGGACTCTGCACAGCTGAGAATGAGACCCATTCAGCACTGGATGTCCTGGGTCCCCAGCCCAAGTTGGGCCAGCTTTCAATTATTGATTATCATGCCTCACCACCTTATAGTATGTCCAGACTGGTGGTCAAACAGGGCACACCTGAATTACTTGACAGTTTGAGGGCTCTGGTCATCCAAGGAAAGAGCATTGCACTTCAGCATACTGGAACTGGGATTTGACTCTCAAATCATTCGTCTGTATTCTGCAAGGGAAGGTTGTGCACGTAATAACAGACAATACATTGGTGATGTATTATATCGAAAAATGGGAGAGCTTATTCCACCCCCTTGTGTGTGGAGGTGACAAAGTTATGGGATTGGTGTATCTGCCATGACATTCATCCTGTGGTACTACATCTGGCAGGTGAGAACAATGTAGTTGCAGATCACCTGAGCAGAGATGGCTCTCAGATGCACGAGTGGTTCTTAAAGGATAAGCGAGTTCAGACTGTATTTTTGAGGTGGGGTCAGCCAGTTGTGGACTTGTTCATGACGAGACTCAACAGGAAATGCCACTGTTTCTGTTCCAGAATGGGCCGGGACAGTGAGTCCCTATTGGATGCTTTCCTTCTGCACTGCGGGGAAGGGTCTGATGTTTGCCTTTCCCTTGATACAGAAGGCAATAAGGAAGATACTTCAGGACAGGGCATGGGTGATACTCATTGCCCCGGCGTGGCAATGTCAGCAGTGGTTTGCTTATCTCATCTCATTCATGCATCTTCCTCTGTCCTCAGATCTGTCCCAGGAGGAGGATCTTTCATCTGCACCTGCAATCCTTGTACCTGATGGCTTGAGTGACTGGGATTTGACTCTCTATTCTTGAGCAGTTATGTTCTTCATCCGTGCAGGACATACTAGTTAGTTTTAGAAAACAGTCCACTAGAAACTACCACTATCTGACGTGGTCCAGATTTCAGGCATGGATGCATGGGAGGTCTGGTTCCCCTACAGTCTTCTATCCCTTGTGTTCTGGAATACTTAATGTACTTAAAAAATCAAGTGTTGTCTAATTCATTGTTAAAAGTTCATTTGGCAGCCATCTCCACGGATCATACGTTGGTTGATGGTAGATCACTGTTCATGCTTCCAGTAAGAAGTTCATGGAAGGTTTATCAAACTTGTATGCTCCTGTGAGAGATCCTGCCCCTTTGGGGGACCATAATTTGGTTTTGACCATGTAGATAAAACCTCCATTTGAGCCTTTGGCAGAGTGAAAGGCAAATAATAAAATGAACAAAACTGTCTTCATTATTGCCATTACATCAGCCAGGGGAGTGAGTGAGTTGACTGGGGTCATGGCTGATTCACCTTTTTACTTCCTTTAATAGAGACAAGGTAATTCTTAAACCTGATCCTTGGTTCTTGCCTATGGTAGTGGGTATTTTTTCCCCTAAACGACATTCTGATAAAGGGGAATCTGTCTTCCACCAACTGGATGCCCAAAGGGCTCTTGCATATTATTTGGACAGAACTAAGAGTTTTTGTAAAAGTATCTAGACTGTTTTTTATGTATGTCAAGAATAATATGGGGCATATGGTTTCTTCTCAGAATATATCCTGGTGTATTAAACAGTGTATTCAATCTGACCACGTTACATTAGAGCTCTGGCTGCTTCTTTTGCTTGTTTTAGGCAGGTGCCAGATGCTGAGATCTACAAAGCTACAACCTGGACTTTGGTACACACCATCACCGAGCATTATGCTCTGAATTTGGCTTCTAGAGTGGATACTGGGGTTGGCAAGAGGGCTTCAGTCTGTATTCAATTAAGACTATGTTCCTACCTCCATGTTAGTCTCAGTGCCCTTTATCAATTTGTCCCATACGTGGGAATATGCAGACCCACTGAAAGAAGAAATGAAGGTTATTTACCTTTAACTGGAGTTCTTTGAAATGGCTCTGCATATTCACGCTTCTTCCCCTTCTTCCCCTCTCTGTCAGAATCCTGGTCATGTCGTCTCTGGCTTTGTGGAGGAAGCAATTGGGAGGGTGCTCTACCCCATTTATAGCCTCATCTTCAGTATGTTGGGTATGCTGAGGAGAGGGGCAGTGGTGCAGGAGTGCCGCAGTTACACTGCTAGAAGGGTAGGTTCAAAGGGTTCTAGTGCAAGGCACCACAGTGGTGCAATATCCCATAAATAGGAATATGCAGGGACATCTCCAAGAACTCTGGTTTTCTTTACAATAATTCTAAAGATATTTGAAAACTACCTTTTGGGCAGCTGGAAAGGGGCTGGATCCGTTGTTGGTTGTTGTTTTTCCCAGAGTTTGAGATTGTTGTATACCCAAAAGAATACTTTTGATTTCTCACACATTAAATATAATTTCTTTGAATAGTTGTGTTTGTGAGAATTTTCATTTTCATCTGGCTAACAATAATCAGAAAACCCAGACTTTTGGGTTTTGACTTTTTTCTTAATGTGGGCTTTGTATACTTTAAAGTTACACTTGAAAAAAAATTGAGTTTTGTATGATTAAAGCTTTGGCCAGCTTCTGGTGTGTTGGTGCTGTTTTCAGATATTGTCTAATATATTTGTACTCTCAAGTTCGCAAGCCAAATTTGAAATAAAAATATCCATAATTCTTTTAAGAGATTGGAGGAAGTGGGGCTCAGGATCCCAAAGGACCACTTATTTCCCATTTTATTTTCTTGAGGCCTTGCATCATGATGACTGTCCCTGTGCCATCAGAATTAGCAAGAGGGAGTCACTGTTTAGTAAACACATGGTGATCCCTTTTTCTACATGTTCCTCAAGGCTGACAGTGCTGCTTTCACAGAGCTCCCAGGCTTGGGTGATATGAGGAGAATTGACCTCAATTGTGAAATTCTAGTTTCCCACATGGTAGCGTGTTCCTCTACTGTTGAGCCAATGGGTCAGCTCACACATTCCTGTTTCATGTATTAAATTTCTAATATACCCATGCAGATATTTAGAGAATTAGTATAGAAACGGGACACTCACATGAAGAAGCAGTGCTTGCCTGAATATAAGCTGGGGAGTAGGCCCTGTGTTCTGTATTGTGGTTCATACGCAGTTGCATCTGCCATACTGATGAACTGTTTCATACCTAACACTGCTTTTCTCCACTTGTAGAAACTGGAAGTGGCAGCTTTCAAAGATTATTGAATCTTTTGGGTGACACAGTTACACTGAAGGGCTGGACAGGCTACAGAGGAGGTCTGGACACCAAAAGTAAGATTTCAGCTGAAATAACTGGTGACAGGTCTATTGTGGATGTGCTGTTAGTGTGCATGCATATGTACAGAATATAAGAACACTCATATACTGTTTACGTAACAGACAGTAATAGTCCAGTCTGAGAAGCGACCTACTCAGATACTATTTCCTAAACATATTATTAGATACATTTTGCCATTTTTAATCAAATAATAATAATGTTCTTAATAATATTGGTAAATCTTTATCTCCCCACCACTGACACAACCTGATACAGTTTCCACCACTCAGGCTATGTCTGTCATGTCATACTCCTTTCAAAACTTTCTAATACTATTCCTCTGTCATCCTGGGTTGGTTATAGCTAAGCAATGTGAGACACTCCCTTCCTCACAACAGAGCTTGGGATGGGGATATCAGCATGGAGAGGCATCCCCACTGACTATAATAGGAAATAACATATCAGGCACTTCCCCCCACAGCTTTGGCATAGCATACTTCCCTACCATCCCACTCTGCCCCCTGACAGAGCCTAGAATTTGGAGGATTTCCATGATGCAGCCTCAACCTTATTTATTCCTCACAAATTCACATTGTCTGTTTTCTTAGACTGCATCTTTCCTGTCATGAACTGGCCACATATTCTGTGTCATGGTGTTAGCTACAGGTGGTTAAATAGCATAACAACTTCACATACTGTAAAGAAGTCACATTCAGCTCCTTTTTCTCTTAGAGACAAAAATTAGTCTTGTCAGGCACAAATCTCTGCAGGATAGGACCCCTTCGAATTCATGGTGTACTAAAATAAAACTAAACTGGATACGTGTCTTCAGTGGGACTCTGTAGGAGGAGTTCATTATTCAGTCAAAGGCCATGATTGAGAATGTAGATATGCACTGGCTGTCAGCCCCAAACACAGGAGTATATTTTACTGAATTACGGATTTCTTGAATGGAGATTCTACTGATATGTGTCGGTGGCTGCATTTGTTTATGTTCACGATGCATTTTAACTGAGTTGCTGGATACATATCTCCTTTCAGGGTAGGTCCACTGGCAGAAACATTAATGTGACTGCATCACTAGCTTGGGTAGTCCACCTTGTCATAAATATAAAGGGAAGGGTAAACCCCTTTAAAATCCCTCCTGGCCAGAGGAAAAATCCTTTCACCTGTAAAGGGTTAAGAAGCTAAAGGTAACCTCGCTGGCACCTGACCAAAATGACCAATGAGGAGACAAGATACTTTCAAAAGCTGGGAGGAGGTAGAGAAACAAAGGGTCTGTGTTTGTCTGTATGCTGCTTTTGCCGGGGATAGAACAGGAATGGAGTCTTAGAACTTTTAGTAAGTAATCTAGCTAGGTATGTGTTAGATTATGATTTCTTTAAATGGCTGAGAAAGGAACTGTGCTGAATAGAACGACTATTCCTGTTTGTGTGTCTTTTTTGTAACTTAAGGTTTTGCCTAGAAGGATTCTCTATGTTTTGAATCTAATTACCCTGTAAGGTATCTACCATCCTGATTTTACAGAGGGGATTTCTTTACTTTTATTAAAAGTCTTCTTGTAAGAAAACTGAATGCTTTTTCATTGTTCTCAGATCCAAGGGTTTGGGTCTGTGGTCACCTATGCAAATTGGTGAGGATTTTTACCAAACCTTTCCCAAGAAGTGGGGTGCAAGGGTTGGGAGGATTTGGGGGGGAAAGACATGTCCAAACTACGTTTCCCAGTAAACCCAGTTAGAGTTTGGTGGTGGCAGTGGAGATCCAGGGACAAAGGATAAAATTAATTTGTACCTTGGGGAAGTTTTAACCTAAGCTGGTGAAAGTAAGCTTAGGAGGTTTTCATGCAGGTCCCCACATCTGTACCCTAGAGTTCAGAGTGGGGGAGGAACCTTGACACACCTTTATATATAATTTAAATTATGCAGGATGTCAAGATTTTATAATTAACTTTGTCCTGTTTAAAGGCAAGTAAGAAGTATGGATCTGAAAAGAAGGTGCCCTGAGACTGTTCTGTGGCAGGAAATGAAGTTTCCTTTTCTCCTTAGAAATGCAATATTGCATAATCCTACTGAGAGTGGTTTTCTTCCTTTGCAGATGATACAACAGGAATATATTCCATCTACACAGTGTATCAAGGGCATGAGATTATGTTCCATGTTTCAACCATGCTACCATATTCTAAAGAGAACAAGCAGCAAGTATGTGGTTTTCATAGTGATTTTTCTTAGTAAACCACCGCATGTTTAAAAGAAAAGGTTTTTTAGTTTGTCAGTGAAACTTGTTTTTTGAAATGTAAGACTAAAAATCTCTCAATGCTTATGGCATTCAAAATTGTGCCCGATATATAAAATTTTATATCTTTATTGTCAATACACTTCATCGCATTACCTATCTCATAGTTAGTCTTGGAAGGATTATATTTTTATTGATAAAAATGATATACATCGATTTCACTGTACACACACACAGACAAACTGAAAAAATATTTCCATTGATGATCAAAATTTATAGATAAGCAAGGTAAGAAAAATACTGTTTGAGAGCTTATTAGACTTTGATTACTGGACGTTTACTTTGTATTTTGACATATGATGTTGATAAATTTATGTTGTAATGGTCAAAAAGCTTTAATTTTTTGAATCTCAACGTCTGTCATTAAATGATAATTTGGTCACAGAGACCCCCTTGGGACTGTCACCTAATGTGTTGAAATTACCTCTGAGCCTGTTTATCCTGCCAGCTTGGGACTTCCAGAACCCTGTCTTGTTGAGCCAGACACACTAGCCTGCTGCAACACAGACGCAAGGTCTGGTGCACGCCCTCAAAGCTGCAGACTTAGGTAACCTGCTGAGCTGTTTTCAGTTATCTCCAGCACCCAGACACCCAGTTCGCAATGGGATCCAAACCCCAAATAAATTGATTTTACTTTGTATAAAGCTTATACAGGGTAAATTCATAAATCGTCCGTCCTCTATAACCCTGATAGAGAGAGATGCACAGCTGTTTGCTCCCCCAGGTATTAATATATATTCCTCCTATTTGTATGCATGTATCATTCTTGTATCTGAAGCTAGAAATATGAAGTATGAGTTTGTTAATAAACAAAAGTGATTTTATTAAGTATAAAAAGTAGGATTTAAGTGATTTCAAGTAATAACAGACAGAATAAAGTAAGTCACCAAACAAAATAAAGCAAAAACACGCAAGTCTAAGCCTAATACATTAAGAAACTGATTACAGATAATATCTCACTCTCAGAGATGTTCCAATAAGCTTCTTTTACAGACTACCTCCTTTCCCCTGATACAGTCCTCGTTAGTTCCAGCAGACATCTCAGTTGGTAACCAGGGGTTTTCTCATGACTGGCAGCCCCCTTTGTCCTGCTCCACCCCCTTTTATAGCTTTGGCACAAGGTAGGAATCTTTCGTCTCTTTGGGTCCCCACCCCTCCTTCTAAATGGAAGAGTACCAGATTTAAGATGGATTTCATTATGAGGTGACATGGTCACATGTCACTGTAAGACCCCTACTCTCCATTCCCCATGGGCTGGTCCACACGTACACAGGATGGCTTGCAGGTAAATAACCTTTACAACCAATTGTCCTAGTCAATGTGAGCCATCAAGATTCTAAACCACCATTAATGGCCCACACTTTGCTTAATTACAGTAGGACCTCAGAGTTATACTTCATATTTCTAGCTTCAGATACAAGAATGATACATGCATCCAAAAAGGAGAAATATATTTAGTAGTTTATAACCTTTGTTATGATACCTTAGAAGAGACCTTTTGCATAAAGCTTATTCTAGTTACATCATATTCACGCTCATAGGAATATTTCCATAAAGCACATGGAGTGCAACGTCACAAGCATGATCTAGTAATTCGATGAAAGGACTAAAAATCAGCATATCTGGTTTCTGTGCTCAGGTTTGCCACCAGTTTGTTATTTGACCTTGGGCAAATCTCTATCTCTCTCTTCATTCATGAATTACCCTAGTTGTCCTCTTACTGGATAAGAAGTTGCCACGCCAATTTGTGGCATCAGAACACCTTAATCTCTCTGTGCCTCAATTTTCCTATCTGTAAAATGAAGATAATATTTTATTCCTTACTTGTCGCAGAAGAGTCCTGTAAAGTTTAATTGATTAGTGGTGGTAAAGTTTTCTAAGGCACTTAATACTTCTAATGATCTCTCTTACCTAATTGTTACCACCACAAAAGACACTAAAGAAAGGAAAACAGCCAATGGGTATGGTAGCTCCATCCTTCAAAGACTTTTGTTACTTGCTAGAATTATTAGCTGCAGTATTCAGTCAGTGCTGGCTGTTTTTGAATTCATTTCTTAGTTGTGCTTAGGCAGACTCTTACCAGAATATTTGTGATGGTGATGCTGCTTTTATGTACAATCAGAAATTTCAAGAGAGAGAGGAAACTTAATTTACAGGAAACACTGGTATAATTGCCTCAAATAACGTTGACACCTCTCACAGTCCAGGATTAGCAGTTCCTTTGACTCCTCACTCAGTCTATGTTTGGGCACCCCGTTTCAAGTGAGAGGCCCAGCACCTGCACTTCTCTCAAAGTGGAATCTTTCTATTTACCTGACTCTTAGACTGGCTCTCCATGTTGCTGTACCCTTGTTTCTCAATCATGTTTCCTCAGCAATTTTAATGAATTTGCCTTTGAAATGCTGTGATCAGTAGGTAAACATACTGACTCTGAACAGCTTCTTCCAAACAAAGTTTTATATCCATGGTTACATAGCAATCAGAGAGAAAAGTGATAAAACAACAAAAGGACAGCGAACGTATTGTCTTACCTAAAGCTTAATATTTCTTCAAAAGACAGGTAGGTCTAGCTTATCCCAGGTACCTTTCTGGTTCTGGGGACTGTTTCCTTCTGCTTTTCTGCAGACCCTGACGTTCCCTTGCTGTGCATCAGGGCTGCTCTTCTTAACAGTTCTCAAGTTCTTTGTTTAAGGTTTCCTGTCTAAAGGACCCTGTCCCTGTCCTAAAGTAGAGGACAGTTATGCCTCACTTAGAGACGTAACAAAAAAAAGGTCTTGACCCCGGTATTGCTGGAGAGCTATATAAAGCCATTAACTTTGGTTTCTGTAGACCAAAAACAGATCCGATAAAGTTGACTTAATTCTTAGCTGTCATTAAGCAACTGAGTGACTATCAGAAGTACACACAATATTCTAACATTAATACAAATATTTCTCACAGTCTTCAAAACACCATTTCTGATGCCTAAAACCTGGCCAACTCCACATACTTTATAATTGCTTCCAATACCCACTCTTTAGTAATAAGGTTTTAGCTAGAACTAGGTGAAATGTTTTGACTGAAACTTTTTTGGCAAAAAGTGGAGCTTTGGTGACACCAAAACTTTTAATGAATTCATGACAAATTTGCCAAATTGTTTCAATAACACCTTGTCCCAAATAAACAAAATATTTTGTTTTGATATTTTCAAAATGAAACATTTTAAATTTTTTGGTTCAAAATTACTTTTCAAACTTTCCAATTAAAAAAACAAAAACTATCAAATGTTTTAAATGGTTTTGTTGAAATTAAATGTTTTGTTTGACCTAAACAATTTTTGTATTTTTCGGAATTGCCAGAGAACTGAAAAATCCATTATTCACTGAGCTCTAACTGTAGTACTTTTCGTATCTTCACACAAAATGATAATTCTCAAACCCCCTGCCTAATGGGTGTTGGCATCTTTTCATCTGCGAAAGATGGTGGGAATTGCAGGCTATGAAGTACATGGTTTGCAATGTCTCATGTGACTGAATAGGCCAATCCGAGATTTGCATGATCTTTGGCAGTTATTGCAAATGTAAGTATCTTGGTTGGGAGCTGCTTGCTTCCTCTGGGCTCTTTTCTCCTCAAACTGTAGGAGCCAGCTCTTGTCATGGACTTTGATACCCTGATGGAGATGATGGTGCCACTTGTTACGATAACTTGCCAACATTTCCCATTTGTCAGGATCAATTCCAAATTCCTTCATATCTCGCTTGCATGCGTCTTTATTGCGAAGCTTGGGATGTCCTGTTGTTCTTGTTCCCTCTGATAGCTCCCCATATAGCATGTCCTTCCAACCTACTCAGATGGCCCAGTCAGCGCAGTCGTCTTTGCTTGAGCAGGGCTGTCACAGTTGGTAAATTTGCCCTTTGAAGAACCTCTGCGTTGGTGACTTTATCTTGCCATTTGTTGTTGAGTATGCAGGGTAAACAACGTAGGTGGAAACTGTTCACCCTTTTCTCCTGATGAGCATAAGTTGTCCGTGTTTCCCCACCATACATGAGTGTTGAGGACGCAAGCTTGGTACGGTAGCATTTTGGTTTTGATGATAAGCTTTGAGTTGTTCCATGCTCTTTTAGTTAGTCTGCTAAAGGTGGTGACAGCCTTTCCAATGCAAACAATTAGTTCTTCATCCAGGTAGAGGTTGGTGGTCACTGTAGAACCTAAATAGCTGAACTTTTGGATTACTTCTAGCTGATTTGCATTTAAGGTAATTGAAGGATCTTGTGGAACGCCCTGTCCTAATACAACCGTATTTTTGATGCTGATGGTGAGAGCAAATGCCTGACGGGTACTTGAAAGGCAGTCCATGAGTTCTTGTAATAGATCTTCCCGGTCCCGGATGACTGGAAAAAGGCTAATGTAGTGCCAATCTTTAAAAAAGGGAAGAAGGAAGATCCTGGGAACTACAGGCCAGTCAGCCTCACCTCAGTCCCTGGAAAAATCATGGAGCAGGTCCTCAAAGAATCAATCCTGAAGCACTTGCATGAGAGGAAAGTGATCAGGAACAGCCAGCATGGATTCACCAAGGGAAGGTCATGCCTGACTAATCTAATCGCCTTTTATGATGAGATTACTGGTTCTGTGGATGAAGGGAAAGCAGTGGATGTATTGTTTCTTGACTTTAGCAAAGCTTTTGACACGGTCTCCCATAGTATTCTTGTCAGCAAGTTAAGGAAGTATGGGCTGGATGAATGCACTATAAGGTGGGTAGAAAGCTGGCTAAATTGTCGGGCTCAACGGGTAGTGATCAATGGCTCCATGTCTAGTTGGCAGCCGGTATCAAGTGGAGTGCCCCAAGGGTCAGTCCTGGGGCCGGTTTTATTCAATATCTTCATAAATGATCTGGAGGATGGTGTGGATTGCACTCTCAGCAAATTTGCGGATGATACTAAACTGGGAGGAGTGGTAGATACGCTGGAGGGGAGGGATAGGATACAGAAGGACCTAGACCAATTGGAAGATTGGGCCAAAAGGAATCTGATGAGGTTCAATAAGGATAAGTGCAGGGTCCTGCACTTAGGACGGAAGAACCCAATGCACAGCTACAGACTAGGGACCGAATGGCTAGGCAGCAGTTCTGCGGAAAAGGACCTAGGGGTGACAGTGGACGAGAAGCTGGATATGAGTCAGCAGTGTGCCCTTGTTGCCAAGAAGGCCAATGGCATTTTGGGATGTATAAGTAGGGGCATAGCAAGCAGATCGAGGGACGTGATCGTTCCCCTCTATTCGACATTGGTGAGGCCTCATCTGGAGTACTGTGTCCAGTTTTGGGCCCCACACTACAAGAAGGATGTGGATAAATTGGAGAGAGTCCAGCGAAGGGCAACAAAAATGATTAGGGGACTGGAACACATGAGTTATGAGGAGAGGCTGAGGGAGCTGGGATTGTTTAGCCTGCAGAAGAGAAGAATGAGGGGGGATTTGATAGCTGCTTTCAACTACCTGAAAGGGGGTTCCAAAGAGGATGACTCTAGACTGTTCTCAATGGTAGCAGATGACAGAACGAGGAGTAATGGTCTCAAGTTGCAGTGGGGGAGGTTTAGATTGGATATTAGGAAAAACTTTTTCACTAAGAGGGTGGTGAAACACTGGAATGCGTTACCTAGGGAGGTGGTAGAATCTCCTTCCTTAGAGGTTTTTAAGGTCAGGCTTGACAAAGCTGGCTGGGATGATTTAACTGGTAATTGGTCCTGCTTTGAGCAGGGGGTTGGACTAGTTGACCTTCTGGGGTCCCTTCCAACCCTGATATTCTATGATTCTATGATCTTCATTGTGGGCTATGAGGGAAGCATCATCATGGAATAGAAGTTCCCTGATTAGCACTTTTTTTTACTTTGGTCTTTGACTTAAGTCAGGGGCTGGTTGAAGAGTTTCCCATCTGATCTTATGGGAGATACACTCCATCTTTCATGTCCTTAAACACACAGTTCAAGAGTACTGAGAAGAAGATTCCAAAGAGTGTAGGGGCAAGAACACATCCTTGCTTCACTCAGCTTTTCATCTCAAAGTTCTCTGAAGTGGACTCATCAAACTGGACAGTTGCTCTCATGTTGTTGTGGAATGAACATATAAGACTTAACAGGGTTGGTGGATATCCTATCTTTTGTAGTATAGCAAATAGACCTGCTCTGCTGACAGTGTTAGGTCCACAAAGGCGATGTACAATGGTTGGTTTTCCTCTCTGCACTTTTCTTCGAGTTGACGCAGAGAAAATATCATGTCTATAGTTGATCTTCCAGCCCTGAATCCACACTGTGATTCAGGGTAGACACGTTTCTTCAGCTGTTGTAAGCTCATTAAGATGACTTTTGCAAAAGCTTTTCCTGCTACGCTTAGTAGCGAGATACCACTGTAGTTGTTGCTTTCACCCTTTTTGCCTTTATTTTTATACAAAGTGGTGATGATTGCGTCACGCATCTCTTGTGGTACCTCACCCTCTTTTATGGCATTCAAGTAGCAGCTGATGAAGATATGGTAATAGGCTGTCTGTCCCGCACTTGAGGATTTGTGCTAGGATGCCATCTTGTCCAGGAGCCTTGCCACTTGATAGCAAATCAATGGCCTTGCTTAGCTCTTCTACAGTGGGCTCCACATCTAGCTCTCACATGACCTTTAGAGTTGGTATTTAGTCCAGTGATTTGCTGGTGATGTCCCATTGGGTTGAACACTATTCAGAGCTATACGCACAAGAAAGAAACAACTGCTTGCTTTTTTATATGTAATGATGTCACTGCTGTGCAATTTGAGAGGCGCAACCTTGTGACAGTGGGACCTAGAGCTTTCTTCAGGTCATCATACATGATTTTGAGGTTTCCTGTGTCTGAGGCTGTCTGTATCTCTTCACAGAGCTTGATCCAGTAATGATTTGCACAGCGTCTGCTTGCTCGCTGTATCTCAGTTTTTGCATGTCAAAGTCTCATTTTGGTGCTCTCTGTTGGCTTCTTGTTGTGTTCCAGATAGACTGTGTTCTTAATATTGATGAGAGATAATAGATCTGCTTCATTTTCTTCAAATCAGTCCTGTTTTGATGGTCTCTTCCCCCAAGTGTAGCTAAAGCTGTTTCATGGATTGTTGTTCTTAAATCTTCCCAAAATTCCTCTGCCTTCTCTGGTAATAACTTCCCATGCATATTAAGTTCAAAAGCCTGCACAAACTCCTGGCATTTCCTCTGGCTTTTGGTGTTAATAGCATTGATTTTGGGCTTGCTTCTAGGTTTTGCTCTATGTAGTTTCTTGGCTGTAATCTTCACTTTGGTAATAATCAAGGAGTGGTCAGTGTCACAATCAGTTCTGTTGTACGTGCGAGTGTTGTGCACTAAGGGTAGGTCTTTCCTCCTGATGATAACAAGGTCTAATTGGTGCCAGTGCCCTGATCGTGGATGTTGCCATGACACTTTAAGAACATAAGAACAGCCATACTGGGTCAGACCAAAGGTCTATCTAGCCCAGTATCCTGTCTTCCGACAGTGGCCAATGCCAGGTGCCCCAGAGGGAATGAACAAAACAGGTAATCCATCAAGTGATCCCTCCCCTGTCGCCCATTCCCAGCTTCTGGCAAACAGAGACTAGGGACACCACCCTGTCTATCCTGGCTAATAGCCATTGACAGACCTATCCTCCATAAATTTATCTACTTCTTTTTTGAACCCTGTTATAGTCTTGGTCTTCACAACATCATCTGGCAAGGAGTTCCACAGGTTGACTCTGCGTTGTGTGAAAAAATACTTCCTTTTGTTTGTTTTAAACCTGCTGCCTATTAATTTCATTCAGTGGCCCCCTAGCTCTTGTGTTATGAGGAGGAGTAAATAACACTTCCTTATTTACTTTCTTCACACCAGTCATGATTTTTTAGACCTCTGTCATATCTCCCTCCTCCCCCGCAGTTAGTCCTCTCTTTTTCAAGCTGAAAAGTCCCAGTCTGATTAATCTCTCCATATACACAGCCATCCCATACCGCTAATCATTTTTGTTGCCCTTTTCAGAATCTTTTCTGATTCCAATATATCTTTTTTGAGATGGGGTGACCACATCTGCCCGCAGTATTCAAGATGTGGGCGTACCATGGATTTATATAGAGGCAATATGGTATTTTTTGTCTTATTATCTATCCCATTCTTAATGATTCCCAACAGCGTGTTCGGTTTTTTGACTGCCACTGCACATTGAGTGGATGTTTTCAGAGAACTATTCACAATGACTCCAAGATCTCTTTCTTGAGTGGTAACAGCTAAATTAGACCTCATCATTTTATATTATAGTTGGGATTATGTTTTCCAATGTGCATTACTTTGCATTTATCAACATCGATAAACACTTAGTGGTGATCTTTTCCTGTAAAATATGAATTGTTAATGCACATTTGGTTTTGGGCGCAGAATTCAAGAAGTTATTGGCCGTTCTCATTCATCTTGCCAACGCCAAAATGTTGTAGGCAATCTGGCCATGAGTTGTTGTCTGCACCGATTCTTGCATTAAAGTCAGCTAGGAGGAAAAGTTGCTCACTTGATGGTATTCTTTTGATGACTTGATGCAAATAGTTGTAAAATGTATCCTTCTCCTCAGGGCTAGATTTGAGTGTTGGTGCATGGGCAGTAATGATGTTCATAGAGCTGATTGGTCGTCTGAAGTTTAAGTGAGATGATATGCTCTGACTTCCAAATGGGTGTTTCTAGGAGCTTTACCCACTTGTTTCTCAAGGCAAAACTGACACTGTGCAGACAATTTTCTTCGCTGCTTTTACCTTGCCAAAAGAAGGTATAATTGGCTTCTTGGACAGAACCAGCATCTGCAAGTCTTGTTTCTTCTGTGAGTGATTGCTCATGTCTATTCCACAATAGATATGCGTGCTCACCACATGCACTGGTGCCGGACGTTTTTCCCTAGCAGTGCCCGTAGAGGGTGGGAGTGACTCCTGGAGTGGCATCTGCCTGGCGTGGTATAACGGGAGCTGCGTGCTCTCCCCCCCCCTCGGCTCCCCCCCCCCCCGTTCCTTCTTGCCTCCAGTGAAGGTGTGTCGGAACTACTCTGCTCCAGCTTTGCTGTAGCTCGATCCCCAGTACTGTTTGTTCATTCAGCGTCAGTACCTGTAGTTAGTTAGCTGTTTAGTCAGTCAGCGAGCCCGGGCTGGGGCATGACCCGCGCCGTGGGCGTTTGTCGTGTGGCTCTTGTTAGCGTTCTATGCCAAGAAGTGACCCACATTGCAGACTGTTTGCGCTGTTTGGGAGAAACCCATATCAGCAAAAGGTGCAAGATTTACAAGTCGTTTAAGCTTTGGACCAAAAGAGAAAGGGACATTAGGCTTCGGGCCATCCTGATGGGGTCGGCACTGACCCCGACTCCGGCATGCTGCTCCGAACCAGTACCTGGCACTGCGGCGTCGGTATGCGGTAACCCTCTGGTGCCATCGACCAGTTGGCACCACTGCCCATTCTCTGGGCACGCCAAGAGGGCCAGGAAGACTCCCTCTTCACAGCGGCACCAAGGGAAATCTGGGACAGAGGCTAGACCCATGTTGGTCAGTCCTCGCTCCCCACCGGGCCCCAGGCCTCTGACTCATGTTGAGCGGAGTAGCCCGGCCCCTTCAGAACAGGCCTCTCTGGATGCCTTCCATGCCTGAAGCCCTCCAGGCGGCCAGGAGCACCGCCGATGTCGGCCCCATGCTCCAGAGGCAAGCCGCCGCTGGGATCTCTGCAGTCGCCTCCAGCTTGGTCTCGGTCGAGGGAACGTTCTCAACGCTGTTCACCGCCCAGTGACCGCTCGGGGCAGAGCCCAGGTGGATCGCCCTCAACGCTGACCAGACTGTCTGGCTGGGTTCCATCTGGCCGGGACTCTCTGCACCACTCATCCTCAAGGAGCAATTATTGACGGGACCGGGGCAGGTGCCGTCAACGTTCCTCGTCTCGGAGGGGGTACCGCAGCCATTCCCGGCATGGTCGTCAATGCCATTCCCGCTCGGACTCCCGCTCCAAGTCTCCGCCAAGACATCGAAGCCCCAGGTGTCGATCGCCAGCATCTCTCCATTGCAGGTCCGCTCGTTGAGGCCGTTCACGGAGCAGCTGCTACTGTCAGTACCAGTCCTCCACGTGAAGATCATGGTCCCGTGGCCGACAGCAATCTTGGCACTGCCGCTCCTCCCGGTCCAGAGGTAGCAGCAGATCTTATGCCAGCCCAGCCTCCATTCGTAGCCGTCCTTCGATGGGCTAGGCCAGCCAAGCCGAACAGCCGGCCCCACTGGTGCCGCAGCAGGTGCAATGGTACTGAGCTTTGTGGCCGGCCCAATGGTACCAGTGGGCACCGTGGCCTCTGGCACAGCCCCGGTGGGGGCTCGCTCGGTGGCCGGAGCTTCTGAAGCACCATCGGCCTCCCTCTCCAGACCCCCAAGGAAGGAGTCAGTGGGATGTGCATTCTCGGCACCGTTCCCAGAGTCTGACCAGGTAGTGGACCCTCCGGTGCCAGCCGATACCCAGAGCACCACACCGGCCTTCTCATCTTGCCTGGAGGAGGCGATTGTGGCCCTGCCCCCCTCTGTCCCTCAGGAGGACTTCAGGGTCCATCAAGAACTCTTAAAGAGGGTGGCAGCAAGCCTCCACCTCCAGGCAGAGGAGATGGAGGAACCCTCAGACTCCCTCTTTAATGTGCTGTCCTCGTAGGAACTGGGTAGGGTGGCCTTGCCTCTCCATGAAGGGGTGGCTAAAATTTCAAATGCCCTGTGGCAGACACCGGCCTCATTGGCCCCTATCTCTAAGAAAGTGGAACGCAAGTACTTTGTACCCACCAAGAGTACTTGTATACCCACCCGGCGCCCAACTCCCTGGTGGTTGAGTAGGTCAACCACAGGGAACGGCAGGGTCAACCAGCGCCGACCCCCAAGAATAAAGACTCTCAGAGACTAGACTCTTTCGGAAGGAAAATTTATTAGTCTTCGGGCTTCCAGTTGTGAGTGGCAAATCATCAGGCTCTCCTGCGCCGGTACGAATTCAATCTGTGGGGCTCCCTGCCCAAGTTTGAGGACTCCCTCCAGGAGCACGATAGAAAGGAGTTCAAGGCGCTTGCAAAGGAGGGGGCAGCGGCCACTAGGGCGTCCCTGCAGGCAGCCTCGGATGCTGCGGATACAGTCGCACGATCCATGGCCTCCGCAGTGTCCATGAGACTGGCGTCATGGCTCCTGCTCTCTGGGCTTTCCAGCGAGGCGCAGTCCTCTATGCAGGATCTCCTGATTGACGGGAAAGCCCTGTTTGCAGAGGAGACAGATACAAGGTTGCACGGCATGACACACTCCCGCACAACCCTCCAGACTCTGGGCCTATATGTACCGGCTCTGGCAAGACCTAAGTTCAAGCTGCAGCAGTTTCCCGCCCAGGCCGTCCTCCCTGAGTATGAGGCTGCCCACAAGAAACAGTGAGACTATAAGAGATGCCCTCAGAGGCAGTCTCGGCTGGCCGGCCCCCCAGCCTGGTTGCTCTAAGGGCAAGCAGGCGGGGAAAAGGTGCTTTTGATGGGCAGCTCGGGGGGACCCCGCCAGTCCTCATCAGGGATCCACCCTCAATAAAGCTCCCCTTCTCCAACTGGTTGTGTGCTTTCCTCCTGGAATGGTTGCGGCTAACCTCGGACCGATGGGTCCTCAACACCATCTCCCGGGGTTACACCCTCCAGTTTACTTCCTCCTCGCCCAACAACCCCCCTCCCCCATCCCTATTGGGGGACCCCTCGCACGAGGCTCTGCTAGAGCAGGAGGTGGGGTGGCTCCTAGAACTAGGAGCAGTAGAGGCGGTGCCCAAGGAGTTCATGAGCAAGGGGTGTTACTCCCAATACTTCCTTATCCTGAAGGCCAAAGGGGGGCTCAGACCCATCCTGGACCTGCAAGGTCTGAATCAGTACATGGTGAAACTCAAGTTCCGTATGGTTTCCCTGGCCTCCATCATCCCCTCCTTGGATTCCGGGGACTGGTATGCTGCCCTCGATCTGCAGGACGCGTACTTCCACATCCATATATTCGAGGGGCACAGGCGCTTCCTCCATTTCGTGGTTGGACAGAATCACCACCAGTTCACGGTCCTCCAGTTTGGTCTATCCACTGCCCCCAGGCTGTTTATGAAATGCATGACGGTGGTAGCTGCCTACCTCAGACAGCGGGGGCGGGGGTCCAGATTTTTCCCTATCTGGACGATTGGCTGGTCGCAGGTGAGGGATCATGTGGCGCTCCTACTGTCCACGTGTACCACCTTGGGCCTGTTGATAAACAGCACCAAATCCATGTTAGTCCCGGTCCAACGCATAGAGTTTATCGGGGCGCTCCTGGATGCAGCGTCTTCCACAGCCTCTCTCCCGCCAGACAAATTCGAAACTCTGAAAGGTCTCATCAACTCGGTTTTAAAGTTCCCATTGACAACAACCAGGGTTTGCCTGCAGCTCTTGGGTCACATGTCGGCGTGCACGTACGTGGTCCATCACGCCAGACTCAGGATGAGGCCCCTCCAGCTCTGTGCCGGTCTCTGTGATCACCTCCCTACGGTGGTGGTCCACCCCAAATAACATGCTCCAAGGGGTCCCGTTCAGGGACAGGGCCCCATCATTGGAGCTGGTGTCCGATGCGTTGGACCTGGGTTGGGGGGCTCATATGGGGAACTTTCAGAACCAAGGCCTGGGGTCAGCCCAAGACCTGACCCTACATATAAACATCAAGGAACTCAGGGCGGTGCAGCTGGAGTGAATGGCCTTTCGCTCGCACCTGCAGGGCAAGGTAGTCAGGGTCCTCACGGACAACACGGCCTTGATGTTCTATAACAACAGGCAGGGTGGGCCCGATCCTCTGTCACGAAGCCCTCAGGCTGTGGGACTTCTGTATAGACCACGACATACATCTGAAGGCCTTCCACCTACCGGGCGCCTGGAACGAGAGAGCGGATCGCTTGAGCAGGGACTTTTCCTTGCAACACAAGTGGTCCCTCCACCTGGAAGTGGCCCACCGATCTTCCGAAGGTGGGGAACTCCCCAGGTGGACCTATTTGCAACTCGGCAGAACTGGCGATGTCCCCGGTTCTGCTCCAGAAGGGGTCTGGGGAGGGGCACTATCTCCAATGCCTTTATCCTGTCCTGTTTAGGCCGGCTTCTCTACTCCTTCCCCCTGTTCCCTCTACTCAGCAGAGTCCTGGAGAAGATAAAGACGGTCAAGGCCTGGGTCCTTCTGATTGCCCCGGCGTGGCCCAGGCAACATTGGTATGGGACCCTCACGGGCCTGGCGGTAGCTCCACTGTGGCCGTTGCCACTCCGCCCGGACCTGCTCTCTGAGGACCTGGGCCGCCTCCTCCATCCCAACCTAGTGGCTCTTCACCTCACAGCGTGGCTGCTCAATGGTTAGACAGAGAGGAGAGGAAGTGCTCAGAACAAGTTCAGCATGTCCTCCTTGAAAGTAGACGGCCCTCCACTCGCCGCACTTATTTGGCAAAGTGGTCCCATTTTTCTAGATGGGCGGAGGACCACAGTGTGTCTCCCATGACCATCCTGATCCAGCTTATTCTTGACTACCTCCTCCACCTGAGAAACCAGGGCCCGGCGCCCTCATCTATCAAGGTGCACCTGGCAGCCATACCAGCCTTCCATTCGCTGGTGCAAGGGCACACGGTATTTTCCCATGCTATGACTGGCTGTTCCTTAAGGGTTTGGACCATCTTTTTCCATATTCTAGACCCCCGGTCCTGCAGTGGACCTAAACCTGGTGTTGCCTAGTCTCACGGGGCCCCCGTTTGAGACACTGGCCATGTGCTCCTGGTCTCACCTCTAATGGAAGGTGGCCTTCCTGGTTGCAATCACGTCAGCCAGGCAAGTCTCGGAGCTCAGGGCCCTGACCTCCGAGCCGCCGTACACAGTCTTTCATAAAGACAAGGTCCAGCTCTGCCCACACCCCGCGTTTCTCCCGAAGGTGGTCTCCGCCTACCACATGGGTCAGGACATTTTTCTACCGGTCCTCTGCCCCAAGCTTCATGTGTACAGTGAGGAGCACTGTCTCCACACGCTTGATGTGCGGCGGGCTCTGGCTTTCTACCTTGAGCGGACCAAGCCGTTCAGAAAGTCCTCGCAACTGTTCATCGCCTCAGCTGAGCACGCGAGAGGCCAGCTGATTTCCACTCAGCGGTTTTCCAATCGGATCACTTTGTGCATCCATTCCTGTTATGAGCTGGTGGGTGTCCCCCGGCCACCCATTGTGAGGGCACACTCGACTTGGGCGCAGACCTCATCAGCTGCCTTCGTGGCCCACGTCACCATCCAGAACATTTGTTAGGGCTGCCACGTGGTCTTCGGTTCACACATTCACCTCGCACTATGCGATCATCCCCCAAACCACAGATGACACCAGATTTGGCAGGGCTGTCCTCCATCCTGGGAACTTGTGAATTCCTACCCACCTCCAACAGATATAGCTTGGAATCACTTATTGTGGAATACACATGAGCAATCGCTCGAAGAAGAAAAGACTGTTACCTTTTCTGTAACTGGTGTCTTTGAGATGTGTTGCTCATATCTGTTCCACCTTCCTTCCCCTCTGTCGGAGTTGTCTGGCAAGAAGGAACTGAGGGTGGGGGGAGCGCACAGTTCTCCTTATACCGCGCCCGGCAGGCGCCACTCCAGGGGTCGTGGGGGCGCTCCCCCCTACGGGTACTGCTAGGGGAAAAACTTCCGGCACCGGTGCATGTGGCGAGCACGCACACCTATTGTTGAATAGACATGAGCAACACATTTCGAAGAACACCAGTTATGGAAAAGGTAACTGTCTTTTACTGTTGTTGTACCCAAGCTGAAAGGGACTAGATAACTTTGTAATGGGCCTCTCGCTTAGAGAGCTTAGTCGCAAGGGACAGGGCCTTAAACTAAGCAGAGATCAATAATTAACCTCTGAAAACGCAGACAAAACATTTCCCTTTGATCAGATTTCAGCATCTTTTTTGTCTGAGTCTGAAGTTCCATAGTCACTTCTGAAGTTTGATTTCATGGTTCTCAGACTGAGGTTAGTGAAATCCAATTTCATTTAGACTAACCTTGATGCTTTCAAATTAAAAACTGACTCCTAACAAGTCCTTTGCAGTACACTGTGTAGTAAGGTATATGTCTTCTTGCTTTCCCGTCCTTATAAATAGAATTAAAAATTATTCTAAAATTTGATTTGCATGTAATTCAGTTAAATTTAAATAATATAGATAATTATTTCTAATTAATTTTAATAAATACTGTGTTTGGGCTATAAATAGACATCAGTTCCTCATATTTCCATGGTCATTTTACAATTAGATCAAGAACGAATAAAGAATAAAGCAGCTTCACAGTATTTTGACATTACTGTAATGCACTTTTAAATGCCTGTATTTAGATAGGTTTCAGAGTAGCAGCCGTGTTAGTCTGTATTCGCAAAAAGAAAAGGAGTACTTGTGGCACCTTAGAGACTAACAAATGCATCCGATGAAGTGAGCTGTAGCTCATGAAAGCTTATGCTCAAATAAATTTGTTAGTGTCTAAGGTGTCACAAGTACTCCTTTTTTTTTTTTGTATTTAGATAAAAACAGAATAGTATGTTTGTATAAATGATGCCTGCACACACTTCAGATTACCGTCAACTGCTATCATAGAAAAAGTGTATTAAATTCAATAATCTCATGTTGTGTTTCATTGTTCTTTCACTTTATTAATACTCCGGATCCAATTCTAGTGATGGTATCTCTCCTTTTTGTAGGTAGAAAGGAAGCGTCATATTGGAAATGACATTGTCACCATCGTGTTCCAGGAAGGAGAAGAATCTTCTCCAGCATTTAAGCCCTCCATGATTCGCTCTCATTTTACACGTATCTTTTGCTTTCTGTTTTTTTAATTGACTAAAGCTTGTTTACAAACCCCCATTAAATCCTTCCTATATGCCATTCACAGAAGAGAAAAGTATATTTTAAAAGGAAATTGCACATGCCATCTTATGGATTACTTTATTTTGTATCCCTAAATCTACCTTGTGAAAATTCTCCATTGTGAACTACGTCAAAGGTGTGCAGATAAAAAACAAGCAGACACTTTCAAATCAGATTTTATTATTAAAGAATTCTTCAGATGGGTTCACAAAGTTAACTCCATTTACATTTCCAAAAGTATATTTTCAGAAAATATTTCTGCTATTGATGTGAATAAATTTTTCAGTATCCACTGAATGCTGGTTGCTTCATGACATTTAGAGAGCATTTATTTTAGTTATTTACTATAGATGGAATGGGATACACAATTAATGTAAAAAATACCAAAACCTTCAGAGTGATGGGTGACATTTTAAAATTGCATTATGACCTATATAAATGAACACAATACTGAGAGTCAGGAACTTGTGAGTTCTAAACCAAATTCTGATATTGACTACATGGTCTATTGTTGTTACCCCTTTCTTCTTGCACACTTGTTTGTTTCATCCACATGTTGGATCTTGTCTTTTAGATATTTCTTTGAGCAGGGCCTATTATTTACTATATGTTGCTAAAGTGCCTAGCACAGTGAGGACCCACGTCATAGAGGCCTCTAGATGCTACTGCAATACAAATGTTAATAAGACTTGGGGAAGTCACTTTATCTCTCTATGCCTGAATTTCAGTATTAGTAAAATCATGACAATAATTCTTACCACATGGGATGTTGAGAGGGTTAGGTAATGAATGTTGGAGAAGAATATTTCTCTCTTATCTAACACACTCTTGGGTTTCAACAATATGAAAGTTCTAAAGCCATTGGTCCAGACATGCAAAACCTGTGAGAAAAATGCAGAAATTGGGCTTGTTTTTGTCTTAATTGGCTTGTGAGTTGCTTGTTGGCTAGTTTTTGGCTTGTTGCTTGTTGTAATTTGTTGCTTCTTTTTTTTAATTCAGCTTTCTGCAAGCAGGGAGCAAGCAGGGGCAAGTGGGGAGAGAGTCAGGGGTGTACAGCAGGCCCATCACAGTCCCAGACTGCACACCGGGGGGGACCTAGTCACATAGAGTGTTGCGGTTCTTAGGGATTGGCTTGTTTTGGCCTTGTTTTGAAATGCCATTAGCTTCATTTTTGGCTTATTGTGAAAGTTGGGGTGCTTATTTACCTTGTGAAAGTTGGCAACTGTGCATTGGTCCTGGCAGGGAGCATCCTGCACCAGTCCCTGCTATGTAATGTGGACACTTCCTAATGTGCCAGCTGCCAGTTCTTTTCAGACGATAGGTAGTGGTTGAGCTCCACCTTCTCCATGTAGCGGGATGGAAAGCTAATGTATGGCTTTACTCCCTCACTCTGTTAGCAAAGGTCCTGATGAAACTCAGGAGAGACACCAATTCTAATAGACCCCTTTTAGGACAAGACAGCCAGATTCTTGAGCCTGTTCAGTGCATTACTAATCTCATCAGGTTGAGAGTCTGAATATACTGGATCATATGTGTAGAGCAAGTCTTTACATCTCAGCCTGGGAATTCCTCTCTGTTGCATGACTCTTGAGAGAAATAGAAATACTTACTTTGTCCAAGCAGGTGTCCCAGGTCATCGTGTGGCTCAGAAATGCTTTTGGGCTGGTGTGAAAACCTACATGGATCCTTTTACATACCCTGTGCAAAAGTCAGTTATCTATCACCTTCCGCTCTGTTTGTGGCACAGACATCTTCCCTCCAAGCCCACCTGGCAGTTGTTCTAGCATTTAAGGTACTGGATGTTAGGCCAGTGTCCACAGTAAGGTGGGCCAATGTTTTTGCTCCAATAGTTCATTCACTGAAAAGTGAAATTTTGGTCAACTTTAAATTGTTCACAAATTTGCTAAATCGTTTAGCTAGAAAAAAATCAGGGTTGATTAATAAAACAGCTAGAGGAGTAGGCAGTACCCACTTCGTAGCTTCTAGCCCAATGGTTAGGACGTACACCTGGGATGTGGAAGACCCAAGTTCAAGTCCCTACTCTGAAACAGGGATTTAAATCCAGATCTGCCCTCTCCCCAGATGATTGTCTTCACCACCAGGCTATTCTGGGATGGGTCTTTCTCCATCTCTCCTGCTGAAGCTGTTCCACTCTGTATAAAATATGTGAACAGAATAATGCAGAAAGAATAGCAAATGTGGCAGGTGACCAGCTTGGCTTAACAGAGAAATCTTCAGTGAGCTGAAACACAAAAGAAGCTTACAAGAAATGGAACTTGGACAGATGATTAGAGAGGAGTATAAAAATATTGCTCAAGCATGCAGGGGTGTAATCAGGAAGGCCAAAGCACAATTGGAGTTGCAGCTAGCAAAGGATGTGAAGGGTAACAAGAAGGGTTTCTACAGGTATGTTAGCAACAAGAAGGTTAGGGAAAGCGTGGGATGCTTACTGAATGGGGGAGGCAACCTAGTGACAGATGATGTGGAAAAAGCTGAAATACTCAATGCTTTTTTTGCCTTGGTCTTCACAGATAAGGTCAGCTTTCTGACTGCTGCATTGGACACCACAGTGTGAGGAGGAAGTGAGCAGCCCTCAGTGGTAAAAGACAGGTTGAGGACTCTTTAGAAAAGCTGGACATGCACAAGTCCATGGGTCCGGATCTAATGCATCCGAGGGTGTTGAGGGAGTTAGCTGATGTGATTATGAACCATTGGCCATTATCTTTGAAAACTCGTGGTGATCGGGGGAAGTCACGGACGATTGGAAAAAGGCAAATATATAGTTCTCATCTTTAAAAAAGGGAAAAAGGAGAATCTGGGGAACTACAGACCAGGTAGCCTCACGTCAGTCCCTGGAAAAATCATGGAGCAGATTCTCAAGGAATCCATTTTGAAGCACTTGGAGGAGAGGATGGTGATTGAGAACAGTCAACGTGGATTCATCAAGGGCAAGTCATTCCTGACCAACCTGATTGCCTTCTATGATGAGATAACTAGCTCTGTGGATATGGGGAAAGCGGTGGACGTGATATACCTTGACTTCAGCAAAGCTTTTGATATGGTCTCCAACAATATTCTTGCCAGCAAGTTAAGGAAGTACAGATTGGATGAATGGATTGTAAGGTGGCTAGAAAGCTGGCTAGATAGTCTGGCTCAACGGGTAGTGATCAACGACTCAGTGTCTAGCTGGCAGCCAGTATCAAGCAGAGTGCCCCAGGGGTCGGTCCTGGGGCCAGTTTTGTTCAACATCTTCTTTAATAATCTGGATGATGGGATGGATTGCACCCTCAGCAAGTTTGCGGATGACACTAAGCTGGGGGGAGAGTTAGATACACTGGAGGGTAGGGATAGGGCCCAGAGTGACCTAGACAAATGGGAGGATTGGGCCAAAAGAAATCTGATGAGGTTTAACAAGGACAAGTGCAGAGTCCTGTACTTAGGACGGAAGAATCCCATGCACAGCTACAGACTAGGGACCGAATGGCTAGGCAACAGTTCTGCAGAAAAGGACCTAGGGGTTACAGTGGACGAGAAGCTGGATATGAGTCAGCAGTGTGCCCTTTTTGCCAAGACGGCCAATGGCATATTGGGCTGCATTAGTAGGAGCATTGCCAACAGATTGGGGCAAGTGATTATTCCTCGCTATTCGGCACTGGTGAGGCCACATCTGGAGTATTGTTTCCAGTTTTGTGCCCCCCATGGCAGAAGGATGTGGACAAATTGGAGGGTCCAGCGAGGGCAACAAAAATGGTTAGGGGGCTGGGGCACATGACTTATGAGGAGAGGCTGAGGGAACGGGGCTTATTTAGTCTGCAGAAGAGAAGAGTGAGGGGGGGATTTGATTGCAGCCTTCAACCACCTGAAGGGGAGTTCCAAAGAGGATGGAGCTAGGTTATTCTCAGTGGTGGCAGATGACAGAACATAGAGCAATGGTCTCAAGTTGCAGTGGGGGAGGTCTAGATTGGATATTTCATTAGGAGGGTGGTGAAGCACTGGAATGGGTTACTAAGGGAGGTGGTGGAATCTTCATCCTTATAGGTTTTTAAGGCCTAGCTTGACAAAGCCCTGGCTGGGATGATTTAGTTGGAGTTGGTCCTGCATTGAGAAGAGGGGTTGGACTAAATGACCTCCTGAGGTCTCTTCCAACCATAATCTTCTATGCTTCTATGAATAGGCACTGGGCCACACAAAGAGAGAATAACTCTGTTGCCTCGTGGCTAGGGTACGCACTTGGGAGATGCAACTTTACCGGTGCCAGTAGAAGTCGGCGCCTATGGGTGCAGCCTCCATATTACTGACACTGCTGGAGCTGTGCCACTGGATAATTACAGGTCCTAATATTTCTAGTGTAGACAAAGCCCAGAGCCTGATGGCAAAAGGTCCCTAGGTTTTATTAGGAGCACTCTAAAAACTCTTAGAAAGGTTCCTCAGATTTGTGTTTTCCTTGACACTGTTTATAGCTTAGAAGGTCATGTCAAGGATCAGTCAGTGTCAAGGAAATCTGCCACAACAAAATGTCTTTGATCTGTTTTTGTCTGAGATTTGCATCCACATTGAGCTATCTGGCTATTTTTCCGTATGCATTGTTGCCTAGATTCTTACCAGAGTCATGAATCAAGATTGGTAATAGATCTTCGTGCAGTCATGAGAATTTACATTGCTACCCTACTAGGCCCTCTGCTTAACTGAATTATGCTAGAAGAATTTCTATAAGTCTGTGTTAGGAAATTTTATTAAACATGTTGAAACATGTTTTTTAATAATCCACTTTGTGGTAACTGTAGACAAGAACAAGTTATTTTCAACATCATTAAGCCTAGTCATGACTATCTAAGATTATGCTGAATATGGCTTGTCCTCATGTATACTGACCACAGAGTTGTGGTGACCATCACATTAGCTAGCTCAGTTGTTGAAAATAGTGTTTAAACACCATAAAACTTCTCATTGTAGACAATGACTAAGATACTTGCGCTTTTTAAGCCTTGCCATTTTAAACATTCATAAAAGAGAGACCCTACCAGAACAATCGAAGGTGCATAGACTAGAATTATATCAAATGTAATAAAGCAATTAATATATTTCACCATATTTCATCTGCTTTTTCAACAGAATGGGCATTTTCAAAACACAAGTGAACTCCATAGACATGAAAGTAATGGATTAATTTCTTTAACTTGCATGGCAGATATTTTTGCCTTAGTGAGATATAATAAGCAAAATGATAGTTACAGGTAGGTGCTAACTTTAACCAAATCATTCGTTTTGTTAGTTTGATGTTACAGTAGAAGCAGAAGTAAACCATTCTTCATAGTCCACCTATTGAATTCCGTGAATTGGGTGTTTTTAAGTGATCATGAAAGTCAGTGGTAAACGGTTCCATGGTGGGGCATAATGTAGTTGAGATCTATGGAACTTTTCCCCACAAATAAGAGTCACTCCTTGTAATACATAGTGTATTCTACTGTGCCTAAGCAGAGACTCTTATGTTCTGATTCAGTAATGTGACTGAGAATATAATCAGGTGAGGAATCCAGTATTATTGTGTTTATTCTGTACCCAATTGAAACTAGGCTTGCAGATAGGAAAATCTCTCTTTTGACTGTGTTACTCCTTATAATACTCTAGTTCTTGGCTCCTTTTATATATGTGCCTAGGGTTTGTGTTGGAAAATGTCTGTAATACACATTGTTAAAAAAAAAAAAGAGGTAATGTACACAGTGGTAGGATTTTGTAATTGACATGTTAAGTTTGTAATTTCATTTTTGTTTGAATAAGGACTAGACTTTGCCACTCTTGTTCTCATTGAATAGTGTATCATTCTACAAGAGTCAACTGAATGTAAAGTAATGTACCAGTTAATGGACAGGTGTCAGTATCTGATCCCAGGTGAATATCCTGGGACCATTCATTGAGACTTGCGATTTCTGAAGTGTTGGTATGCTGTTTCCCAGTAACAATATATAGTTCTTGTTTCTGCTTAAGAAGCATGTCTGGTACTCTTTGTATGTGACTTTCAAACCAAATAAATAGTAATTCTTTCATTAGGCTGAAAATATTTTCAGAAGAAAGTGTACCTCTCTTTGGGCCTCCCCTTCCATCCCCACCTGTATTCACAGATCACCAGGAATTCAGGGACTTTGTACTAGTGAAATGTAAGTCTTTTTGAGGTCAAAGAGACCTTTTTAAACTTTTAGTCTGATACATAAGAATCTGCTCTTCACACTTATTTGGGATATTGTAGATTGTAAATAATTTTTCTGCTGTGCAGTGTTACAGTTTTATATTGAGTCTTTTTTAAACTTCGGCTGTTCTATCCTCAGTGGAATATGAATTCCCTCAAACATTTCTATTTGGTTCTGATAAACACTGAATGCAGTTAATGCTTCCTAGGTTACCAGATCTATGAGCATTTCAGAAGTATTTGTCCCATTTTTGATGAATTGTTCATTTTTCAAAAGGTTTCTTCTTAAAGACAAAGAAGAATGATACTCAGAAACATATTAATCGAATGCCATTTCATATATTTAGCAGTAAAAGGTGCCAAACTGGCAGCTTTGGAGACTAAAATACTTCACCTACAGAAAATATGCAGCATGGAAAACAGTCAGTATGTTTCAGTGCTG
This sequence comes from Lepidochelys olivacea, assembly GCF_965140295.1. Taxonomy (NCBI): domain Eukaryota; kingdom Metazoa; phylum Chordata; order Testudines; family Cheloniidae; genus Lepidochelys; species Lepidochelys olivacea. Next base: position 28,328,542 of record NC_140426.1, on the reverse strand, counting down.
TTATGAATATTTTAGTGCTGTTATGAAGCAGTTCTCGAGGAGAGAACTCAATCTTAATGGACTCATTCAAGCCGTGACCTCCAGCTAAGACTCCCAGGAAAGGGGCCACTGAGTACTAATCATGATTTTTGTAATGTAAACATCTGACCAATAGGAATTTGACTGAGAACTCACCAGTTAATTTCATATAAGTCACTAAAGAATACTCGTTGATATTTAAATGGATTAGCAATGTAGACTCCTAACTCGTATACAAGCAAAGAGATTATTGGGCTGTGTCATCGAGATCTATGATTGCTCATTGCCTTTTAAAGCTAGAGGAATGTCTCTAATAGCTTTGATAAAATCTAATTAGAAAATGGCAAATTGCTTAGTTTATTGAAAACCGCTTTATCAATTACAGCAGTATTTGACGTTGTTTGGGCCTCAAATTGAACTTAGCAGAGCAATAAGGAACTCTGTGAACTTTTCAATACAATTCTAAAGTATAAGGCAGCTGGACTGACAGCCTGTGACATAGACAGTACGGTGGTACATTTTTTGTCATATGTCAAAGAACTTCAGCACGTTTACTGAGATTCAGGAAATGGTTCTTTTTAAATTGACTGTGAAATAGTATCTTTCTGGAGTTTACATAGTTTTTTTTGTGTCTATGAAAAATGATACTAGGTAAATAAAGTTTTTAGATGCTCAAAAGCAAATAGGGTTAAAAAAAACTCTCCATAGTCATGATGATAAAACAGCTAAAACTTTTAGTTCAAAATATGCACAAATGTGAAACAAACCCAAATTAGTAATTTTGCAGTGAATATGCTTACATGAAGACAACTTGGATTCAGTAAAGGACATGAAACCCCTTTAAGTAACACATCCTCCTTTATTATATGTTTTAGTAATAAATGGGGAAAAAGCCACCTTGGAAACCCCAACATTTGCTCAGAAACGGCAGCGCACTCTAGACATGCTGATTCGCTCTTTATACCAGGATCTCGTGCCTGATCTACACAAGGTAAATCCAAGACCTGAGTGATCTTTATGCACTTCATATCCCCCCCCAGTGGCATATTGAATGGCCTATTGCTCAAGAAGATATCCACTCTGGTGAGTACTAATTTGCATACAGTAAGTTGGATAGCAAAGGGGTGTTCTTCCTCTTTACATTTTAATTGCATGAAAATCAGCAGTAAGTCATAAGAACAGCCATCCTGGATAGCTCACCTGCACAGTCAAGGCCTTCACATTTATTCTTCCTTCAATGATTGGCTGATATGAGAAACGTTGCTACAGCAAGTCACTGAGTGAGGATGGTGCTTTATCTCTTCTCGTCACTAGGACTTAAGACAAATTGAGACAAGTCAGCCCTTACTCTTAATCAGTAGGAGGTCACGGGCACTTTTAGATGCAAGATCAGCAATAGATTGGACACCATGAGTCATCTTCTATTGGTGTCCAGGCTCAAGCAAAGATATCAGTGAATGTCTGTCTTAATCTCTTTGGTCATATGGCTACTTGCACTTATGTGACACCACATGTCAGATTGCATCTTCATCCTCTCCAAGTCTGTCTGAAGTCGATTTACCAGCCAAACAGACACAACATTACTCCATGAGTGCTTGTTCCCAGAGCAGGCAATTGTCCCGCTGGCTCTTCTTAAGCCATCAGCAGGAACAGGAAGCTATCCAAATAACTGGGATCCACCCTGCTCTGGACTGTGTGCCTCGTGCTTCCAGCTCCAGCTTCTTCGGCTTGACTTCCTGGCATCCCAACTCGTGGCATCTGAATTGTGGTTCTGATCTCAAGCTTGTCTCCTGCTTCTGATCTCCTGGTATCTTGATCCAGCTGATACTCAACTCCTGTTTTTTGACTGTGGACTCCAGCTCTGACCACCAGGTCTGGCTGCCAACGATTCAGCTGTGACACTCAGGGCTATTCATCTAGCTCTGATTCAGGATACCAGTGTCCAAGTTTTGACACTGCATAAACAGGCAAGGAGGAGCAAGATCTTCTCTCCCCATGCCTACAGGAATTCTACTGGAATCATGTGTTTTTAGCATCACATCAGTCTCATAGCCCTACACTCACCTGGGGTTCAAAACAATTTAGGTGACAACTCAGTAGAAAATGGTCCCTCAAGTGTTCAGTCCTTCAGATAAAAATTCAGAAGTGGGGTCATCCCTCCACATACCTGTTCATGACCACTTTAAACAACAAACATCGCACATTTTGATCCAGAGGAGAAATGAGTCCAGGCACCCTCTTAGATGCATTAGCTGGGACAGGAATATGATGCATGCTTTCCCTTGGTCACTCTAACTACTAGGGTCCTCAGGAATGTAATACAGGACAGGGTCAAGTTATGCTAACAGCCCCCGTGAGGGGGGTGTCAGTTTTAGTATTCAGAGACGGCACACTTATCAGTTCAAGTTACTGATCAGTCTGGACATCGTAATGCAGAACCAAAGACTGGTTCTACACCCAGACTTGGCCCTGGTCTTCACTAGGTGGGGGGTTGACCTAAGATACGCAGCTTTAGCTACATGAATAGCGTAGCTGAAGTCGGCGTATCTTAGGTCGACTTACCTGGCTGTGAGGATGGCGGCGAGTCGACCGCTGCCACTCCTCTGTCAACTCTGCTTCAGCCTCTCGCGAGCTGGCGTTCCAGAGTCAATGGGGAGTGCATTCGGGGATTGATTTATCGTGTCTAGCTGAGACGCGATAAATCGATCCCCAATAGATCAATCACTACCCACCGATCCGGTGGGTAGTGAAGACATGCCCTTAGTGTCTCTACATCTTACAATTTGGATGTTTAGTAGGCTGATCTTGGAGGATAGACTTTCCTCTGCAGAGGTACAGGATCATAGAAATATAGAATATTAAGGTTGGAAGAGACCTCAGGAGGTCATCTAGTCCAATCCCCTGCTCAAAGCAAGACTAACCCCAACTAAACCATCCTAGCCAAGGCTTTGTCATTCTCATATTCTCATTCAGAGCTGAAAACCTTTAACAAGGCATACTTATGGGGCCAAGTGGAAACAGTTTTCAATACGGGCGTCTCATTATAATTTTACACGTTGGAGGGGTCTGTACCTGTTATTGAGGTAATCTGTTATCATTAAAGCATTCAAATGTCTTGACTAGATCTAGTGAAGTTCACTTAGCACTGATATCTGCCTATTATCCCCCAGTTCAAGAACACGCAATTTTCCCCCAGGATTTTATTCCTACTGTAACTATTTTTTTTGAAGGGGTTAAAGCCTTTTTTCCCATCCGTTAAGTATTTAAACACAGTCTTCCTGATGCAGCCTCCATTTGAACCTGTCATTCTGTTCTTTGTATCATTTGGCTATTAATATGGCAGTCTTGGTGGCTACTACCTCGGTTCGCAGAATGAGCAAAATCCAAACACTGATGGTAGGACCATCTTATACCACCTTTTGTGAGGACCATCTTATACGACCTTTAGTTACTCTTCATCCTCATTCCAATTTTTTGCCTAAAATAGTGTCAGACTTTAATTTAAATCAGTTCATTCAGTTGCCAGTGTTCTTTCTAAGACCTCATTCATCCACTGCAAAGACTAAACTTAACACTTTGGAAGCTTTTAAAAGCTACCTTATATTACTTCAATAGGACAAAACCATTCCACAAACCTTCAAGACTATTTATATCTTTTTGTAATAAGTCCAGAGGATATGCTGTTTCAACACAGAGACTCTCAAAATGGGTGTCAGACAGCATTAGAATTTCTAAAGAACTGAGTAAGTTAACTTCTCTGTCTCATATCGAAGCACATTCTGCCTTACACCAGGCCCCATATACTAGGCTTCAAGTCTCAGGCTCTCTCTTTCTACTGAATATGTCATCATTGATATACTAGATAGCACCGTGATACATGTGAAGAGTATTGCAGCTGCTCCACAACCTTGTAAATCAAAAGGCTAAAGCATGCATTCTTAGATTCATCAGTAGGAGCAAATTTTAAGGGAGGGTGGTTATTTTTTGGTTAGTAATCTAAACTTGAACTGAGGTCACAGGAAAATGCTGAAAGAATACAGCAGAGTCAAGTAATGTCAGATGAAATTTTTAAAAAATTGAAGACGTTTGGGTCAGTAAGACTTTTTTTTTTTTTTTTTTTTAAAGAACATGCTTAATAGGAGGTCCTTCAGTGATGTGTTACCAGAATCCCCTAGATCAGCACGGAAGAAAGAGGAGGCCCGTCAAGCGGAATTTGTCCGACTTGGTCAGGTAGGTTTTATGTAGAAAGTATTGGTCAAATTAATCACTCCACTGGGATGTGTGGAATAAGATCAGGGATGTGTGGCCCAAAACAGGCTTGTGAAATTCCAACTGGTTCTAGCTTATCTGAGGCAGAATGATACAACCAAATCAAGGTGCTGACTGCATTTACTGTTGTTAATTTAGTCATGAATCTCATTAAATATATTAGGAGCACTTTCAGGAACAAACCTGTCATCAGAAAGGGGGAGATGTATTTAATCTGTATTATGGTAATGCAGCATTTAACACTTATCTGAAGCATCCCCTTTATTTAGTAAAATTACATTATATTATGGGAAATATTTAGAAAAATGGTGATGGTAGCTCAAAGCAATTTACTGATTTTGTTTTAATTTTTTAAAGTAAATTGATGTACAATATAGTGAAGACAACAAATGCTGGGACAGAAAATTTACACTAGCAATAGGTTAATAACTAGGCAATAATATAAATGTTGGAAGTATAGTTAAATAGGGGATTGAGCAGAATTATATTCACAGAAAGAATAATGATCAGAGGATGAGTTATTAGGGAAGCTGATTTAAGTAAAAAAGATAAATAACTTTGAGATGCCACTGTGGACTTGTTTCTGGATAAAGAGTGAATCAAGGCATATGTGGAACTAGAAGGAAGCAAAGATTTAAATAAATCCAAAATATGACAGGCAGCCCTTTTTTGGTCTGGAAATAATTGGCTTAGATCCTTGGCTTCAGTTGAGGTTCAAAGTTCTCAATAGCGCAGCTCAGGCAGAGTAGTGCAAAGATGTATAGGTATTGTGAATTTGGACATCTCTCAAAATAAATTAGCTACTTGCAATGCTTGCTAAGAATTTAGTTTTCCTCTCAGTCTTTAAAAGGAAGTTAAGAACGTAAGAATAGCCTTACTGGGTTAGACCAAAGGTCCATCTAGTCCAGTATCCTGTCTTCTGAAAATGCCAGATGCTCCAGAGAGAATGAACAGAACAGGTAATCATCAAGTGAGCCATCCCCTGTCACCCATTCCCAGCTTCTGGCAAACAGAGGCTAGGGACACCATCCCTGCCGAACCTGGCTAATACCTAGGGCCCTACCAAATTCATGGCCATGAAAAACACGCCACGGACTGTGAAATCTGGTCTTTTGTGTGCTTTTACCTTATACTATACAGATTTCGCAGGGGAGACCAACGTTTCTCAAATTGGGCATCCTGACCCAAAAAGGAGTTGCAGGGGGGTCACAGGGTTATTTGAGGGGCGTCCCAGTATCGCCACCCTTACTTCTTCGTTGCCTTGAGAGCTATGTGGCCGGAGAACGGCAACTGTTGGCTGGGCACCCAGCTCTGAAGGGAGTGCCCTGCCAGCAGTAGCACAGAAGTAAGGGTCTCAATACCATACCATGCCACCCTTACTTTTGCACAGCTGCCTTCGGAGCTGGGCAGCCAGACAGTGGCGGCTACTGACTGAGGGCCCAGCAATACCATACCATAACATCCTTACTTCTGTGCTGCTGGTGGTGGTGGCTCTCCCTTCAGAGCTCAGGTCCCAGACAGCAGCTGCCACTCTCCAGCTGCTCAGCTCTGAAGGCAGCGCTGCCACCAGCAGTGCAGAAGTAAGGGTAGAAGTACCACAACCCCCCCTACAATAACCTTGCAACCCCCCGAAACTCCATTTTTTTGAGTTAGGACCCCTACAGTTACAGATTTAAATAACTGAAATAATGAAATTTGCAATTTTTAAAATCCTATAACTGTGAAATTGACCAAAATGGACCCTGAATTTGGTAGGGCCCTAATAGTCATTGATGGACCTATCGTTATTTAGTTCTTTTTTGAACCCTGTTATAGTCTTGGCCTTCCCAATATCCTCTGGCAAAGAGTTCCAGAGACTGACTGCGCGGTATGAAAAAATATTTCCTTTTGTTTGTTTTAAACCTGCTGCCTATTAATTGCATTTGATGATCCCTAGTTCTTGCATTTTGAGAAGGAGTAAATAATACTTTATTTACTTTCTCCACACCAGTCATGATTTTATAGACCTCAATTATATCCCCCCTTAGTCGTCTCTTTTCCAAGCTGAAAAGTCCCAGTCTTATAATCTCTTCTCATACGGAAGCTGTTCCATACCCCTAATCAATTTGTTGTCCTTTTCAGAATCTTTTCCAATTCCAATATATCTTTTTTGAGATGGGGCAACCACATCTGCACACAGTATTCAAGATGTGGGCGTACCATGGATTTATATAGAGGCAGTATGATATTTTCTGTCTTACTATCTATCCCTTTCTTAATGATTCCCAACATTCTGTTTGCCTTTTTGACTGCCGCTGCACATTGAGTGGATATTTTCAGAGAACTATGCACAATGACTCCAAGATCTCTTTCTGGAGTGGTAACAGCTAATTTAGACTGTCATTTTATATGTGTAGTTGGAATTATGTTTTCCAGTGTGCATTACTTTGCATTTATCAACACTGAATTTCATCTGCCATTTTGTTGCCCAGTCACCCAGTTTTGTGAGATCCTTTTGTAGCTCTTCGCAGTTTGCCTGGCACTTAACTGTCTTGAGTAGTTTTATATCATCTGCAAATTTTGCCACCTCACTCTTTACCCCTTTTTCCAGATCATTTATGAATATGTTGAATCAGACTTGTCCCAGTACAGACCCCTGGGGAACACCACTATTTACCTCTCTCCATTCTGAAAACTGACCATTTATTCCTACCCTTTGTTTCCTATCTTTTTACCAGATACCAGTCCATGAGAGGACCTTCCCTCTTATCCCATGACAGCTTACTTTGCTTAAGAGCCTTTGGTGAGGGACCCTGTCAAAGGCTTTCTGAAAATCTAAGTACACTCTATCCACTGGATCGCCCTTGTCCACATGCTTGTTGACCCCCTCAAAGAATTCTAGTAGATTGCTGAGGCATGATTTTCCTCTACAAAAACCATGTTGACTCTTCGCCAACAAGTTGTGTTCATCTATGTGTCTGACAGTTTTGCTCTTTAATAGAGTTTCAACCAGTTTGTCTGGTACTGAAGTCAGGCTTACCGGCCTATATTTGCTGGGGTCACCTCTGGACCCCTTTTTAAAAATTGGCATCACATTAGCTATCCTCCAGTCATTTGGTACAGAAGCTGATTTAAATGATAGGTTACAGACTACAGTTAGCAGTTCTGCAATTTCACATTTGAGTTCCTTCAGAACTGTTGGGTGAAGACCATCTGGTCCTGGTGACTTATTACTGTTTAGTTTATCAAGTTGTTGCAAAACCTCCTCTAATGACACCTCAATCTGGGACAGTTTCTCAGATTTGTCACCTAAAAAGAATGGCTCAGGTTTGGGAATCTCCCTCACATCCTCAGCCATGAAGACCGATGCAAATAATTCATTTAGTTTCTCAGCAATGGCCTTATCATCCTTAGTGCTCCTTTAGCATCTCGATCGTCCAGTTGCCCCACTGGTTGTTTAGCAGGCTTCCTGCTTCTGATGTAGAAATTATTCCATAAAGAGGAATTTGCTTTCTTCTTTGTGTGCATTATTCAATCACTGTTGGTTCCATGTGACTATACGGTACTGAAACACTGGATTTTGATCTGGCTGTGGAGCTCTTCTCGTCAATGACAATATGGAAGTATAAACTAATTCAGATTCTCCTTTTGTCTTCTCACTGCTACTTTGTGCAACATTGGTGTTGTGTTCTGTACTATGAGCTAAGTATTTTTCAAAATCAGTATGCTTCTGTTTACCTGCATCTGGAAAGGTTTGTAAAGCTGTTCATGACAAATTTTGTTTATATCATTCCACAAGAATGTGCGAATAGTGCCACTTAGTATCTTGAAATGCACTTTTTAAAATGTGACATTAACTATATAGGGCCAGATTCTCAGCTGGTGTAAAGGGTGTAGTTAGCTCATGGACTTAATTTGTGGGTGTGATGACTTGTTATTATTTAAGGTGTTCTCCCTTAATATATTTGCTATGTTAAGTTTTGTTTTTACCAACAGCAGATATATATTGTCTGATATCATATAATTTTTCAGCATCTTATTGAACATTAATCTTTGCTCAAAACACACAGAATGGCTGGTTTTCTTATAAAGAAATTATGTAATGTGGCACAGAAATTCAGAGCTGGATCTATTGTAATTATAGTCTGAAATTGCTTCCCTCCCTTCCCCAATAGTCAGTCTCCATATCTTTAGTATTTATTTATCCATTTGGTGTTACCAACTAAGAACACATTTTAAATGAAATATCTGTCTTGTTTAAGGCACTGAAACTGAAAACCATTGTGAGAGGAGATGCCCTAACTAGTTCAGCAACCACAAGCCTCTATAAAAAGGAGGTGAGTGGACATTTATACATGACAATGTGCAAAGTTGCTCAAAATCTTGGCATTCCAGGTCTTACTGTGTATGGGACTACACTCAAAATCTTATAATGCATATATGTAATTTGATTCAATAACAGAAGAGAAAACCTTGACATTGATCCATGTATCAGTGCATAATATCAAAATGGCTCTGCAGGCAAGGCCCAGTAAATGGATGGGTATGGAAACTATCTCTGAACTTAAAGCTGATTTCAGCAGTCCCACTGTAGTTTGAGTGGAGTAGTAAATGAAAATGCCAGTTGTTTTTCGTGTACATTTATGTGATACTTGTAACTTTTGCTTCATGCACATAAAATTAAGTTGCATTGTTGTTCCTAATAAAGGGCAGGATTTTTTCTGGCCGTAGGGTGGGTGTGCAGGAGTGGAATGTGCAAGGAGCACCTCTGTGCACTCTTCCTGCACCTGCAAGAAGTGACCTTTTCCCATAGGGAGATTCAGTGCCCCAGTTTCACAAATGTAGCTTATATTTATTAACGTCCCAAACTAACTGAGAGAGAGAATTTTTGCCTCCCCTGGCAAACAGACCAAAGTCTGATATTTTTAACTCCAAAAGTGCAGCTCTGAGCATTCTGTCCTGTCAAAGATGTCCAGGTGTTACTTTTCAGCCATTGTACTTGAAATTTTCTGTTGATAAACTTTGTGTTTCCTAGTGTATTTACCGTACACTGTTTGTTGTTTCACAGCCATGGGAGTCCCAATGTTTCTGCAGTAATTTTCCTCATGAAGTTGTTTGTGCGGATTCTTGGGGCCAGTCCTTGCTAGTTTCTACAGATGTTGGTGTCCTGCTAATAGATGGTTAGTGGATGATCCAGCATTTGTCTACAGGTCAATATTTATGTACCTGACAGTTTCAATCAGTGGTGCCTATGAGGATGTTAGCAGCTCTTCACTACTTAAGATAGTTAAATCAGGACTTTTATAACTTAACTGCAAAAATTTGCTCTGCACTAAAACTAGGCAAATCAGATAATCTTGGGGGCCCTGTTTTAATGCAAACTTCTGAATATTTTGTTGGTTTCAGATGCTGTTTTTTTGACTGTCTGAGAGGACTTTTTATTAAGCCAAATCCAAGCTCAAGGGTTGTCCATGCAGCCTGCTTGTACTTCACAGTCCTTGATGCTTCCACTGAGCCTGAGGCCAAAGGTGGCTGTGTACCATTTATGTACTCATCCAAACCTGTTTCCTCCCTAACCCTGATTTTATGACTCTAACACCTCTTCCCCAGAATGCCATATATGGCAGTCATGATATTGAGGAATGATATTAGGGGTAGTTGGTTCTCAGTATTCTTCTCAAACTTCCCAAAAACTGTTCCTTTTAGGCTCTGTTCTTGCTATTTGATTCACATCAGTGGTAACTCCTCCTAAGAAAAACAACAAGGAGTCCAGAGGCACCTTAAAGACTAAAGATTTATTTGGGCATAAGCTTTCATGGGTAAAAAACCCTCTTCTTCAGATGCATGCACCCACGAAAGCTTATGCCTGAATAAATCTCTTAGTCTTTAAGGTGCTACCAGACTCGTCGTTGTTGTTGTGGATACATACTAACACGGCTACCCCCGATATTTCTAAGAAGGAACTACCATCTTTGGTACTGTATATAAAGTGACAGTATGCCAGATGCCTCATTTTCACAGAAAAAAACACACGTTTTTGTTACAAGAAACAAGATGCTTTAAAATCACTTGTCAGCAAATTGTAGTGTCAAAAATGTGTTCTAATTGGGGGTCGTGTTTCCTTTCCAGATGGCCAGTCATCAGTGCAAGTATTTGATAAAACTCTCCAGGTGAAACAGATGCATGTGCTGGAAGCTTTGGACCTTTTGATTACCAGAGCAGACAAAGGTAGGATTCTTTACCTCTTGGTTCCAATATGAATGTGGCTGGCACACTATTACTTTACTCGTAGCTCAGTAGAAGGTAACAACTTATGCACTTGCCCTTTCAGAATGTGATTTCATTTTGTCAGTAATTCTCTTTTAAAGAGTTTTTTCCATTTCTACTGTATTTATTCCCGAGTCTCTCACCTTCAGCTGCCTTCTTGCATTCCTACCCAGATGAATTTCTTTGACTATTTCTGATCCAGTGGTATGTGAACAAGTTTACTAGTCAGTACTGGTGGAAGACAATGTCCCAATAACTGAAGTTATGAGACACTGGCACTGCACTTACACATCACTTTGTTCCCACTTATCATTGGCGCTTCCAGCAGTATGAATATGCAATACCAGGTCTATCATACAACAGAAGCTGCTTTTCCTTTGATGGGGAAATCCTCTTAGTCTTAAGTAATTCCTGCTTGTTGCTGGTATTGTAACTTTTTGGACCAAATCCTGCTTACCTTATTCACGCAAGTAATCTTACTGACTTTAATAAGCAGGAGTCCCCACCCTAGTTTACAGGCCTGAAGACTTATTAGAATTGCCCTCCATTACAATTGCAATGGTCAGGAAACAAGTGAACTCAAGAGTTCGAATGTCTCGGTTTCTGTAGTTCTAATATCTGCCAAACTGCAAAGTTAAAATATTTTCTATAGAATTAAATAAATATTAAAGTGGGAACAACTTCTTGGCAGTAGCTTATCTATAACCCATTTTGATTAAACTCAGCTCCAGTATGAAATTTATACATTTACTTAGGTTCTGTCAATTATCAGAAGAAAGCTTGTAGTAACAGTGGCTTTTAATCTCATGACAAAATTCTTACCATGCTTTTCACTCCATAAATTTATAATAAATAAATATTAAGTGGATTTGATATAGACAGTGGAGAATGTTTCATACTACAAGTGATTCTCTGATTGTATTATACTATACCCTAATGAAAGAAATGTAAAGTTACCAACAGACACTATAGTTCAAAGACATAAGAGAGCCACAGTTGCCTCTTTAATATTGCATTTCCATATTGTGAAAGTACATAAAGAGGTGCAACACCAGCTAGGACTTAACAGAGGTAAATCTCTAGTAGTGCTCTGTCATATACATTTAGGAATATTAGAGGCATATTTTTTTGAATGAATTTTGAATGTTAATCTTTCTTTGATATAACTTTAGGACATTGTAAATTGACCTAGGTTTTGTTCCAGGTTGCCCTGGTCTCTGTTATTGTGGACTTTATTTCGATTAGCATTCTGCTCTGTTGTAAAAAGAGTCCTTGAGGACAAGAAGAAATCTTTATTTTTAAATTTATAGGTAGCCGTTGTCTTTGTTGCCATGAAATTGACACATACATTTTCCTATTAAAGTAGCAGTACAGAAAAGTCTACTCCACACTAGCAAACATTTGAAAAAATCTTAGTTTCTAGAGGATAGTTAATAGGGTGGGTATGATGAGAAGAAGAGTGGTGGAGAGTGTGGTTATTGGGGCTAGATAAAGTTTTTGGTTGGTTTTGTGGCATCAGTTAGTTGAATTTGGTGGTAGTGTGATGGTTGCATAGTATGAGATGCATAAGTAAAAGAATAGGCTGAGGAGTGAGAGTAGAGCCATCAGGATGGCAATAATGATTGTGTTCATTGGTTAATTCTTGTAGGATTAGTCATTTTGGTATGAATCCTGTTAATGGGGGTAGGCCTCCTAGTGATATAAGAGTAAGTATTATCAGGGTGCTGAGGTTTGGAAGTTTTGTTCATGATGCTATGATGGATATTTTGTTGTTTCTAGAGGTTTAATTATTAGGAATGTTGTTGAGGTTATGATAATGTATGGGTAGAATGTGAGTAATATAAGTTTAGTGAGGATTGTGGTTATTCATCCTAGGTGGGCAATGGAGGAAAATGCTACGATTTTTCATAGTTGGGTTTGGTTTAATCCGCCTCATCCGCCAATTAGGGTGGATGTTAGTCCTAGTGTTTAACAGGAGGGGTGTGTGTAGGGATTGGGCAGTTATTACTAGTAGGGATAATGGGGCTAGTTTTTGTATTAAGAAGTATTTGGTGGCAGCCTGAATTGCTCATGACGGCTAATCATCAATTTCTAGTCCAGTTCATGCTAGAATTTAGTGGTTGCTGGAGATTGTAAGTAGGTGTCCTATAGTTAGGCTTGAAGTAATAATTATGCTTGCTTGTGAATTCAGTAGTAGGGGAAGGATTTTAACCAGCATTTTCGGGCTATGAGCCCAAGAGCTTAGTTGTCTGACTTTACTAGGATATGGTATAATGGAAGTATGGGGAGTTTTGATCTCTGAAGTATAGGTTCGAATCCTATTTTTCTAAGGAAACGAGAGGATTTTAGCCTCTATTATTCACCCTAGCAAGGTGATCCTTTAATTTCAGGCAAGTGTTCTGTGGTATGGGTGGGAGTCCTGAGAAGCAGGGGTTCTCAGTCTTTTTCTTTCTGAGGCCCCCTACAACATGTTATAAAAACTTCAATGCCCACCTGTGCCACAGTAACTGGTTTTCTGCATATAAAAGCCTGGACTGGCATTAGGGGGTAGCAAGCAGGACAACTGCCTGGGACCCCATGCCACAGGGGCCCCTGTGAAGCTACATTGCTCAGACTTCAGCTTCAGCCCCAGGTGGCAGGGCATTGGCTTTCTACCCTGGGCTCCAGAGAATCTAATGCTGGCCTGCTTGTCAGCCCCTCTGAAACCTGCTTTCGGCTCCCCAGGGCGCCCCAGACCCCTGGTTGAGAACCACTGCTGAGAAAGCAATTGCTATTGCTTGGTGCTTAGGTGATTGGGAAGAAGATTTTTCATAGGAGGTGCATTAGGAGGTGCATTTTCATAGGAGGTGTATCGAAATCATGGGTATGAGGCTCGGATTCATAGGAATTCTGCTAAAAGTAGTATGACTTTTGATGTTAATGAGAGGGAGAATAATTAAGGTGTGTTGTTAAGGAAGGCTGGGTTGAGGAATAGGATAGCAGTAAGGGTATTTATTATTAGGATGTTGTCTTATTCTGCTAGAAAGAATAGGGTGAATGGACTGGCGGCATAGTCAACATTGTATCCTGATACTAATTCGGATTCTCCCTCAGTGAGGTCGAATGGTGCTCGATTAGCTTCTGCTCGTGTGGAGGTGTTTCATGTTGTTATTAGTGGTCCGGAGAAGATAAGGTATATTGGTTCTTGTGTGGTTATAATGTTTGTATATGAAATGCTCCTGAAAATAGGGTTAGAGAAAGTAGGATAATTCGGATGGTTACTTTGTATGAGATGGTTTGGGCTACTTCTCTTTGGGCTCCTATTAGGGCATATATGAAGTTTGAGGCCCACTCTGATCAGAGGGTGGAGTAGACTATGAAGCTGGAGGGGGAAATTAGGAATAGGAGGCCTAAATTAAGGCCGGCTAGTGGGAAAGGTAGTGGTAGTGGGAGTCAAATTGATAGGGCTAGTAAAAGGGCTAGGATTGGGGCCAGGGTGAATAGTGCAAAGGATGATCTTAATGGATAGTTTGGCTCTTTAATAAATAGTTTTATGCTATCTGCTACTGGTTGTAGTAGTCCATATGGGCCTACGATGTTAGGGTCTTTTCGTAGTTGTATATATCCTAGAATTTTTCGTTCAATTAGGGCGAAGAAAACTACAGTGATTGGGATTATATATATGAGTGGGGATTTTAAACTAGAGAGTAGCATTTTCATAGTTGGAGAGGGGTGTTGAACCACTAAGTAAAAGGTTTAGGCCTTTTGCATTGATCCCTGGCTCTGCCACCCGAACTTGGCCCTTTTTGGGGGGCTTGGTTATTTGTTCTTATTATTAAAGTTGATTTCACTAATATAAGGGAAGGCTTGTTTTGAGATATAGGCCTTGCCTTTTTGGTCCTTTTGTACTAGAAAAGGCTCAGTTATAGATAGAAACTGACCTGGATTACTCCAGTCTGAACTCAGATCATGTAGGACTGTTGATCATTGAACAAATGAACTCTTGATAGCGGCTGCACCATCAGGATGTCCTGATCCAACATTGAGGTCATAAACCCCATCGTCTATAGGGACTCTAGGAGGGGATTGCGCTGTTATCCCTGGGGTAGCTTGGTTCGGTGATCAAATATATTGGATCATTTTGCCATAGGCACTTTGAGTTGTAGGTCTAGGTATAGAAATATGTTCTTTTTTCAGAGGTCGAGGTTGTCCAACCAAAAATAGGGATCAAATACTAATTGGTTAGAAGTCCGGAGAGGGGGTGTTAGTAATAGTTGATCTGTATTTGAAGTTCCACATGGTCTTATGATGATGTTCTCGCTTTTGCACGAGATCAATTTCACTGATTATTTGTAAGAGACAGGTAGAACCTTTTTTGGCCATTCATTCTAGTTTTTATTTAAAAGACAAGTGATTATGCTACCTTTGCACAGTTAGGATGCCGCGACCATTTAACAGTGTCACTTGGCAGGCATTACCCCCAATACTTATTATTGCTGGGGGCTATGTTTTTGGTAAACAGTTGGTCTCTTTATTTGCCTAGTTCCAGGATCCTTATGCTGCAGAGCGTGGCTTGTCTTCTCTGACCTTGGCCTGTCCACCCCTTTTCCTTCTATTGCCCAAAACGTCCAGTGGCCCTGTGAGTCTTCCTCCAGTTTGTCTCTTTTGTCTTGTTTGAAATTGTTCACTCTCTCCAAACAGCCCACTGCAGACAAGTAGCAGGAAGTAGCTTCTCCCAGCTACAATAGCCTCTTTAGCATACTTATAGACTAGTCAAAGTACAGTTGTTAAGGTTAATGTGTCTCCATTGTCCCTGGTCTGGAAGAGAGGTGTTTAAAGCTTTGTCAGCAGTGGTGGAGACACATAAACGTGGAATTAGTCGATACAACAGTTTTTATAAGCACAATTTCATAAGGTCAGCCAGAAGTCATAAGTTGTACAGACAGATTCCCCAAATCATCAGTGTAGTCTCAAATGTTTTCGCCAGTCTTGACTGAAAATTGCCAGTGATGGAGAATCCAGTACAACCCTTGGTAAATGTTTCCATTGATGAATAACTCTTGCAGTTTAAAAAAAAAAAAAAAAAAAGGCGCCTCATTTACAGTCTGCCTAGTTTCAATTTACAGCCATTGGATCATGTTTCTCTGCTAGACTGAACAGCCCATTATTAAATATTTGTTCCCCATGTAGGTGTTTATAGACTATGATCAACTTATCCCTTAACTTTCTCTTTGTTAGCTAAATACATTGAGCTCCTTGAGTCTTTCACCGTAAGGCAGGGTTTCTAATTGTTTAAATAATTCTCATAACTCTTCTCTGAATCATCTCTAATTTATCATCCTTTTTAAATTGTGGACACCAAACTGGACAAAGTATTCCAGCAGTGGTTGCACCAATGCAAAATATAGAGGTAAAATAACTTTTCTACTTCTACTTGAGATTGCCATGTTCATATACTCTTTTGGCCACAGCCAGCACCTCCTGATCCCCCACCCCCACTCACCATCACTTGGGGGTCATCTAGCACTCTTTTCCAATATCTGGTGTGCAGTAACCATGGACAAGTGGATGCTGAATGTCATCCACTCTGGCATTATGATAGAGTTTACATCCCTACCTTCTCCAAAATCCCTCTCCCCATCCTGCTTCAGGGGCTCCTCTCACAAGAATATTCTCAAACAAGAGGTGAACTACTTATTGAAGTAAGGCGTGATAGAACATGTACCTCTTCAGTACCAAGGGACAGGGTTTTTCTCAACTTACTTCCTTGTATCCAAAAAGAAGGGCGGATGGAGACCAATCCTCAACCTCTACCAACTCAACCACTTCATTTGCAAACTCAGATTTCACATGGTCAAATTGGTATCTATAATCCCATCTTGAGAAAAGGGCATGTGGTTTACAGCTCTCAATGTGAATGATGCCTACTTTCACGTAGACATTCATCTCGCTCCTAGACATTTCCTCAGAGTCATGATGGGGTCTGACCATTTTCAGTATAGGGTGTTTCCTTTTGGAATAGCAACTGGCCCCAGAGTCTTTACCAAGATATTCTTGGTAGTAGTAGCTCATGGTCTCATTGTCTTTCCCTACCTCGATGACTGGCTCTTTGTCACCAAGTCCCAGCAGGACACCTACGCATCAACTTCGGTGATGCTACACCTCTTGTCCTCAGTGGAAGTCAGCATAAATACTGAAAAATCTGTTCTCAGCCCCACACAATCTCTGGACTTCAGTGGGGCCATCTTGAATTCTTATCACCGCAAGAACCTGGCCAAAGACAGGTTCCAGACCTGAATTATAGTATTGTTCATGATCACAAACTATCCTTGAGTCATCTTTGTCGGCTTTGTCGAGCTTGTCCCTGTCCATCCCTCCATGAACGCAAGTCAATGCCACACTATTCTGTTTTGTTGCGAGCACATTCTTTCCATTTCTGGCCAAAGAGTTTTGTCATTGGATCGGCCCAGTGCGTTTTTGGTCTGCCCAGCGATCGCTTGTGGTCTCTGGGAATCCGTTCATTGATGCGGGTTGTCCACTTATTGTCTTGCCTGCGGACTACATGACCCACCCATCTTCACTTTGCATCATACATCGCCTGCACTTTGTCGGTCACCTCTGTACACCTTCTGATCTCCTCATTCGGTATATGATCACTGAGCGATATCTTACACATTCGCCTTTCCATTGCTCTCAGGGTGACAGTGAAATTTTCTTCCTCAGCTTTCATTGTTGACTAGCTTTCTGCTCCATATATCATTTCTGGCAGAACAGTGGAATTAAACAGTTCTTTCCTTTTCTTCATGGGCAGTTCATCATCTGTTTTAGACGTCTTTATTTTGTTTAAACTTGTCCACCCTGCCTTTAATCCCCTACTGCATTCCCCTTCAAATGAGGGGGTTATCTCTTCTCAGCTGCTGACCTAGGTAAATATATTTGTCAACTGCCTCAATTTCTTTCCCTTGAGTACCGGTCATGATATGTCTGTCTCTCTCCTGTGTCATGTGGCCTCATGCACCTATGACACCCCATTCCCATGACTTCACCTCTCCAAACCACCATCCCATGAACCTCATGGTAACAGTTCCATCAAGGTGGTGTCTTCCGTGCTATGGTGGACAAATCCTTATCAGGTGTGAGTGGGCATCCCCTTTCTCCCGTCCTCTCCTGACAGGACCATTATTACAGACCCATCCCCATTAGGTTGGGAAGCCCACATGAACAGCTACAGCACAAGGTACCTGGACATCTTGAGAGTCCAGGATCCCCATCAATATCCTGCAGTTGTGAGCAGCCTGGAAGACATGTGAGTCCTTTCTTCCATTCATCCATGCTCGCTATGTTCTTATAATGTCAGACAATGTTATGACCATCTTCTACATCAACAAACAGGGAGAAGCGAGATCAGTCTCCCCGTGTGCAGAATCAGTCAGTCTCTGGAACTGGTATATCACCAATCAAATCACACTATTGGCAGTATAACTTCTGGGGAAACAAAATGTGATTGCAAACTTCCTCCCCAGACATTTTGCAATCGACAACAAGTGAGAGCTCCATGACTTAGTATTGCACAATATTTTCACTCTGTGCAGAACCCCAGCCAGAGATATGTTCATCTTTCAAGCAAACAGGTAATTCACTACATTTTGCTCCAGAGGAGCCCTAGGTCACCTCTGCCAGGGCGACACTTTGCTTCTTCCTTGGCTGGACCAGTTCAGCTATGCCTTCCCTCCACTACCACTTCTGCCGTGAGTTCTGTGCAAAATCCGGCAGGATACAGTACAGGTCATCCTGATCACCCCCTTCTGGCCAAGACTGTTCTGATTTCCCAGCATCCTACACATGTCATCCCAATCTCTGATCATCCTCCCAACATTTCCCAAGCTCCTGACCTGGTGGAATGGCAAGATGAAAGCACTCTGATCTACATGCTCCACCTCAGGGCTTTGTATTTGGATGGGCATCATCCTTGGAACGTTCATGCTCCACAGTCATGTGGGACATTCTTTCTAATAGCAGAAGGATTCTACTAGAAGTTGTTACCTAGCTAAATGGAAGTGTTTTTCTTGGGCACTTCAAAGAGTCATTCCCCCAGAAACTGCAGATATTTCTCTCATCTTGGACTATATCCTCTCTCTGAAGACATCAGGCTTGTCCATCAGCTCCTTGTGAGTGCACTTGGCAGCAACCAGTGTATACCATCCACCTTCTCAGGGCTACTCGGTCTTTGCACATCCACTGACAAATAGATTCTGGAATGGCTTAATCAGAATCTTTCCACCTATTCAGTGGGGCTTAAAACTTGTTCTCTCCATACTCACAAGGCCCCCCTGTGAACCTTTAGCTTCTTGCTCCATGTCTCTCCTTTCCATGAAGATTGCTTCCCTTGCAGCTGTTTCCTCAGCTAGAAGAGTTGGCAAGCTTGGAGCAATGATGGCAGAGCCTTCTTACACTGTAAGGATAAGGTTTCTTCTAATCTACACCCCAAATTCACTCCTAAAGTAGTTTCAGAATTTCACTTTAACCAATCGATTCACTTGCCTGTGTTCTTCCCAAAACTGCATATTTCCGCAGAAGAACGAAGACTCCACTCCCTCAGTGTTCAGCAAACTTTGGCCTTTTACCTGCAAAAAACAAAACACATCAGGAAATCCCTGAGACTATTCATCACTATATCAGAAAGAATCAGGGGGCATGCTGTCTCCACCCAGAGAAACTCCAAATGGATCTATAGCTGCATTCTACTCGATAAGCTATTGAACCTTCCCCAAACCCTCCTGGGATAAGAGTGCATTCCACCAGAGCAGAAGCAACAACTGTAGTGTCACTTCTGGAGGTACCCCTCCTTGACAGCTGTAAAGCAGCCACATGGGGCTCCATTCACAAGTTTGTGAGACATTGTGCCTTGGTACAGGACTCCTCTGGAATGGCGGTCCTCCACTAAGCTCTGCTATCTACATCCTTGCACCTTCCTCTGACTTAGGTACTGCTTGTTGGTCACCCGCAGCGGAATATAACAGGATTATCACTCGAAGAAGAAAGGTAGGTTACTGACCTGTAACTGAAAAAAAGGAGGAGGTTCTCTATGTGGGCAGCCCAACGTTGCCTGGACCGTATGGAGACTATATTGAAGGTCCTTGACTACTTGGTACATTTAAAACACTCCCAACATTTCATACTGCTCTATTGAGGTCCACCTTTCACCAGTCTCAGCTTGTCATCTATCTGTCTGATTGTGCTCTCACATGACAGTATTGAAGTTCCCAAAGGGTTTATTATATTAACTACCGGCCAGGGAACCTGCTTCTTCCTGGAACCTCAACATTGGAGCTGCCCACCATGTTGCTGTGAAGGGATGCCAGGCCTCTGGATCTCTGAGTATTTTAAGCCTTCGGAGTCAGAATGGGGTCCAGCCACTGCTCCAATCTTTGGGTGCCTAGGCATATTCTTGTGGTCCCAAACCTTAGTCTAGCTTTCCATCTAGAGAACAGGAACCTGCTGTCCAGCTGCCTAGCCCCTCTGGATGCAGGGTTGAACTTCAGTTTCACCCACGCTTAAACACACTCTCCCAGAAATCCACCTCAAGATGTGAGCCTTCTGGTTTACTGTTTTAACTCACTCAGGAGTCTTGTAGCAGTTGTGAAGCATATAACACACACAGACACTTTGCCCAGAGTTTAACACAATTGCTCTTAATCATATAAATCACAAGACCATACAGATCATACAAAATAATAAACCTTACACTCATCTTCCCTTACTAGCTCACCCTTCCCCAGGGGAGGGACCATCTGGGTTCAGGAAACAGGCAAGGCCCCCATCTCATGGAAGCCCTTACCTGCTTAGTTGCTTCTCCTCTTGACCTGGAGACAAAATGGCCAAAGATTCTCACAAATCAACTCCTTCCTATTTATATCTTTTAGCCCCCTTTGTCAGGTGATGTCCTTGCCAGCTTCCCCATGTGATCAGAGCTTTCTACCAGGTGACTTTGTTGCCAAGGCAACCTCTCTCCTGAAAAACCAGTTTTCCTGGGTAGGAGCTATCTTAGTGTCAGTCTTTGGAATTTCAGCAAACATGGAGGAAAATGGCCATAAAAAAGGCAAAAGGATGTATGTTCAAAATGGAATTTGTAGCTTTGTAAAGGTACGTGGAGTGGGTTCATAATCTCACACAGAATTCATAGCATTGTACAGGGAGATTCCCAAATCATCACGCATTCCACCAGAGCTCGAGTTGCATTCTCTACCTGCTTTAGAAATATGCCAGTTTTCTGAATCTGCAAGTTGGCAATTTGGAGTAACCCACTGACCTTTGTCAAACATTAAGCATTGGACTTAGCTGCCAGGGCAGATGCCCAGTTCAGGAGAGCAGTACTACTATTTGACTGGTGCAGTGATACTCTTGGTCCCATCATCCAGAATGGGGTACTACTTGCCAGTCATCTACAGTAGGATCCACACTGACACAGATTCAGAAAATAAAGATCGGGCCCAGCCCAGACACTATCAGCCCCAACTCCTCTAGAGCCCAGGGATCCAGAGGGAGAAATAGCCTGATGCTGGGTCGTGGACTTGTATGGAGTTGCTTGCAGTTCGCCGCCTTCTTTCAGAGCTGCAGTTGGTGGGAACCCTCCAGCTCACTCCCTCTCAACCCAGCACTGTCTTCTAAGTAATTCTTCGCTTAACGTTGTAGTTATGTTCCTGAAGAATGGGACTTTAAGCGAAATGATGTTAAGTGAATCCAATTTCCCCATAAGAATTAATGTAAATAGGAGGGGTTAGGCTCCAGGGAAATTTTTTTCACCAGACAAAAAAACTATATTATATATATACACACACACACACTATACGTTTTAAACAAACAATTTAATACTGTACACAGCAATGATGATTGTGAAGCTTGGTTGAGGTGGTGAAGTCAGAGGGTGGGATATTTCCTGGGGAATGCCTCACCGCTAAATGATGAACTAGCATTTGGCTGAGCCCTCAAGGGTTAACACGTTGTTAATGTAGCTGCACACTCTACAAGGTAGCACGAATGGAGGGAGGGGAGACAGCATGGCAGAGAGACACACACCCTGTGTGTGGGGGAGAGAGAGAGATGCGCATTGCCCCTTTAAGTACACTGCCCCACTCTAAGTACATTGCCTTTAAAAAGATCAGGAAGTTGAGACAGCAGCTGTGGCCAGCAAGTTCTGTCCATCCTGAGCCCTGTCCTGTCCCGACCCTGTTCTATATGGAGAAGGGGTAAGCGGGGGACAGGAGTAGGGGGGATGGGGACACCCTGATATTAGTCCCCTCTTCCCCCCTCCCCTGCACAGCAAGCAGGAGGCTCCCGGGAACAGCTCCAAGGCAGAGGGCAGGAGCAGCACACAGCAGTGTCGGGAGAGACAGCAGAACTGCCGCAATTGGTAGCCTGCTGGGCGGCTGCTGCATAGGGAACTTAGGGGAGCGGGGAGCTGATAGAGGGGCTGCCGGTCAACCCTGGTCCCCACCAGCTATCTGCAATGGGCTGCTCTTCCTGCAAGCAGTGGACAAAGCAGGCAGCTGCCAAACAATGTTATAAGGGAGCACTGCACAACTTTAAACGAGCATGTTCCCTAATTGATCAGCAATGAAACAAATGTAAACCAGGATGACTTTAAGTGAGGAGTTTTAGAGTAACAGCCGTGTTAGTCTGTATTCGCAAAAAGAAAAGGAGTACTTGTGGCACCTTAGAGACTAACCAATTTATTTGAGCATAAGCTTTCGTGAGCTACAACTCACTTCATCGGATGCATACTGTGGAAAATACGGATGATGTTTTTATACACACAAACCATGAAAAAATGGGTGTTTATCACTACAAAAGGTTTTCTTTCCCCCCACCATACTCTCCTGCTGGTAATAGCTTATGTAAAGTAATCACACTCCTTACAATGTGTATAATAATCAAGGTGAGCCATTTCCAGCACAAATCTAGGTTTTCTCCCCACTCCCCCACACAAACCCACTCTCCTGTTGGTAATAGCTGGTAAGTGAGGAGTTACTGTATTTGTGAGCTGGTCTCTGCTGGGTCCAGCAGCCCCTGGTGGCAGCCAGCAGCTGTGCAGTCCATTTTTGGGGGAGGAAATTTTGCATGCACAACATTAATTTCTGCACAAATTCTGCATGTGCAGTGGTGCGGAATTCCCCGAGGAGTAGTTTCAAATTCCCAGGGAACATAGGGAGAAATTTTGCCTTTTATGTGCTTGCATGGGTGAACAAAGAGGCACAGGACGCATGTACAGCCTCAGTGGATACTGCTATTCAAAAGACTCTAGTCTTGCAATCAGGAGGTGCATGCACCCCTGTAGTGGCATCCATACTGACAACATTTTAAAGAGCCACAATTGCCACAGGGTAAGTAACCATTCTTGTCATTTGCTCCTGTCCTGTTGCAAGGTGCAATGGGCCTTTTTTTTTTTTTTTTTTTTAATGATCTAAAGCTTTTCACTCTATATACATGATCTTCAAACAGCTTACCTATAGGTGTTGGATACTGAAGATTGTAGCACTGGTAACGAATGTTGTTTTCATTTCTGCAGTGGGAATATGACTCCTTTGGCATAAATTTGTTTAAATTATCACAAGTTTTAAGTCTTGTTAAGAACAAACTCAGTCTGCCCCAGGGAGATTTTCATTCTGTCATGGATCTAGTAAATTTAGATTCAGTTGGATTATTCCCACCCAGAGAGCCATCTTGTGTGATAATTCGCATTAGTTCTTTGCGTGTTGGTTTTCATTGTGTTGTAATAATCCTGGTCTCATTTTCTCACCTTGTTTTCCATTACAGCACCAAGTTTTTACCTTATTTTCCAGTATAGAACCAGGTGCAGGGAACCTGTGCTATTGATTTGAAGGAATCTTTTGATTTCTTGAATGGGTTGCTGTGTTCCAGATTTAATTTCATACCATGACAGATTATGCTAGTTCTGCTCATCAGCTCAGGAGCTCTCAATCTGGTAGCAGAATTGCATAACCTAAGCAGAATTCATAGGCATTTTTTCCTTCCTAGCATATTTCCACTCATCTCCAAACTGGATTGGAGAGAGTTGCCTCTTATCTTCATAATTGTGGTTATGTATGTGCAGATTTGACATTTATTCTTTTTGGGAATGTTGGTTTCGTTCTTTATTTTAACTTGCTATTTCCCTGGCTCTCCCCCCTACCTGGCAGGGAAGGATTCTCGTCTCCTTGTCTTCAGGATGAGCGCTGTACGAAATGGCATAGAAGCAAAGCAGATGGCAAAGAGCAAATATGACTGCAGAGAAAATAAACTTGAGAAAACAAAAGGTGATTTGACTCTCATTTATCAAAGACCCAATTAAGGCATTGGGCCAGAAGCTGCCAAAGGTCCTATTGGTTCCCATGTAGATGTTGCAGCAACTGACCCTTAGTTATTCTCCTCTGGACAGTGGATTGAAATCCTGTGTTAGATAGTATGTGAAAATAAATTTGGACTAATCCCAATTCCCATATGTGCACTTCCCAAAAATACCACATGACTTGGTAGTTTTTACCTAGGAGAAGTTCTGAAGCAGAATAGATATATTGCAAGCAGGATTGAAGGACTCTGGCAGAGCTATGTATGGAGACCCAGGACTGAAATGATAGGGCAGTGCTGCACGTCAGACTTGGTGCATTGGTGGAATTGTATGAGTTCCTAGTACATGGAATAGCAAGGGAGTTGCACCACATTGTTGAGTTGTATTGGAAAAGCTGAGAGCATTTCTAGATGGGGAGCAACAGAATTTTATGGGATAGGGTTGAGATGCATACTACCTCTGGCACAAGCCTATGCATGTAGTCATTCACATCCATAAGAAATTATTCATTTGCAAATTTTAGAGGGTGAATAAATAATTAGGTTTCATTTCACAAGGAACTATGTGGAGTTTGTGGGCGTGTTTCTTGAAGGGAATGTTAATACTTGCATTATCTCCTTAGGCTGCCATTTATATGCCATTAATACTCACCACAGCAGTGAACTGAGGATTGTTGTGGCTATTAGGAACAAACTGCTCCTCATCACAAAGAAATACAATCAAGGCAACAGTTTAACCAGTGTCTGTTTGATGTCACCCCTGTCTGAATCACCAGTGGAGGAATTCCAGTACATCAGGGTATGCTTGAGACGTATCACTAAAAATACCTTCTCTCACACTGGGCTAACCTGGTTCAGGAGGGGCACACATCTTGGCTTTCTAAACCCCAGGATTGGTTCAAGTGAGAGGCCCAGCAATGGTGACGGAAATCCCACTACAGATACTTAAACAAAAATCCTCCACTTTTTTTAACTGGGCTCTTGTTCATCAATGAAACATATTTGTGTATAGCCTGTCTGCCCTCTAACACAGCTCACTGGTCACCACCTGTAGTACAAACTATTTCCAGTGAGAATATGAAAAGTAGAATAATTCCTTTAATTTCCATCTTAATGTAATGTCATTTACATTACAGGAGATTTGTCTCTCTGACCCTCCAGTTATCATGACTCTGGTGGATGGACCTTCTGGAGACAATGACAATATGATCTGTGTAGCATATCGACATCAGTTCGATTTAGTTAACGAGAGTACTGGGGAGTCCTACAGGTTACACCATATTGAAGCAAGCAGGGTAAGTTCTCAGCATTAGAAAAGAGTTTGCTAATGTAACTATACCTGTCACCATAAAAGTCGACATAGCTATCCTTGAGCCCATAGTGACTTATATCACCTTCCTTGGAGCACCAGTTTGGGAGGATCTTGGCTTTTTTTGCTTTTAATTTAGTTTTTTAGCTATTATCTATGCTCCCACTCTGCCTTAGACCTGAGTTCTTTTTAGGGTACCTAATGGTGATTTTCCCCAGGCAATCATAAAGTAAGACATCTCTGACTGGTACTCCTAGGTGTATCACCAGGTGGGCAAAAGTCTTGCATCTCAGAGTCTGGAATATCACTGTCAGCATAGCTGTAAAGCCTTTTCCTTTCTTCCTAGCTCAAAAACTTTTTTCCCTTTTAGTACAGGGTGTGTGTGTGTGTAAACTACTCTTTGTTAGCCATCAATTTCAAATTAAGATTTGCATAAACCAAGACTGAACCAGCTTTCCCTGCCTTCTAAACAGGTCTGAGGAATAAACTCCCTCCTGTTTGATTGCCTTTTCCAATCTTGCATATTCCTCCTGAGGGCCTTTGGTATTCCCCTTAAGGTCTATTTTTAATATAGGTTAATGACCGGGTGAGACCTCATCTGGAATAGTGTGTGCAGTTTTAGTCTCCCATGTTTAAGAAGGATGATTTCAAAGTGGAACAGGTGCAAAGAAGAGCTTCTCGGATGATCAGAGTAATGGAAAAGCTACATTATGAGGGGAGACTGAAGCAGCTTTTTTTGTTTAGCCTAGCCAAAGAAAGGCTGAGGGGAGATATGATTGCTCTCTACAAATACATCAGAGGGATAAAAACCAGGGAGGGAGATGAGTTATTTAAGTTAAGCACCGCCGTTGACACAAGAACAAATAGATCTAAACTGACCATCAACAAATTTAGGCTTGAAATTAGATGAAGATTTGTAACCATCAGAGGAGAGAAGTTCTGGAACAGTCTTCCAAGGGGAGCAGTGAGAGCAAAAAAACCTAACTTAAGACTGAGCTTGATAAGTTTATGGAGGGGATGATATGATGAGATTGCCTACAATGGGATGTGGCCCATCTGCAACAGCTAGTAGCAAATATCCCAACAGCCAGAGATGGGGCACTAGATGAGGTTGGGAAGGAATTTCCCCCCAAGTCAGATTGGCAGAGACCCTGGGGTTTTTTGCCTTTCTCTGCAGCATGGAGCATGGTCACTTTTTGGTTTAAACTAGAGTAAATGGTGGATTCTCTGTAACTTGAAATCCTTTAAATCGTGATTTAATTACTTCAGTAACTCAGCCAGACGTTATTACAGGAGTGGATGGGTGAGGTTCTGTGTCCTGCGAAGGCCAGGACTGTAGGCTAGATCAGGGGTGGGCAAACTTTTTGGTCTGAGGGCCACATCTGGGTATGGAAATTGTATGGCGGGCCATGAATGCTCACAAAATTGGGGGTTGGGGTGCGGGAGGGGTTGAGGGCTCTGAGGTGGGGCCAGAAATGAGGAGTTCAGGGTGCAGGAGGGGGCTCTAGGCTGGGGCAGGGGGTTGAGGGAAGTGGGGAGGGCTCCAGCTGGGGGTGCAGGCTCTGGGGTGGGGCTGGGGATGAGGGGTTGAGGTGCAGGAGATTGCTCCGGGATGGGACAGACGGGTTCGGAGGGCAGGAGGGGGATCAGGGCTGGGGTTGGGGTGAGGGAGGGGTTCAGGGGTGTAGGCTCTGGGCGGCGCTTACCTCAAGTAGCTCCCAGAAGCAGCAGCATGTCCCCTCTCCTGCTCCTACACAGAGTCGCAGCCAGGGGACTCTGCACCCTGCCCTTTCCACAGGCACCACCCCTGCAGCTCCCATTGGCTGGGAGCCATGGCCAGTGGGAGCTGCGGGGGCAGTGCTTGAGGCAGGAGCAGCATGCGGAGCCCCCTGGATGCCCCTATGTGTAGGAGCTGGATGGGGGACATGCCGCTGCTTCCGGGAGCTGCGCAGAGTGGGGCAAGCCCCAGATGCTGCTCCCTGACAGGAGCTCAAGGGCCAGATTAAAATGCCTGGAGGGCCAGATGCTACCCCTGAGTCGTAGTTTGCCCACTCCTGGGCTAGATGATCACGATGGTCCCTCCTGGCTTTAAAGTCTGAGTCCTAACAGTAATTTCTCAAAACAGAGCATCTGTTACTCAGTTTCAGGACGCCCTCTCTCTTACTCAGATGCTGGGTAAACAGAAAATGTGGTTTTCTCCTCCCTCCTCAATAGGCAACAGTCCATGGATGTAGAAAACACATAGTATTTATACAATTGCTCTTGTAAGCATTCCTCCTGTTGGATCTATCTGCCACAGTTCTGTCTTTTTTAAAGTCATCATTAATTCTTTTTCTGTCAAGATTCAGTGCGCCCAATAAGGCATTTTGCTATTAGATTGTAGTAGCTGCAACACAATGCACAGCACGTAAAAAGTAATCAAAGCAGGTAGTATCAGGAGTGATGTTTTGGAGCAGTGGTTCCCAACCAGGGACACAAGTACCCCTGGGGGAAAGCAGAGGTCTGCCTGGATGTACATCAATTCATCTAGACATTTGCCTAGCTTTATAACAGGCTACATAAAAAGCACTAGCAAAGTCAGTACAGACTAAATTTCATACAGACAACAACTTGTTTATCATAGAATCATAGAATATCAGGGTTGGAAGGGACCTCTGGAGGTCATCTAGTCCAACCCCCTGCTCAAAGCAGGACCAATCCCCAATTAAATCATCCCAGCCAGGGCTTTGTCAAGCCTGACCTTAAAAACTTCTAAGGAAGGAGATTCTACCACTTACCTAGGTAACGCATTCCAGCGTTTCACCACCCTCCTAGTGAAAGTTTTTCCTAATATCCAACCTAAACCTCCCGCACTGCAACTTGAGACCATTACTCCTTGTCCTGTCCTCTTCTACCACTGAGAATAGTCTAGAACCATCCTCTCTGGAACCACCTCTCAGGTAGTTGAAAGCAGCTATCAAATCCCCCCTCATTCTTCTCTTCTGCAGACTAAACAATCCCAGTTCCCTCAGCCTCTCCTCATAAGTCATGTGTTCCAGACCCCTAATCATTTTTGTTGCCCTTCGCTGGACTCTCTCCAATTTATCCACATCCTTCTTGTAGTGTGGGGCCCAAAACTGGACACAGTACTCCAGATGAGGCCTCTCCAATGTCGAATAGAGGGGAATGATCACGTCCCTCGATCTGCTCGCTATGCCCCTACTTATACATCCCAAAATGCCATTGGCCTTCTTGGCAACCAGGGCACACTGCTGACTCATATCCAGCTTCTCGTCCACTGTCACCCCTAGGTCCTTTTCCACAGAACTGCTGCCTAGCCATTTGGTCCCTAGTCTGTAGCTGTGCATTGGGTTCTTCCATCCTAAGTGCAGGACCCTGCACTTATCCTTATTGAACCTCATCAGATTTCTTTTGGCTCAGTCTTCCAATTTGTCTAGGTCCCTCTGTATCCTATCCCTGCCCTCCAGCGTATCTACCACTCCTCCCAGTTTAGTATCATCCGCAAATTTGCTGAGAGTGCAATCCACACCATCCTCCAGATCATTTATGAAGATATTGAACAAAACCGGCCCCAGGACCGACCCCTGGGGCACTCCACTTGACACCAGCTGCCAACTAGACATGGTTGTATGGTTATACTACTCTCTATATTATACACTGAAATGTAAGTACAATATTTATATCACAGTTGATTTATTTTATAATTATATGGTAAAAATGAGAAAGTAAGCAATTTTTCAGTAAGTGTGTGCTGTGACACTTGTATTTTTATGTCTGATTTTTGTAAGCAAGTAGTTTTTAAGTGAGGTGAAACTTGGGGGTACGCAAGACAAATCAGGCTTTGGAAAGGGGTACAGTAGTGTGTAAAGGTTGAGAGCCACTGTTATGGAGTATTATGAAAGTGATACAATTTAAAAAAACAAACAAACCTGAGCATTTATCATTGCTTTTGTGCCTTTTCATGAAGTTTTAAATACCAGCCACAACTGCCTAAAACTACTTCTTACATTCTTGGAGTATTGCGTGAGAATTTCTTAATAACTTGAACTCAAGAAATGGCTTTTAGTCTTATCTAAGAAATCATGCCCAATGCAGTACTGAAATTGGGAAACAAGCAGAATTAGTATTGTATTTCCAATGGCCAAAATGTTCTAACTTGGTTGCCTGAAGTTAGACATCTAAATAAATGCCCTGATTTTTCAGAAGTTTTAAGTAACCACAATTCCTATTGATTTCTGTACGAGCCTGGGATGGTCAGTATCTCTGCAAGTCAAGCCATTTTGGACTTGATGCCCATCAAATCATTTCACTTTGGTCACCAAACAGCTGTCATTTGGTAACAGCTTTTTGTCACTACAGATCTGGGATAGGTCTGAATGGGTGGTATGTGTGTGTATGTATGTATAATGTCCCTATGGGTGCTCCACTTTAGGTGCATTTGTATCCCTACATTGCTGATTGGAGAACTTTGGTAACAGTGTCCATTCGGCCCGCACATCCACTATACTCCCTTGTGCCCCACCAGGAGGCTAATCAGCTTGTGTGGACGAACCGTCCCTCAGTTCTTTTTCAACTGCCCCTGGCTAGAGACAGAGCCATTAGCAGTCTGTTTGTGATCGTTATCTCTATTCATTTTTATAGCATTTTTAGTAGCTAGTTAATCTCCTTCCTTCCTTCCTTAGCTGTACATTTTCTTTATTTTCTCTTTTAAAAAAAAAAAAAACACTTTTAATTTTCCCCCTTTGTAGGGGACCCTTTCCCCCCAGCAGGGTATGCCTGGCTCACCAGGCTTCAAGAAGTGCATCCCATGTAAGTTGGCCATACATATGGCAGATAAACATATACGCTGCCTCGGGGAAGGCCACATTCCTCAGAAGTGTGGTCTCGGTCAACAATTTAAACCAAGGTCTCGTAAGGACAGGGAACTGAGAAAAAAAATCATCCTGATGGAGGCAGCCCATCAGCCTTCCCTTGACCAACACTAGGAATCACCTAGAAGGTTTGAATCTTCCCCACAGCCCTCGAAGTCCAGGGTCTATGAGTCAAAAAATCAGCCGCAGACCCTCATGAAAGGTATCTAAAAAGAGATGTGTAAGCCTCAAGCTAGCTGAAAAAGATCACCGGCATGCTCGGTATAGTTGGTACCAAGACCGTCCAAGCACGGTACCCATAGCTCACAAAGATCTGGAACAGCAGGTACCATTGATGCGCCTAAAAACCTGATGGGCACTGATGGATGAGGACAGGAACAGGGTGCACACCATTAAGATGATGCTTTTGGTATGAGTGGTACTTTCGGCACTGTCAGGTGTGAGCCACCCAGCATCAGAGTACTCAGTACAGGCAAGATCCCCAACTCCCACCGTATCAGCACCAGGTCGGTCAGGACTGCAAGAGTTCCAGCACTCAAGAGAACTCAGGGTACCTGATATACCTGAATTTCCCCTTCTCGGCACTGGGGCTCCAGTACCAAGTCTCCTCCAGATACAGGAATCTTTGGCACCATGCCATTCACCTCCACTTTCTAGTGGTGATTCAGACAGTGAGCCAGAGGAGGTCATCTCTCATCACTCCTCCTATGATCCCTATGGTGCCCATTATAAGGGGCTCCTCAGTCATACCCTCAACCTACTCTGCCACCACCATGGTAGGCCAGCCATGGGAACTGCCACCAGGCTCTGTCCCAGTGGCCCTACTGGCATCCCTGCGTCGAATATAGACCTCACATTTTTTAGACTTCCAGCTTGACTCACTGTGAGCCTCTGAGACATTCTCCCTCAGCCACAGCATCCAGAACCTCTGAACCTCCAAAGGAGATCTTGCCGGAACAGGAGGGAAGAATCGAGAAGGAAGTTACATCAAGAACCAACATCTCCTTCTCCTCTCCAGATGAGGCAGTGATGCCCACTGACAGTTTCCGGTTTTCCCAGGATTTAGCTAACAGGGTAGCAGACATGCTTCAGATGCCCCTGGAGGAGGTAAAAAATACCCATCACAAGTTCCTTGACATCTTATACTCTTCCTCATCCTCCGGAATAGCCCTCCCAATCAATGAGACCCTTCTGGAGCCAGCCAAGACTATCTAGCAAACCCTAGCATCAGTGATGCCTACCTGTAAACAGGCTGATAAAAACAGTTACATCCTGACTGATGTAAGGAACTGAAAAACCAAAATTTCTTTTTTCTCACCCTCCTCCTAATTCCATTGTCATCGACATGGTAAAATCTTGGGCCTGCCAGCACCAAGTGAGATGCACTCCTTATGACAAGGATTGGAAACACCTGGGCCTCTTCAGGAGAAAGGCCTAATCCTCTGCCACATTGCAATTTAGAATGGCAAATTATCAAACTTTAACAGATAAATATGACTACATCAGTTATACAAAGCTCAACACTTTTATTGATCAACTCCCAGAGTCACACTGTGACCAGTTCGAGCTATTATCCATGAGGGACAACTAGTAGCCGAAACAGTGCTCCAGTCAGCTCTCAATACAGCTGACACAGCTGTCCATCTCCACTGTGGTGGTTATGAGGCAAGCGTCTTGGTTATACCTGTCTGGCTTCCCTAAGGAAGTGCAAATGACCGTAGAAGACCTTTCCTTCAAAGGCACCACATTATTCGGTGACATATCCCTGACATATCCCTTAAAGATTCCAGGGCCACTCTTCACTCAGTGATCTATACTCCTGAACAAAAGAGAAAGTTTAGTCCACAACCTCAACATAAATCCCACACTTCACAATTCCGAACCAAGTGTTTGAGTCTCAGAGAAAGAAATCCAGTTTTTCCAACACCCTTCCTCATTCCACTTCAGAGACCCTTCTCACAAGAGTTTACTAAGATAAGTAACAGATCTCCTCCTCCGGTTAGAAGCCATAGAACCAGTACCTCAATATCTGTGAGACAAAGGTTTTTACTCTCATTACTTCCAGATACCCAAAAAGAAAGGGAGGTTGGGGGCCCATAACGAATCTCAGAGCTCTAGACAAATTTGTCAAAGCTCAGAAATTTTGGATGGTCACACCAGCAATGATTATCTATCTCTGGAACAGGGAGATAGGCATCCTGTAGATCAAGGGCTGAAAACCAATTTCCACATATCGATCCTACCTTCACATAGATGATTTCTCAGATTTACCCTGGGCAAGGACGACCACCAATACAGAGTACTTCCCTTTGGCCTCTCCTCCATGCCAAGAGTATTCTCCAAAATCCTCTCCATATTGTGGGTCACCTATGCTCCCGGGAGATCATGATCTACCACTACGTGGATGATTGTCTCCTCAGAGCCTGCTCCTTCAACAAGGCCCGCAAGGTTACCAAAACCTCAGTAGACTTGTTCATGGAACTGGGACTACAGATCAATGTCCAAAAATCAACCTTCACCCCTCTACAGCGCCTAGATTTCATAGGAGCTGACCTTGACTTGTTACAGGCCAAAGCGTTCCTACCACAGCACAGGTTCCACAGCTTGGCCACATTCATAGAGACAGTACAAAACAGCCCTCAAATATCAGCCAGACACTGCCTCCAACTCCTGTGGTATATGGCCCAGCAGTGATACCTCATGCTAGACTTTATATGTTGTGCCTCCAGATATGGTTCAGCTCAATCTACAGATTGAAGAGAGACAGATTAGACAAACCTCTGTCACTACTCACCAAGGTCAAAAACTTTCCTGGATTGGTGTAAAAATCAAGCAAATGATTGCAGGGGATTCCCTTTTCACCATCATTACTTCTCACCACCGACACATCCCTCATAGAATGAGGCGCACATCTAAATGACCTTAAAACACAAGACAAATGGTCATCCACAGAGATGTCCCTCCACATCAGCCTCCTCAAGCTCAGGGTGGTCAGGAATGCCTGTACCCATTTTCTCCCACTGATCAAAGGAAGACACACAAAAGTCTTAACAGACAACATAGCATTATACACTACATAAATTGGCAGGGAGGAGCCAGGTTTCCCTCCCTTTGTGCAGAAGCACTAAAGTTATGGAACTGGTGCATTTCCCACAACATCACATTATCAGTGGCCTACCTTCCAGGAGTACAAAATTCAATAGCGGACAGCCTTAGTTGCAAATTCCCACACAATCACAAATGGGAGATAAATCCAGCAGTGCTTCAGGACCTGTTCAGGCAGTGGGAGACACCGACCACAGACCTGTTCGCCACTTACCTGAACAAGAAATGTCCACGCTACTGCTCCAGCACAGGGATAGGGCAAAATTTATTGGGCGACACTCTCCTTCTGTGTGATAGGGACCTTCTCGATGCCTTTCCCCCATTTCCCCTGCTGTCAAAAGTCCTATTAAAAACAAAAAGAGAAGGAGCACACATCATACTGACTGCTCCCACCTGACTGAGACAGATTTAGTACCCTTACCTGTCACAAATGGCTACAGGCCCACTGATCTCTCTCCAACCCACGCCATACCCAGAACGAAGGACGCACTCTACGTCCCAACTTGAGGATACTCCGCCTCTCAAGGCTTGCCTCTTTCATGGTTCCAATGCATAGAAAGGTCCTGCTCAGGAGGTACAAGAAGTGTTACTACACAGTAGGAAATCCACTAAATGTCATACTTACCTGCAGGAGTGGTCCAGGTTTCAGGTTTGGTGTAATTCCCAACAAATTTCTCTGACATCTGATACTTTTCCAGTGGTCCTAGACCATGTACTGACTCTCAAAAAATTAGGACCATCTCTCAGTTCACTCAAAGTTCACTTTGCGGCTATAGCAGCCTTCCATCGATAAGTAGAGGGATACTCACACCGAACCACAAAACAATTCCTCAGGGATATAATAAAACTTTTCCCTCAACCCAGACATCCCACTCCAACATAGGACCTAAACTTAGTACTGAAAAACCTAACTAGACGTCTCTTTGAATGCATAGCTACTTGTTCGCTCACATACCTGTCGATGAAGACCGCTTTCCTGGTGGCGATCACCTCAGCAAGGAGAATAGGGGAAATAGCAGCACAGATGGGACCCTCCCCCGCAACCCGCAATATTGTTTCGGGACAAGCCACTCTAAGACCGCACCTGAAATACATCACCAAAGTGACCACCTCCTTTCACATAAACCAACTGATTCACTTCCCGAGCTTTTACCCCAAGCCTCACTGTAATAACAGGGAGGCTATACTGCACACATTAGACATTAGGAGAGCCCTGGCTTTTTACCTGGATAGGACAAAGGCTTTTTAGGACATCTCCTGTGCTTTTCCTTTCTGTTGCAGAGATCTAAAGGCTCAGCGCTATCAGCCCAGAGACTCTCCAAGTGGATATTGAACGGTCTTAAACAATGCTATCAGGTTTGCAACATAACACCTCCATACGGTATTCGCGCTCACTCCTGAGGTCTGTCTCCTCCTCTGTTGCCTTCCTCAAGAATGTCCCTTTGTCAGAAATCTGTATAGCAGTAACCTGTGTGTCTGCTCATACCTTCACAGAACATTATGCAGTAACCAGAAACTCAACTCTGAAGCCCCAGTCCTCCAGTAGGAATACTGCTCGGGAGTCACTTACAGTGGGAGCACCTATAGGGGACATAGCTCGAAGAAGAAGAGGAAGTTACCTTGTGCAGTAACGATGGTTATTCAAGATGTGTGTTCCTATGGGGGCTTCACAAACCACCCTCCTCCGCTCTACTTTAGAGTTCTTGCCAAGGACTCCACAGTAGAGAAAGAACTGAGGGGGGTTCGCCCACACGCTCTGGTTAACCTTGTGTCAGGGCACAATGAGGACAGTGCATGTCGGACACTATTACCAACTTTCTCTGATCGGCAGCACAGGGACGTTAGTGCATGTACAGTGGAGCACCCATAGGGAGACACATCTCGAGGAACCATCGTTACTGCACAAGGTGAGTAACTTCCTCTTTCCAGGTCCCATTATCAACTGCCTGAGCTATACAGACCCACTAAACAAGGGTATAAATGTCCAGTACAGTCTCTTCTGAGGCTGGTTGGCTAGAGAATAGCGAAGGAGACACTGCTCAGGAAACTGATTGTTTAAAAAAAAAAAGTTAAAATCCTTTTCATTAATCTAGTAGTATGATCTGGAAAGTGTTTGTCTAGTATAATCTAGTGCAGCGGTTCTCAAATTGTGTCGGGACCCCAAAGTGGGTCAGGACCCCCTTTGAATGAGGTCACCAGGGCTGGCTTACACTTGCTGGGGCCAAGGGCTGAAGCCCAAGCCTCACTACTGAGGGCCAAAGCCTGAGGGCTTCAGGACTCAGGTTGCAGGCCCCCTGCTTGGGGCTAAAGCCCTGGAGCTTCAGCTTTGGCCCCCCTGCCCGGAGTGGTGGGACCTGGGCTTTGGCAGGCTCAGGCTTCGGTCCCCTGTCCTGGGGTCATGAAATAATTTTTGTTGTCAGAAGGGGGTCGTGGTGCAATGGAGTTTGAGAACCCCTGATCTAGTGCAACCAAGGGTTTCATACCACACCTCTCACTGTACTGATTCCAGTCCAGTATCCATTATAACTAGTTTATAGTTTTGCTTGTGCTACTTACAGAATTTCATGATTATTTATTACATACTGCACCAATATTGGTAGTATTACATACTACCAATAATTAAATTTTTATTTTTATATAATTTCAGCAGATAAAATCTGTTTATTGTAAAGCTTTTTAATCTATTTAAATTTTCACCATTATGCATAATTATGGGTTTAAAGCATTTTTGGTTATCAATTTAAATATTCGCAGTTACAGGAAATTATGAGGGTCAGGCAATAATTATTTAATGTCAGTAGATGTTGAGATTCAAAAAGTTAAAGCTTTATAAACCACTAAAACACAAATTTTATATTTTTACTAGAGCTGTTGATTAATCACAGTTAACTTGTGATTAATATTTTTTAAATGGCGATTAAAAAATTGTGATTAATCGCAGTTTTAATTGCACTGTTAGATAGTAGGATAACAATTGAAATGTATGAAATATTTTGGATGTTTTTCTACATTTTCAGATATATTGATTTCAGTTAACAACATAGAATACAAAGTGTACAGTACTCACTTTATATTATTTTTATAACATATTTGCACTGTAAAAATCATAAACAAAAGAAATAGTATTTTTCAATTCACCTCATATAAGTACCATAGTGCAATCCCTTTATCGTGAAAGCGCAACTTACAAATGTAGATTTTTTTTGTTTGTTACATAACTGCACTCAAAAACAAAATAATGTAAAATTTTAGAGTCTACAAGTTCATTCAGTACTATTTCTTGTTCAGCCAATCGCTAAGAGAAACAAGTTTGTTTCCATTTACGGGAGACAATGCTGCCCGCTTCTTATTTACAATGTCACCTGAAAGTGAGAACAGATGTTCACATGGCACTTTTGTAGCTGGCATTGTAAGGTATTTACATGCCAGATATACTAAACATTCATATGCTCATTCATGCTTTGGCCATCATTCCAGAGGACATGCTTCCATGCTGATGACGCTTGTTAAAAAAATAATGCATTTATTAAATTTGTGACTGAACTCCTTGGGGGAGAATTGTATGTCTCCTGTTCTGTGTTTTACCTGCATTCTGCCATATATTTCATATTATAGCAGTCTCAGATGATGACTCAGCACGTTGTTCCCTTTAAGAACACTTTCACTGCAGATTTCAAGAAGGTACCAATGTGAGATTTCTAAAGATAGCTACAGTACTCAACCTGAGGTTTAAGAATCTGAAGTGCCTTCCAAAATCTGAGAGGAACAAGGTGTGGAGCATGCTTTCAGAAGTCTTAAAAGAGCAACACTCCAATGCAGAAACTACAGGACCCAAACCACCAAAAAAGAAAATCAACCTTCTGCTGGTGGCATCTGACTCAGATGATGAAAATGAACATGTGTTGGTCTGCGTTGCTTTGGATCGTTAGCAAGCAGAACCCATCATCAGCATGGACGCATGTCCTGTGGAATGGTGGTTGAAGCATGAAGGGACATATGAATCTTTATTGCATCTTGCACGTACATATCTTGCAACACCAGCTACAACAGTGCCATGCGAATGCCTGTTCTCACTTTCAGGTGACATTTTAAATAAAGTGGGCAGCATTATCTCCTGCAAATGTAAACAAACTTGTTGTCTGAGTGATTGGCTGAACAAGAAGTAGGGATTGAGTGAACTTGTAGGTTCTAAAGTTTTACATTGTTTTATTTTTTAATGCAGTTTTTTTTGTACATAATTCTACATTTGTAAGTTAAACTTTCATGATAAAGAGATTGTACTACAGTACGTGTATTAAGTGAATTGAAAAATACTATTTTATTTTTACAGTGCAAATATTTATAATAAAAATAAATATAAAAGGAACACTGTACACTTTGTATTCTGTGTTGTAATTGAAATCAATATATTTGAAAATGTGGAAAATATCCACAAATATTTATATAAATAGTATTCTATTATTTAACAACGCGATTAATCACGATTATTTTTTTTAATCACTTGACAGCCCTAATTTTTACGTGAGGCTGACAAAGTAAATAGCCTTAAATCAAAAGAGCATACCTGTATTTACTATTCATTCACTAGTCCATTTGTAAGAAGCCTAATTCAAAAGTCTAAATCACCAGATTTTGACTGTAGTAAGTTCTTGAGCAGCCATTTCTTACTTTGCCTGTCTGTAAATTTCAGTTATCATCTATGGGAATATATTTTCATATATATTTGTGGTTTGTGTGTATACCATGAAATAGACATTTACCTACATTTACCAATAAAAATCTAATCCTTCTAAACCTATTTATGGGCATTCAAGATACTGAATTTAGTTGCAAAGAATCAGTTGAGGGTTACAGTCTGAGAATTTCTGTTGACCATACTTTATCAAATTTTCCACTTTCTCCAGTGTCCATTTTCTCTCATTCCAATAATTCTCAGTTTCTTAATTGTAGCTGTGTTTTCCAGGGTATCGAAAACTGTTCAGCCATGCTTTATTGTCATATAGGAATTCATTAAACCTGGAACAACTGCCAAATTGGTCTCTCTTATGTTTTTCAATGCTAAGATTCCTGAGAGGGAAGATATGTGTGCTTATGGTCTTTCCAGCCTCCCAGTCATGGTGTGCAGTGTTGGGGTTTTTTGTTTGATGTTTTACAAAGTTTCATTTTAGAGCTGGCATTTTTAGCACTGCGTGGTGGCTCAGCCTATTTCTCCCTTGAATGCTGGTCCCTATGTGTATTCCACTGTTGGTGTACACGTGCTCCATGTGCCTGAGAGTGGAGATTTCTAGCAAGTAGCCTCCATTGCTCAATGCCTCTGCAGTTGCTTTCCTTGTGGTCCATACCGAAGATATAAGGGGCGGTGCAGACTGATGCCTCTCCAGTTCCTTTTTTACCATCACATGGCCTTAGCAGGAATTCTCCAGTGTCTAGAACTGGTCCTCGTAGGCATTCTTGTCTATAAATATTTAAAAGTTTTAAGTTAGTTATCATTAGATAAATAATTTTTAAGTTAGAATCTCCATCCTGAGAAATACTCTGTCAGTGAAGGACCTAGATTATGACCAGGCTCCCAGGCTTTAAGAATTGCCTTTTCTTCCCCCACTCCTTTTTGGTCAGCGACAACCCCCAGCACTGCCTCTACTTGAAGAAGCTTATTTCTCCACTCAGTGCAGTGTCTACTGCTCTTTTCTCAGACAAACGTGACAGGCGCAAGAACTCCAACTTCGGAAGCACCTAATGGAGCACACTGTGAGGGCTCAATCAGATCCAGACAAGGTGATCCATTCCTTCTTCCATTCCTTGTAGGCATTCTGCTTTCTCTTAATAATCTGTTTGAGATGCTTGTTCATCCATCTTGGTGTGCAACCCTTCCCTACAATGTTTTCCCCTTTGCTTGGGATACAGGATTCAGATAATTTTTGCAATTTTGATTTAAAGTAATTCCAAGCCACATTCAGATCCTTGAGTTCTTTAATCCAGTTCACTTCTGTAATTAATTCCCTAAATGTTTTAACGTTTGCCCTTTAATAATCAAAGACCTAGTTGCAGACCTATTTTTGTTTATACTTCCTTTTAGTTTAAACTGCGTTAACTCATGATCACTCAAACCAATGTTGGCCTAGTGGTATTTATTTCATTAAAAATATTAAAGAGGTTTCTATAAATATCCAAATAGGATCCTGGGAGTCTGTCCTCCAGCAGGGCTGCTGTACAGACCTCAGACAGGTTTCAGAGTAGCAGCCGTGTTAGTCTGTATCCGCAAAAAGAAAAGGAGGACTTGTGGCACCCTAGAGACTAACAAATTTATTTGAGCATAAGCTTTTGTGAGACACAGACACACAGCTGTATGAATAGGCTGGGGTGGTACAGCTGCGCCGGAGGAGCTTGCCAGCGTGGGGCTGCCCGTCAGCCCCATGTTCTGCTCCTCCTGTGTCTTTCTGGTACACAGTACTGGCTATAAACAGCTTACTGGTACAACATACCAGACTATAACGCTCTACTTGCATGATTGCTGCCCCATCTCATAGCATCCCTGGGAGTCTCTGTCACTATAGAAGAGTTCACTCTAACTCTGACTCAGACTATAGACATAATAGGAGTGACCTTCAACTCAGGACAAAAGCTTATTTTCCTTATGCACAGATTCCAAGCCCTGGGCAGACTGATAGATCGGGCTATGCACAATCCTTGGTCATTGGTCCAGATGCCATTTGCCAGATTCCACCTCCACTGCCTGCAGCCTTGGCTTCAAGCAGCCTATATACCAAACAAACACAGCATGAATTCTTAGGAACAACCCTCATCGAGATAAGGACCTCTCTGACCAGGTATAAGGAACTGGCACAAGTGTGCATGTGCATTCCTTTCCTATATTCCACACCCCATAGAACAATAATCTCAGATGCCTCTTTGTTAGGGTCAGGGGCTCACACAGATGGTTACATAGCATAGGGCATTTGGACGCCTTGGGAAACCAGGATATATGTAAACTTGCAGGAACTCAGGCAGTCTGAGAAGCATGCAGGGCATTCTTGCCATTAATCCATTCTCAAAATGTTCTTACAACATCAGACACTATGACAACTGTATTATACGTAAACAAATGGAGGAGCAAGATCTGTTCTCCTATGTGTAGAAGCGGTCACCTGGTGTATCTCCCAGGAACTCAGAATTCACTAGCAGACAGCCTCAGCAGGTACTTTGCCACTGACCACAAATAGGAATTGCACAGTTCAGGGATGAACAGCATCTTCGCTCAGTGGGAAACCCCTATCCAGGATCCATTTGCCTCTCAGACAAACTGGAAGTGCAGCATATACTGTTGTTCTTCAAGTGATTGCACATGTGCATTCCACTGTAGGTGTGTGCATACCCTGAGCACGGTCACCGGAAAATTTTCAGAGGTACCTGTTGAGATGGCTTGAGCACTCTCTGGTGCTGCACGTGCTGGTAGAAAGTATCCAGCCGAACCTGTGCCCCCTCCATTCCTCCTTACCGCCCGGACAGGTTCATAGAATATCAGGGTTGGAAGGGACCTCAG
Organism: Lepidochelys olivacea; assembly: GCF_965140295.1. Lineage (NCBI taxonomy): Eukaryota > Metazoa > Chordata > Testudines > Cheloniidae > Lepidochelys > Lepidochelys olivacea. The sequence goes on along the minus strand of NC_140426.1, from coordinate 28,287,861 downwards.
AAGGTCATCTAGTCCAACCCCCTGCTCAAAGCAGGACCAATCCCCAATTTTTGCCCCAGCTCCCTAAATGGCCCCCTCAAGGATTGAACTCACAACCCTGGGTTTAGCAGGCCAATGCTCAAACTATCCTTCCCCCAGGTTGCTGGAACTGTTCTCCTCGCTTTGGCAAATTTTCTCAGTGGTCTTCCTTTTCCTATAATTGTATATAGTTTGGTTAGTTGTAAATAGTTTTTAGTCAGTTTAGTGTAATTGGTGTATCTCAGTTAGGTGGTGGAGTTTGGTCCGTTATGCAGTGCTGAGGCATGCCTCGGTCACAAGGCTTCAAGCCCTGTACTTCCTTCAACTAGGCTATGTCCCTGAGCGACCCGCAATCTAGATGCCTGAAGTGCTTGGGAGAGGTTCACGTTGGGGACTGCTGCCAGATTTGCAGGGACTTTCAGCCTCACATGAAGAAGGCCAGAGTGAAGTATTTACTCTTGGAGGAGGCACTGAGACCTTTCTCTGAGCCGAGTCAGTTGGACTCAGCACTAAGTACATCAGTTTTGGTAAGGGCTCTGCCGTGCAAGAGTCCTGGCACTGTTCACCATCACTAGAGCCAAGGAAAAGGGACAAGAAGCAGCCAAATGAGGTGGGAGAATCTCTGGCACCAAAGATGGCCAGGCATTGGGATCAGAGTTGAGTGCGACCTAAGCCATGCCACTCCTCTGCCTCAGTATCGCAGCGGCCAGCACCACTGACCTCCAGCTCTTATGAAACATCATTGACTCTGGTACTGGATGAGCTTTCTACTTTGGGAATGCAGCGTGGTACTAGTGCTATTGCGGCGCCCTCCACATTGGAGGCATTTGTCGCTGCCAGAGACCAGCTATCGCTGGCTCTACTAGTATCTCTGGCAGTACAGGAGTTGTCAGTATTGGTGCTGGCAGGCAAGAGGGAACCTGTTGTTCCCAGTTACTGTCTGCTATGAGGCCCAGCAGTACTGTCTAAGGGGAAACCAACAATGCTGGCCTTGACACAGGCTTCCCCACCTTGGCACTGGTCTGCAGCACCAGTGGGAACCGCACCTCCATGGTCACCAGATAGATACTCATCATATTCTGAGTTGGAGGTTGGGTCGTACTCCTCCTGTCCCATGAGTCACTCCCACCACTCTCCCAGACACTCCTACCCTGCTATGGACCCAGGCACACGGTGCTATCAAGTACTTATCCTAGAGGTCACTGGGCACCTATGCTGATGCAGTGGCCCTTTTGAAATCCATAGGTTTCCCCCAATTCAGAATTCCTATTCAAGACACTCCTATTTGTGCCTCTGAAAGAAGAACATCATTGCCTCATTGGGCAACACCTGATCTGGACTCCATGCCAAATTTCAGGAACCGGTTCTGTGGGATCCTGCTGATGCAGAAAGGAAGGGTATTCTCAGTTAGTGCTGGCCTCCTCCTCCTCCCCTGACAAAGTTGTCAGGAGTGAGCATGTCACCTCACCAAGAGTTGTTGAAGAGGATGGCCTTAAATTTAAGCATACGGGTGGAGGTAGTGAAGGAGTCCTCCCATAATCTAACATTTTAGCCATGGCGGGCTCATCAAAAGTAGTCCTGCCTCTTAATGAGGCCATTAGGAACCCTGTTAAATCCCTGTGGCACACCCCCACTTCCCTTCCACCTACATCAAAAAGAGCTGAGCAAAAATACTTTTTGCCTGTCCAAGGTTATGAGTTCTTGTACACTCATCCCCCGCCGCCACCCGAGATCTCTGGTGGTATCTACTGCCAATGAAAGAGAAAGGTAGGGTCATCAAGATGCAACACCTAAAGCAAAGGACTCCAAGAAATTGGATTTATTTGGTAGAAAGTTTTATTCTACTTGTGGGGTTGCAGCTTGGGATCACAAATCAGCAGGTACTGCTGGGCAGATATGACTTCAACATGTGGGACTCTATGCAGAAGTTCAAGAGCTTGCTCCCCCAAGAGGCCAGGCAAGAGTTCTCCTTGCTGGTGGATGAGGGGAAATCAGTAGCAAGGGCTTCCTTGCAAGCTGCCCTGGATTCGGTGGCCAAGTCCATGGCTTCAGCAGTGGCCGTGTGCAGGAGTTCAAGACTACAGTCTTCTGGTCTCCCACAGGAAGTCCAAGAAATTCTTCAGGACCTACCTATAGAGGGAGGATCGCTCTTTTTGGATCAGACTGACATGAAAGAGATCTCAGAGGAAAAAGAGCAGAGTTTTAGGTATAGGTCACCACTTGTTTCTACCTCAACATCAATGCCGCTCCTCCCCCGACATCCAGGGGATTCTAAGCAGGCATTTTGATGGGCCACTGGAGGACATCATACCAGTTTCTGATGCAGGATCCTATTTCCCCTTTATTTGTGGACGTCCTGTCCCACTTCATCAGTGCATGGTCCCATTTCACCATGGACCATTGGGTGTTGAGCATGGTGGAAGTGGGATATACCGTCCAGTTTATTTCTACCCCTTCTTCCCATCTTCATTCCCCATCCTCCTTCAGGGACCCCTCTCAAGACCAACTTCTAGCCTAGGAGGTTCAATCTCTCCTTTGTGTGGGAGCCGTAGAAGAGGTTTCACCGAATTTAAGAGAGAAGAGGTTTTACTCCTGTGATTTCCTAATCCCAAAAGCCAAGGAGGGTCTCAGACCTATTCTAGATCTGCGCCAACCTCAAGAAATTAAAATTCCACATGGTCTCCCTGGCTTCCATTATTCCCTCCCTGGATCCATGGGACTGGCCGCCCTTGATTTAAGAGATGTCCACTTTCATATATCGATTTACCAAAGCCACAGAAGATTCCTCAGCTTCATAGTGAGCCACATGCGCTACGAATCTGCAGTACTCCTGTTCAGTCTGTTGGAGGCTCCATTGTGGCTGGCCTCAGTGTACTCGCCAAACCACCACCATCTGGACTCTGGACTCATGGTACCTTCTCAGATTCCCACCTCCCTCAACTGGTGGCTGGAGCCTCTTGCTCTTTGTGTAGGTGTTCCCTTTTTACAGCCTCAATCTTTGATGTCCCTGGTCTCAGATGCATCAGCCCTAGGCTGGGAAGCTCACCTGGAGCCCTCAGGACTCAAGACCTTTGGTCTCCAGAAGAGCTCTCACTTCACACCATTGTCAGAGAACTCAGGGCAGTTCACCAGGCCTGTCAGATGTTCCTGCCTCAAGTTACGGGGAAGAACCAGTTGGTTCTTACAGACAACACTACAGCCATGTTTTATCTCAACAGGCAGGGAAGGGCTCACTCTTCGCCCTGTGTCAGGAAGCAATTCAGCTATGGGAATTTTGCATAGCCCACTCAGTCCACCTCGGGGCCTCTCACCTTCTGGGAGTACAGAATGGGTTGGCAGATCACCTCAGCCAGTCTTTCTCCAGTCACCAGGAGTGATTCCTTCTTCTGGATATTGTGAGGGAAGTTTTCCATCAGTGGGGGACTCCCCAGACAGACCTGTTTGCAACCTGGTACAACAGGAAGTGTCACCAGTTCTGCTCCCTGCGAGGCTATAGCCCAGGATCTCTCACGGATGCCTTCCTGCTGCCATGGACAAGTCACCTGTACTACGCTTTCCCCCCCATTCTGCTCATGCACAAGTACTATTAAAGATCAAGAGGGACCAGGCCCAGGTCATTCTGATAGCCCTAGCATGGCCCCGTCAACGTTGGTTTACCACCCTGCTAGGCCTCTCTGTGATGGCTCCAATCCTGCTACCTTTACACCTGGACCTGATCTCTCAGGACCATGGTCAGCTACTCCACCCAAACCACAGCTCCCTTCACCTGATGGCCTAGAATCTCCATGGCTAAATCCAGGAAAGCAGGCTTATTTGCAGCAGGTGCATCATGACCTATTAGTAGTTGGAAGCCCTCCACTAGGGCTACTTAGGAAATACTTGAGTATTTATTACACCTGAAGCAGCAAGGCTTAGCTATATCCTCAGTTAAGGAGATATCTTTCACCAATATTGTCTTTCCACTCTTTCCACACATATTCTCTTCCCATTACGCCATCACTCAACAGCCCAGGGACGATGTTGCAGTCAGCATGTCCACAAACTCCAATCCTACCACCTATGCAACTGCTTGGGGGAGTCACCTACAATGGAATGCATATGCGCAGTCATTCAAAGAAGAAAAAATGGTTATTAACGTTCGTAATTGTCATTCTTTAAGATGTGTTGCATGTGTCCATTCTATGACCTACCGCCTTTGAATAATAGAATATCAGGGTTGGAAGGGATTCAGGAGGTCATCTAGTCCAACCCCCTGCTCAAAGCAGGACCAATCCCCAACTAAATCATCCCAGGCAGGGCTTTATCAAGCCTGATATTAAAAACCTTTCAAAGGAAGGAGATTCCACCACCTCCCTAGGTAACGCATTTCAGTGTTTCACCACCCTCCTAGTGAAAAAGTTATTCCGAATATCCAACCGAAACCTCCCCCACTGCAACTTGAGACCATTACTCCTCATTCTGTCATCTGCTACCACTGAGAACAGTCTAGATCCATTCTTTTTGGAACCCCCTTTCAGGTAGTTGAAAGCAGCTATCAAATCCCCCCTCATTCTTCTCTTCCGCAGACTAAACAATCCCAGTTCCCTCAGCCTCTCCTCATAAGTCATGTGTTCCAGTCCCCTGATCATTTTTGTTGCCCTCCGCTGGACACTGTCCAATTTTTCTACATCCTCCTTGTAGTGTGGGGCCCAAAACTGGACACAGTACTCCAGATGAGGCCTCACCAATGTCGAATAGAGGGGAACGATTACGTCCCTCGATCTGCTCGCTATGCCCCTACTTATACATCCCAAAATGCCATTGGCCTTCTTGGCAACCAGGGCACACTGCTGACTCATATCCAGCTTCTCGTCCACTGTCACCCCTAGGTCCTTTTCCGCAGAACTGCTGCCTAGCCATTCGGTCCCTAGTCTGTAGCTGTGCATTGGGTTCTTCTGTCCTAAGTGCAGGACCCTGCACTTATCCTTATTGAACCTCAACAGATTTCTTTTGGCCCAATCCTCCAATTTGTCTAGGTCCCTCTGTATCCTATCCCTACCCTCCAGCTTATCTACCACTCCTCCCAGTTTAGTGTCATCTGAAAGCTTGCTAAGGATGCAATCCACGCCATCCTCCAGATCATTAATTAAGGTATTGAACAAAACTGGCCCCGGGACTGACCCTTGGGGCACTCCACTTGATACCAGCTGCCAACTTGACATGGAGCCATTGATCACTACCCATTGAGCCCGACAATCTAGCCAGCTTTCTATCCACGTTATAGTCCATTCATCCAGCCCATACTTCTTTAACTTGCTGGCAAGAATACTGTGGGAGACCGTGTCAAAAGCTTTGCTAAAGTCAAGGAATAACACGTCCACTGCTTTCCCCTCATACACAGAGCCAGTTATCTCGTCATAGAAGGCAATTAGATTAGTCAGGCATGACTTGCCCTTGGTGAATCCATGCTGACTGTTCCTGATCACTTTCCTCTCCTCTAAGTGCTTCAGAATTGATTCCTTGAGGACCTGCTCCATGATTTTTCCAGGGACTGAGGTGAGGCTGACCTATCTGTAGTTCCCCAGATCCTCCTCCTTCCCTTTTTTAAAGATTGGCACGACATTAGCCTTTTTCCAGTCATCTGGGACCTCTCCCTATCGCCATGAGTTTTCAAAGATAATGGACAATGGCTCTGCAAATCACATCTGCCAACTCCTTTAGCACTCTCGGATACAGCGCATCCGGTCCCATGGACTTGTGCTTGTTCAGCTTTTCTAAATAGTCCTGAACCACTTTTCTCTCCACAGAGGGCTGGTCACCTCCTCCCCATACTGTGCTGCCCAGTGCAGTAGTCTGGGAGCTGATCTTGTTCGTGAAGACAGAGGCAAAGAAAGCATTGAGTACATTAGCTTTTCCCACATCCTCTGTCACTAGGTTGCCTCCCTCATTCACTAAGGGGCCCACACTTTCCTTGACTTTCTTCTTGTTACTAACATATCTGAAGAAACCTTTCTTGTTACTCTTAATATCTCTTGCTGCAACTCCTGGTGTGATTTGGCCTTCCTGATTTCACTCCTGCATGTCTGAACAATATTTTTGTACTCCTCCCTGGTCATTTGTCCAATCTTCCACTTCTTATAAGCCTCATCTGGAGTACTGTGTCCAGTTTTGGGCCCCACACTACAAGAAGAGAGTGAAAAAATTGGAAAGCGTCCAGCAGAGGGCAACAAAAATGATTGGGGGACTGGAACACATGACTTATGAGGAGAGGCTGAGGGAACTGGGATTGTTTAGTCTGCGGAAGAGAAGAATGAGGGGGGATTTGATAGCTGCTTTCAACTCCCTGAAAGGGGGTTCCAAAGAGGATGGATCTAGACTGTTCTCAGTGGTAGCAGATGACAGAATGAGGAGTAATGGTCTCAAATTGTAGTGGGAGAGGTTTCGGTTGGATATTCGGAAAATCTTTTTCACTAGGAGGGTGGTGAAGCACTGGAATGCATTACCTAGGGAGGTGGTGGAATCTCCATCCTTAGAAGCTTTTAAGACCCGGCTTGACAAAGCCCTGCCTGGGATGATTTAGTTGGGGATTGGTCCTGCTTTGAGCAGGGGGTTGGACTAGATGACCTCCTGAGGTCCCTTCCAACCCTGATATTCTATGATTCTTTTTTGTGTTTAAGATCAGCAAGGATTTCACTGTTAAGCCGAGCTGGTCGCCTGCTGTATTTACTATTCTTTCTACACATCGGGATCGTTTGTCCCTGTAACCTCAATAAGGATTCTTTAAAATACAGCCAGCTCTCCTGGACTCCTTTCCTCCTCATATTATTCTCCCAGGGGATCTTGCCCATTAGTTCCCCGAGGGAGTCAAAGTCTGCTTTTCTGAAGTCCAGGGTCTGTATTCTGCTGCTCTCCTTTCTTCCTTGTGTCAGGATCCTGAACTCGACCATCTCATGGACACTGCCTCCCAGGTTCCCGTCCACTTTTGCTTCCCCTACTAATTCTTCCCAGTTTATGAGCACCAGGTCAAGAAAAGCTCTGCCCCGAGTTGGTTCTTCCAGCACTTGCACCAGGAAATTGTCCCCTACACTTTCCAGAAACTTCCCGGATTGTCTGTGCATTACTGTATTGCTCTCCCAGCAGATATCAGGATGATTGAAGTCTCCCATGAGAACCAGGGCCTGCGATCTTGTAACTTCCATTAGTTGCCGGAAGAAAGCCTTGTCCACCTCATCCCCCTGGTCCGGTGGTCTATAGCAGACTCCCACCAGGACGTCACCCTTGTTGCTCAGACTTCTACACTTAATCCAGAGACTCTCAGGTTTTTCTGCAGTTTCATACCGGAGCTTTGAGCAGTCATACTGCTCCCTTACATACAGTGAAACTCCCACACCTTTTCTGCCCTGCCTGTCCTTCCTGAACAGTTTATATCCATCCATGACAGTATTCTAGTCATGTGAGTTATCCCACCAAGTCTCTGTTATTCCAATCACATCATAATTCCTTGACTTTGCGAGGACTTCCAGTTCACCCTGCTTGTTTCCCAGGCTTCTTGTATTTGTGTATAGGCACTTGAGATAACTCGCTGATCGTCCCTCTTTCTCAGTATGAGGCAGGAGGCCCCCCCCCACACCCGCGCTGTCCTGCTCGTGCTTCCTCCCGGTATCCCATTTCCCCGCATACCTCAGGGCTTTGGTCTCCTTCCCCTGGTGAACCTAGTTTAAAGCCCTCCTCACTAGGTTAGCCAGCCTGCTTGAGAAGATGCTCTTCCCTCTCTTCGTGCCTGCTTGCAAAGATGCTCTTCCCTCTCTACATCAGAGCTATCCAAAAAAGGAGGACCTGAGGGGGTGCAGGGTCAGCTGGGGGCTTTATACTGGTGCTGTGAGCGTGCGGCATCGGAGGGTGCTCGAGCCACCCCCAACAGGTACCACTGAGGGAAAATTTTCTGGTGACTGTGCTTGGGATGTGCATACACCTACAACACATCTCAAACAACAACAGTTACGAAGGTTAGTAACTGTTTTTTCTAGGGAAGTTCAAAGCCATTCTCCAACAGCGCTGTTTTCCTTCTTCCTTGGACAGACCACCTAAACTAAGCATTTCCACCCGTCCCACCGCTTCCTTGAGTATTACAGAAGTCTTGATGTGATAGAGCACGAGTCATTTTCATCATGCCCAGATGGACCAGGAGGTTCTAGTTTCCAGTTCTCCTGCATGTGTCAGCCTGACCACTAGTCAGCGTTAATTGTTTTCCAGACCTTTTGGCTCAAGAAAAAGGCAAGATCAGACATCCCAACCCGGAATTCTTCATCTCACAGGTTGGTATTTGGATGGGCATTGGATCTAGAATGTTCCTGTTCCCAGAATGTGCAAGCCATCCTTATTAATAGTAGAATGGACTCTGTGATAAATGAAGGGGAGGGAGTAGCTCCCTTTTATGGACACCCAGCCAACCAGTCAGCTATAAAGTCACTCTTGTTGGCTGTTGTCTGCTTGCTTAATCTGTAAAGGGTTAAAAAGTATCCCTGGCTAGGTTAAAGAAAGGGAGTGGACACCTGACCAAAAGAGACAATGGGAGGGCTAGAACTTTTTAAAATTGGGGAAAAAAACTTCCCTTTCTCGTTGTTGTTCTCCAGTGACGGGGGACAGAGCAGGACAGGGCTGAAGTTATGCTGTAAAGAGCTTTAAAACCAGGTATGAAAAAGCATCAACCCTACCTCATCAATCATACCTCAACCCTACTTATGTGAAACCCCCAATATGTCAGTAATCAGGGAATGTCTAGGAAGATGCAATTAGGGTTATTTCTTTTAGTTCTTATTGGCTTGTGGACTCCTCTGTACTAACCCCAGGTGCTTTTGTTTCGCTAGTAACCTTTAAGCTAAACCTCAAGAGAGCTATCTTGATGCTTAATTTTTGTAATTGCTTTTTTTAAAAATCTAGCAAAAGCCTAAATTCCAGATGTAATTTCTTTCTTTTTGTTTTTAATACAATTTACCTTTTTTAAGAACAGGATTGGATTTTTGGTGTCCTAAGAGGTTTGTGCATATGTTGTTTAATTAGTTGGGGGCAACAGCTAATTTCCTTTGTTTTCTTTCTCAGCTCTTCCGCAGAGGGAGGGGTGAAAGGGCTTGAGGGTACCCCACAGGAACGAATTCCCAAGTGAGCCTTCCTGGTTTCCAAGGGTTGTTTTTTTTGTTTGTTTGTTTTTTGTTGGGGTTTTTTGCACTTGGCTGGTGGTGGCATCTACCCATCCAAGGTCAGAGAGAAACTGTGACCTTGGGATTTTAATACCAGTCTTGAGTGGCCAGTATTAATTTTTAGAATCCTTATGGGTCCCCACCTTCTGCACTCAAAGTGCCAGAGTGGGGAATCAGCCTTAACAGACTCCATGAGAAAATGTTGTCTTGTCAATTGGAAGCGTTTCTCTATCTGGGCCCAGCAGCTCTATTGAGTCTCCTGAGTCAGCAGGTATCCCTGATATCCCACATTACCTTCTTATGCTCAAGAAGTTTGGCCTTTCCCTTAGCTTCATACAGGTTCACCTAGCAGCAATCAGCACATCACCCTTCATCAGACAGCTGTGCTGCCTTATTCACCCCATCACCTCCAAGTTTTTAAAGGGTTTTAATTAGAACTTCCCCACGAGTAATAAAACCAACCCCTCAATGAGATCTTAATTTAGTGCTTCCAACAGTCACTGTGCCACCCTTCCAACTCGATGCTTTACCAATCTATGAAGATTCCCTATCTTGCTGCTATCAGCTCAGCCAGACAAATAAGTGAGCTAGGAGCCCTGATGGCAGACCCTCCTTATACTACATTTCATAAAGACAAGATCTCACTACAACTACACTTGAAATTCACCCTTAAATCAGTTTAGGAATTTCACAAAAACCAGAATATGCACTTACTTGTGTTCTTTCTGAAGGCCCACACATCCATCAAAATAAGGAAACTTCATCTCTGTTATGTGAGACAAGCTGTAGCCTTTTACCTACAGAGAACTGAACAAATCAGTCACCTAGGCTGTTTCTGGCCACAGCAGAACAAGTCCAAGGACAAGCTTTTTCCTCTCAGAGGATCTCTGGCTGCATCCTACTTTGTTATTTACTGTCTTATCGCACACAGGATATGGGCTTACTCTAAAAGAACACAGGCAGCCTCAGCACCATCATTCCAACAAGTACCTCTGTTTGACATTTGCAAGGTGGTGATGTAGAGTTCCAGGCACACATTCATGAGACATTATGTCTTGGGTCAAGCCTCCTCTGCTGACACATCCTTTGGGATAGCGGTTCTGCAAGCAGCCATCCCAGCTGCATCCTTGCATCTTCCTTTTCTCTGAGTACTGCTTGTCAGTCACTCACAGTGGAATACACACAGAGACCAGCACTCAAAGAAACAAGGGAATTAAGTAGTCTTCATTACTGGAGTTCTTCAAGATGTGTGGTCCCTATCTGTATTCCACTACCTACCCTCATTCCCCTCTACTTCGGATCCTCTCTGATCTGCAGTAAGAGGAACTGGAGAGGGGTCAGTCCGCATCATCCTTTATGCCCTCAGTCTGGAACACGAGGGGAACAACTACGTAGGCGGAGACAGACACTACTTGCTAGAAATCTCCAGTCTCCGACACATCAGCGCACAGTGGAATACAGATAGGAACTACAGATCTTGAAGAATCTACAGATCTCCAGTTATAAAGGGTAAGTAACTTCCCTTTTTTAAACATCTGTGTTTCCAGATAAGGTCTGTTACTGCATTATGATGTTACTATAGAAAATATTGATTGGAAAACTAATTGAATCCCTTACTAAGAGTGGATTTACAATGAATGTCAAATAAAGGCATAGATACAGACGGCTACACTTGAAAAGGACAGATTTTGTTCTGAGCTGCAGGAGTGCATCTCCACTAACTCTGGGATAAAGTGTTGCATTTTTCTCAAAAGCAGTTTGTAATAACCTCAGTATCCAGTCTGCCCACTACCCTTACCCATTATCATTGCAGGTTAATTTTGTTGCAGCTATTGATGTATATGAAGATGGTGATGCTGGTCTACTGTTGTGTTATAACTGTAAGTGCTGTTTTATTTGATCCAGGCAATAGCAAAGAAAGTTTAAAAACATTAATATATCAGTCTGCTTGTATCAATTCTGTTTGTCTGTGGGATATGATTCTACATATTGCTAAGTTAGCAGTTTTTCAATATAATTTTCATTATTGTTTTATGACAAGCTGTGCAGAATGTAGAAACATCAGCTACCTGCTTCTATTTTCAGGGGTTCAAATGAAATTCTCCAATTTTGGAGAACCACCTCTGGAGTTAATTGCTCACTAAAATGTCAGCTCTGAGGTATCCATTATTATAATTGCCTTTCTTTCTTATATGACCCCATTACCAGAGTGTTTGAGCCCCTCACAATCTTTAATGAATCATCCAATGATTAGGACTCTGGCTTGAAACTTTGATGCAATTCCTTGCTCCAGCACAGACTTCCTGTGTAACCTTGGACAAAACAATTAGGTCCCAACTTTTCATCAGTATTTAGACATTGCTGTGCTCTGCACTGCAATGCCTACCTGATTTAGGAGACTGTGTCATTTTCAAAAAGGTTTCAGGCACTTACGAGCCTAATCCTGTTGATAGTCAATGGAATTTAGGCTCATAACTACCAAAATTCCTTTTGAAAATGAGACTTAGGATCTTAAATTAGGTAGGCACTGCAACACTGAGTGCAGCAATGCTTAAATACCTTTAAGATATTGGGCCTTAGTCTCTATGCCCAGATCACCATCTGTAATGAATGTCATAGCATTTCTTGACGGCACAGAGAAGTTGTGAGGATAAATATATTAAAAATTGTGAGGTGCTCAAACATTACAGTAATGAAGTCCATATAAGTACCTGTTGATACAAAAGGCTAGACATGTGAGGAAGTAGTGGCATCCTTTCAGACAAAATTCAAGAGTTCAATCCGAGTAAATAAAAAGAATGGGGAATTGTAAGCTGGTTTTCAGTTTTACTAGAATCCCTGTTGTGTGAACTACTCATAGAAAGACGGTGACTTTCTTGATTTCAGCTTTGACTTTGCAGATGTACTGATAATCTTTAAGTATATTATTCCTGGCTTTTATAATTCATAATTGAAAGAAATCCTGCAACTAGGGAAATAGATGGTGATTCATAGTTCACATTGGATGATCACTGTAATAATAATGTTCTTTGAGTAATCAATGAATCCAGATTTAAAAAGCCAGTCAGTGGAGTCCAGCCTCCCTTACTGGCTGACCTATGCTTTTATTCTTTCCTTTTTGCCTTTTAGTATTGGAAAATTGCCAGTTTTATGATTAGAAGTAGGTGATGTAGAAGCACTTGCTGATGGAAGAACATGCAGTGCATGAAAACCATGAATTTGATAGAATTTGAGCCATTGTAAAAATAACACCCCAGTTCCTGAGAGACTGGGTGCACAAGTCATTTGATTAATAAAACCTCTGTCTAATATCCCCCAGGCCTCATAGGGAAGTTTCTCTTCTCTGTACATTTCAGTCTTTGGGGAGTGTGAACTTTGCTAATGTATGACTGCATAAAGGGTGTTTCATGCTGGCCAACAGATACTGTGCCATTGACGTCAACTTCAGAACGTTTCTTGCCCATGTCTCTAGCCACAGAAAAGTAATGGAGGATCAGGGAAGCAAGCAAACACATGATTTCATAAAATATTAATGAATTGTAAAATAAATTATAAATAGCTTTGACATCAAAGTAGACACTTAAAATCAGATTTTACCACAGATGAGACACAATATATTATATATTCTATATTACCTCTGTTTTTCTCCCTTTAAAAATTGTAGTCAGTAAATTCATGTTCTTATGGTTTTAACAGCTGTGCAGGAAGATATAATCCAATTTTCTAAGCCATTTTATTTAATGTCAGTTTGTGTCATTTTCTGTGTGAGGTAACAGATGTTTTTTGTTACAGATGTCTGCTACTACAGAAAGGTATGCCCCTATAATGGGGTTTCTCCTTTGGTCCAGACATCAGCATCAGACTTCCACTTTAGTTGGAACCAGGTTCCTTATGCTATTGGTAAGAAAAGGCTGTGGTAATCTAGTAGGATGGTTTAACATTTTCATTTGGTTTGGAATTGTACTTGGCCCCTACTGGAGCAGCAGTGGGTATTACAGAAATGCAGCCATGTCACACTCAGTTCTAGGGCTGTGCCAGTTCACCTAGATTTTTGCATTTGATAGTTTAGAAATGCTATTCTATATCTATTTGGCAGATTCTTTCCGTGCAAAAACAAAATTCTGAAATCATTGGCTTCTTTTTCTTGTTCTCCTCAGCCCGTTCATTTCCTCCTGCTCTATTTGAGAGATTCCATCTACATCCTACTAAATGTGGAGAGTCAGGTAGTCATACAGGCTTTATGCAGCTGGACACCCATCAGCATTTAGAGGCTGTTTAAAAACTTCTAAAATATTTACACTAGAGAGTGGAGATGCTAGAGAAATTCAGATTTTCAGGAAACTTCTAGAATCTTTTAAAAACTCTAGGTGCTTTTGTAAAACATCTGATACAAATATATGTTCATAATTTTTCTCACTAATAGCAGCCCTTGTTCCCTTGCAGTTTGTGCTTTCCCTTATATCCTGGCCTTCACTACTGATTCCATAGAGATACGATTAGTGGTGAATGGGAACCTAGTCCACACAGCTGTGGTGCCTGAACTTCAACTTGTTGCATCAAGGGTAAGACATAGGAAAATCCTGTTGGGCCCCTGTGTGAGGTCTCATTACAATGTGTATGTGCAGTTCCTGGTAACACAGACTTCTGGGTGTGCAAGCATAGAATGGAGATAGTCCCCTTCAGAACAGTCTATTAAAATCACAAAAATAGTTGATCCTATATGAGCAAGTTAGGCTGCAGATTATATATGTAATTTGAAACTGTATACTTAGATGTATGATCTTAAAGAAGCACAGGACTGCTCATTTCATTGACTGCAGTGACCATATATATTCCTTATTTGAGTATAAATCTCAAATCCAAGTGCAGCACTATCATTTATATTACCATTGCTTACCCAGAGATGCTCCTTTTCAAATGTCTTTCCCAGTTTCTTTCATTTTACATAGTTAGGAATACCCCTTTCTCTTTTCCACTTGACATTCCTCTGACTGAACACAGGGTAAAGGGGTTTGGTGAGTCACCAGATGTGAGTGCATGGAGTAAGTGCAAATAGGCCAACTTCATCCTTGCGTAATTCCATGACTTCAAGGATGAAGATGGCTTAGTATGTTTTGTGCTTAGCCCTTATATATGCACCTGGAAAAAGGAGGGAGAATTCTCTATTTGTAATAAGGAACAGTGATAGTAAAGGAAAGATTAGGCTACATTTTCTAACTTCATATGAACACAAGTTGCTTATTGAGCCAAACCCTTGGACTCTGGTCCAGTTCCTCAGTTTTATTTGAGGAGCACACAGCATACGTGGGAGGGTAGGAGTGTGCCAATATGGCTTGGTGCTGTTTTTGACCTTCTCCTATTCCTGGAGCCATTTGGGCTGGTCACCTTTGTCCTTCAGGCTACTCTAATGTGCACTGATTGCCAACAGGGCCAAGGGGCCCAGTCAGGAGTTGACAGCTCTCCAGAAAGCCCAGGCCATACCACCTTCTCTAACTGCGAGTAGAGGCATCATGTAGGAGCTGGCTGCTCTGCCAACTGTATACCACCAGAGGATTCTTGGATGTCCGCTCCAGATATCTTTAAGGCCTTTCCATTGTCAAATCAGCATACAATGGCTGCACCATGTAAAGGACAACTCTTTGGGCACGTCTCAATGATAAACTGGGAAGTCTTGCTGTGCTAACAATGTGTTCTTTGTCATTTCAGTCAGATATTTATTTTAAAGCTACTGCAACAGTAAGTGGATCATCCAATAGCAGTTTGAAGGAAACCAGTTCAAACAGTTCTCCTCAGACACCAACAGCTCATGAAATGCCAGAATTCCCTTCTTCCTCAGCAGAAGGTAAAGTATTGTTGGGGCTGGTTGTGTGATGGCTTTGAATTGCTCTGGCAGTTATCACATTTCCAATACCTCTGGGCTTTTGGTTTGGTGAATTTGGAGGTGGTGAAAGATTTTGGATTGACAACGCTTGGGGCTGAAGACCGAAATTTTCTGTTTATTCATAGAAGTGGCTGTGCAAGCTTGCTCTACTTCACCTCCTGCCAATATCCCTCAGCACTGCTCTGGAGGGACCTTTCCTAAGAGGAGGAGGAGGAAAAGAATCCATTTTCAATGGCCTGCTGAATCTTTGACAACTGTTTTTCAGGGATAAGACTGCAAACAAAGATGCCAATTATGACGGGAAGTTCAGAAAAGAGAGAGTTGCCTACTAAGAACTTAACTGAGACACCCTCCCAACACCCAGCTCTTTTCACCATGGGAGTATTACAGTTCCTTTATAGAATGAAAATAGTAATTAGGCAGCCCCAGCCCCAGCCCCAAAGAGCTTGCAATATCATTTTAGATATGACACGATCAGTGGAGTAACAAACAATAGGGGGGATAAATATGAAATGACAAGGGCCCAATAACAAGATCACACACTGTACACCAGTGGTTCTTAACTAGGGTAACAATTACCCCTGGGGGTACGCAGAGGTCTTCCAGAGGATACATCAACTCATCTAGATATTTGACTAGCTTTACAACAGGCTATGTAAAAAGCACTAGCAAGGTCAGTACAAACTAAAATTTCGTACAGACAGTGACTTGGTTATACTACTCTATGTATTATACACTGAAATGTAATTACAATATTTATATCACAGTTGATTTATTTTATAATTATATGGTAAAATGAGAAAGTAAGCAATTTTTCAGTAATAGTGTATCGTGACACTTTTGTGTTTTTATGTATGATTTTTGTAAGCAAGTAGTTTTTAAGTGAGGTGAAACTTGGGACAACAAATCAGGCTTTTGAAAGAGGTACAGTAGTCCTGGAAAGGTTGAGAGCCACTGCTGTACACCTCTCTAGCTCAGTTAAATATGCTACTGCTGCTGTATAGCTGTGATAGGAAAAAAAAACAGGGAAAGTAATAATTTTAGTTCTTCAAGTGCTTGCTTACGTCCATTCCATGTTAGGTGTGTGTGCTCACCACGTATACCAGTGCCACAAGTTTTTCCCTCAGTGGTATTTGTGGGGGACTGGGTCTGGTGCCTGCTGGAGTGGCGCACATATGCCGCGATATAAGGGGCGCCACCAGCTCCCGCCACCCTCAGTTCCTTCCTTCTTACAACCAGTGATGGTGCTAGTACATTTCTTTGCTTCAGCAAACCTTTTCTTCCATAGAACTGTTCATAAGAACAGCATAAGAACATAACGATGGCCATACTGGCTCAGACCAAAGGTCCATCCAGCCCAGTATCCTGTCTACTGACAATGGCCAATGCCAGGTGCCCCAGAGGGAGTGAACCTAGTGATCTCTCTCTTGCCATCCATCTCCACCCTCTGACAAACAGAGGCTAGGAACACCATTCCTTACCTATCCTGGCTAATAGCCATCAATGGACTTAACCTCCATGAATTTATCCAGTTCTCTTTTAAACCCTGTTATAGTCTTAGCCTTCACAACCTCCTCAGGCAAGGAGTTCTACAGGTTGACTGTGCGCTGAGTGGAGAAGAACTTCCTTTTATTTGTTTTAAACCTGCTACCCATTAATTTCATTTGATGGCCCCTATTTTTTATATTATGGGAACAAGTAAATAATGTTTCCTTATTCACTTTTTCCACACCACTCATGATTTTATATACCTCTATCATATCCCCCCCCTTAGTCTCCGCTTTTCCAAGTTGAAAAGTCCTAGCCTCTTTAATCTCTCCTCATATGGGACCCATTCCAAACCCCTAATCATTTTAGTTGCCCTTTTCTGAACCTTTTCTAATGCCAGTATATCTTTTTTGAGATGAGGGTACCACATCTGTACGCAGTATTCAAGATGCGGGCGTACCATGGATTTATATAAGGGCAATAAGATATTCTCCATCATATTCTCTATCCCTTTTTTAATGATTCCTAACATCCCGTTTGCTTTTTTGACTGCCACTGCACACTGTGTGGATGTCTTCAGAGAACTATCCACGATGACTCCAAGATCTTTCTCCTGATTAGTTGTAGCTAAATTAGCCCCCATCATATTGTATGTACAATTGTGGTTATTTTTTCCAGTGTGCATTACTTTACATTTATCCACAATAAATTTAATTTGCCATTTTGTTGCCCACTCACTTAGTTTTGTGAGATCTTTTTGAAGTTCTTCACAGTCTGCTTTGGTTTTAACTATCTTGAGCAGTTTGGTATCATCTGCAAACTTTGCCACCTTGCTGTTTACCCCTTTCTCCAGATCATTTGTGAATAGGTTGAATAGGATTGGTCCTAGGACTGACCCTTGGGGAACACCACTAGTTACCCCTCTCCATTCTGAACATTTACTATTTATTCCTACCCTTTGTTCCCTGTCTTTTAACCAGTTCTCAATCCATGAAAGGTTCTTCCCTCTTATCCCAAGACAACTTAATTTACATAAGAGCCTTTGGTGAGGGGCCTTGTCAAAGGCTTTCTGGAAATCTAAGTACACTGTGCCCACGGGATCCCCCTTGTCCACATGTTTGTTGACCCCCTCAAAGAACTCTAATAGATTAGTAAGACATGATCTCCCTTTACAGAAACCATGTTGACTTTTGCACAACAATTTATGTTCTACGTGTCTGACAATTTTATTCTTTGCTATTGTTTCAACTAATTTGCCCAACTGATGTTAGACATACCAGTCTGTAATTGCCAGGATCACCTCTAGAGCCCTTCTTAAATATTGGCGTTACATTAGCTATCTTCCAGTCATTGCGTACAGTAGCTGATTTAAAGGACAGGTTACAAACCATAGTTAATAGTTCCGCAATTTCACATTTGAGTTCTTTCAGAACTCTTGGGTGAATGCCATCTGGTCCTGGTGACTTGTTACTGTTAAGTTTCTCAATTAATTCCAAAACCACATCTAGTGTCACTTCAATCTGTGGTAATTCCTCAGATTTGTCACCTACAAAAGACGGCTCAGGTTTGGGAATCTCCCTAACATCCTCAGCCGTGAAAGCTGAAGCAAAGAATTCATTTAGTTTCTCCGCAATGACTTTATCATCTTTAAGTGCTCCTTTTGTATCTTGATCGTCCAGGGGCTCCACTGGTTGTTTGGCAGGCTTCCTGCTTCTGATGTACTTAAAAAACATTTTGTTATTATCTTCTGAGTTTTTGGCTAGCTGTTCTTCAAACTCCTTTTTCACTTTTCTTATTACATTTTTACATTTAATTTTGCAGTGTTTATGCGCCTTTCTATTTACCTCACTAGGTTTGTTGCAAACCTTTCTATTGTACATAGTTATATCAACTAGTATTAGTTCCCTTAGTGTGTTTAGTTAGTTTTAGTTGTCCCAAATGGGACTTAGGCTCGGGACGGAGCTTACCCTGCTCCCTGGGTTTTAAGAACCGCGACCGCTGTAAGAAACCCATTCCGGTCAGTGACCCCCACACCAGTTGTTTAAGGTGTTTGGGAGAATTTCACATCAGTGACAGGTGTCAAATATGCAAAAGCTTTAAGCCTCGCACTAAGAAAGAGCGGGACATTTGACTTAAAGTGCTCTTTATGGAGTTGGCACTGACATCAGCACCGGAACAGCTGAGATCGGACTCCGCACCCAGCACCGTGGCGTCAGTGCAGAGCAGCCCGCGGGTGCCATCATCAGACAGATGACCATCCACCTCCCCAGCACCAACCAGTAAAAGGAGGAAGACCGGGAGAAGTCAGTCTCCTGCTCGCAAGGGCAAGGAGAGGGCAGGAGGCGAGTCTAGACCCAACGAACAGCAGCTCATCGACTCCAAGTGGGAGGTGCCTTCAGTTGAGCAGGTTAGCCCATCCCGGGATGTGCTGGCCACCCCGGACAGCAGTATGGGAGTCCAGCACCTGGTGATGCCGTTAACTGTTAACCCCAGAGGCCCTGTAGGCGGCGTAGAATATCTTGTCCCACCCAGTGCCACCCACACCGGCGACGGCAGCTCCCAAATCAAGAGGTAAGCCTGCCCTTGGACCTCCCCCTCAGTCCCCATCAATGCTGTACCGCTCGCCACTTCAGGGAGCGTCCCACCAGTGCTTGCCCACGCAGAGCCACCATGCTTTGGACATAGGGCTATATACCAATTGGAGCCTGGGAACTCAACGCGGTGGATCATCTCCTGCATACACATCCCACTCGGAGTGTGGCGGTGGACACAGCCAGGACCAAGACGCCTGGTCTGCCTTGGTGCGGTCCCAGTCTCCGGAACATGGCCCTCCATCCCTGGGCTCAGAGTCGGACCAAGAAACCCTACAGGTGGGGCAAGGTCCTCCACTGGTGACACCAGTTCTCCCTGCGGCACTGTCAGCACTACCGTGGCCACAGGGTCAGTGGCCCATGCTGTGGCACCCTTAGAACCTGTGGGGGTTCACGCAGCTACCCCAAAGGTACAAGTCAGTGTTGGGAGTCTCTGACAAGCCCTCTGCCACGGTCTCCTGCCCACCTGAGACTAAGGCCGCCATGCCTGGGACCCCCCCCGTGTCCAACAGATGGGGGAAGAAGGCCATGCCGATCAGGTCACAGAGGTGGTGACTCTTGCTGCACCTACATCCTCTTTCTCATCACCCGATGAGGCCATCATGGGACCCCCGTCTACAGTCCCCCAGGACGATGCCACAGCTCATCAGGAGCTTTTGAGGAGGGTAACCTCAAACTTGGGGCTAGAAACCAAGGAGCCCTCAGACACTCTCTTCAACATCCTCAGCTCCGCAGCAACTGCTGGAGTCGTGCTGCCAGTACATTAGGGGGAGGCCAAGATTACCAAGGCCTCTGGCAGACCCCTGCATCAATACCCCCAGTTTCCAAGTGGGTGGAGTGCAAGTACCATGTGCTCACTAAAGGGTATGAATACCTGTATACCCATCCTTCCCCAAACTTGCTAATAGTGTCCGCTGTCAATCAGCGGGAAAGACAGGGACAAACGGAGGCTGTTCCCAAAAATAAGGAGGCGAAAAAGTTGGACGTTTTTGGGGGAGAGGTTTATTCATCATTGAGCCTACAGCTGAGGGTAGCAAATCATCAGGCTCTAAGGAGCCGTTACGATTTTAATATTTGGTAGTTGATGGCCAAATTTGTTGACTCCCTCCTAGAGGACCCCAGGAAGGAATCCCAGGCCATCTGGAAGAGGGGCAGGGAGTGGCAAAGGCAGCACTTGCAGGTGGCTTCGGACATGGCTGACTGCAGTATGGACCATGCCCTCAGCCATAACCATGAGGAGGGCAGCATGGCTGTAGTCCTCGGGCCTATGAGTGGAGGTCCAACAGTCCATCCAGAACCTCCTTTTCAATGGCCAAGTTCTGTTTGTGGAGAAAACCGACGATAAGCTGCACGGGTTAAAGGACTTGTGCACCACACTCAAGACCCAGTGCCTCTACCTGGAGCAGCAAAGAAAGCATTTTAAGCAGGAGCCTTTCCAGAAGAAGGGCAAGGGCTACCAACACCATCAGGGCCAACAGCCCTCTATCTTGACACAGGCCAGCTTTTCGCCCTCCCAGCAGGGGTCGAAACGGGCATTTTGAGGATGCGTCCAAGGACGACATTCCAGCCACTGTCCTGGATCCTGCCCCCTTCTGTTTCTCCAATCAACTTTTTCATTTTTCCTCCCAGCCTGGGTGTCTATAACATCAGACCATTGGGTCTTCAATACTGTGGTGCAGGGCTATACCCTCCAGTTTGTTTCTATCCCCCATCCCTCCCCTCGGACCCCTCTCACGAGAGTCTACTGCATCAGGAGGTGCAAGGCTTGCTGCAGATGTAGGCCTTGGAAAAAGTCCCCCTAGACCTTAGGGGCAAGGAGTTCTACTCCTTTTACTTTCTGATCCCAAAGGTCCCATCCTGGACCTGCGAGCCCTCAACAAGCATCTCAAGAAGTTGAGCTTCCGCATGGTTTCCCTGGCCTCCATCATCCCCTCCCTGGATCCGGGAAACTGGTATGCCGCCTGTCCTGTCCCCTGCTCACTTGCAACTTCCCAGTTCCTAATGGGATCCAAACCCTAAAATAAATTCATTTTACTCCGTATAAAGTGTATACAGGGTAAACTCATAAATTGTTATCCCTCTAGAACACTGATAGAGGGATATGCACAGCTGTTTGCTCCCCCAGGTATTAATACTTGCTCTGGGTTAACTAATAAGCAAAAAGTGATTTTATTAAATATAAAAAGTAGGATTTAAGTGGTTCCAAGTAATAACAGACAGAACAAAGTGAATTACCAAGCAAAATAAAACAAAAACACACAAGTCTAGGCCTAATACAGTAGGAAACTAAATGCAGGTAAATCTCGCCCTCAGAGATGTTCCAATAAGCTTCTTTCACAGACTAGACTCCTTACTAGTCTGGGTCCAGCAATCACTCACACCCCTGTAGTTACTGTCCTTTGTTCCAGTTTCTTTCAGGGATCTCTTTGGGGTGGAGAGGCTATCTTCTGAGCCAGCTGAAGACAAAATGGAGGGGTTTCCAGGGTCTTTGTTCTCCTGTGTAACATCACAGTCACAAGATGGAGTCTTTAGCCACCTGGGCAAGTCACATGTCTGTGAATGATTCAGCTTTTTGCAGGCTGACGCCATTGTTTACATGTTAGTTTGAATGTTCCCGGGAAAGCTCAGATGTGGATTGGCATCTCCCAAAGTCCATTGTTAGTTAAGTACTCCCAATTACTTGAATAACCCCTTCACACGATGTTGACCAAATCTGCCTTATGTGCTTCCTACAGCAGACACTTTAAATACAAGCATAGAGCCAATGCTCATAACTTTAGATATAAAAATGATACATGCATACAAATATAATGAATATATTCAGTAGATCATAGCCTGTGCAAAGATATGTTACATGGCATATCTAGAATAAAACATATTCCAGTTATGTCATATTTACACTCATAAGCATATTTCTTTAAAGTATTATGGGGTGCAATGTCACAGCGCCCTTGACTTAAAGGACTCGTACTTTGATATAGTGATCTTTCAAGGACACAGACGCTTCCTCCACTTCACAGTGGGATCCGCAAACTACCAGTTCACAGTGCTCCCCTTCGGCCTGGCTATGGCACCGAGGGTGTTTACAAAATGCATGTCGGTGGTGGTGTCTCACCTCAGGCGTTCAAGTATCCTGATCTACCCGTACCTGGACGACTGGCTGGTCAAGGGTCACTCCAGATCCCAGGTCCAGGACTCCTTCGCGATGCTGTTGACCATGTGCAGGAGACTAGGCCTGTTGATAAACGAGGAAAAATCAACATTAGTCCCTGTACAAAAGATAGAGTTTATCAGGGAGGTCCTTGACTCCGCCAGAGCAAAGGAGTTTCTGCCGCATCACAAGTTCGAGACCATGAGGGACCTCATTGCTGGAGTCTCTGCATTTCCTCTCACAATGGCCAGTGTCTGCCTACGGCTGCTGGGCCACATGGGCGGTGTGCACATATGTCGTCCGCCATGCGAGGCTCCGAAATGCGATCCCTCCAGCAATGGCTGGCTATGGACTGTGCCCTGTCCAGGGATCACATGGACAAGGTCATCACCATCCTATCAGAGGTACTCACAGTGCTGCAGTGGTGGACCGACCCTGGAACAGTCTTCGAAGGAGTCCCGTTCGATACCCTGTGACCTTCAGTGTCGCTGATATCAGATGCCTTGGACTTTGGCTGGGGAGCTCAAGGCACGTGGTCCGCAGAGGAGATGACGTTGCATATAAATGTTAAAGAGCTCAGGTCAGTTTGCCTGGCCTGTGGAGTGTTCCTCCTGCAGTTATCCGGCCAAGTGGTTTGAGTGCTGATGGACTACACAGTCTCGATGTTTTACATCAACAGGCAAGGAGGAACGTGCTTGTCGGCCCTCTGTCAAGAGGCACTCCGCCTATGGGATTTCTGTATCCAGCACGTGATCCACCTGGAGGTGTATCACCTTTCTGGCGTCAGGAACTTGCTGGCAGATTGCCTCAGCAGGTCCTTCTTTTCTCACCACGAGTGGTCGCTCCACTCAGTAGTGTTCCAGATGCTCTTCCAGAGGTGGGGAACTCCCCGAGTAGACCTGTTCGCCACCAGGCAGAACAGGAAATGTCATCAGATTTTCTCCCTGCAGGGTCTTGGCAAAGGTGCTCTTTCAGATGCCTTTCTCCTGTCCTGGTGGAGAGATCTGATGTATGCGTTCCCGCCCATCCTGCTAGTCAGCAGATGGATAAGGCTCGAGTCATTGTGATCGGTCCAGTGTGGCTGTGCCAGCATTGGTTCGGCACGCTATTGGATCTGGTAGTAGTCTCCCATGGCCTCTGCCCAGCCATCCGGACCTTCTCTCACAAGACCACGGTCATCTCCTGCACCCCAACCTTGCCTCCTTCCAGCTCATGGCGTGGATGCTGCATGGTTGAACCCAGAGGAACAAGCCTGCTCCAGGGACTTGCACCAGGTCCTTTTGGGAAGTGGAAAACCCTCCACTAGGGCGACTTACCTGGCGAAGTGGACGAGATTCTCCCACTGGGTGTCTAAAAGTAGCGTCTCTCCAGTGCACTCTTCGCTGCAGTCAATCTTGGAATACCTACTCCTCCTGAAAAATCAGGCCTGGCCCTCTCGTCAATCAAGGTTCATCTAGGTGCCATCTCGGCTTTTCATCCACCGATCCAGGGTAGATCGGTGTTCTCACACGAGATGTCCATCAGGTCTCAAAAGGCTCTTCCCTCCTGTTAGGGATCCTGTCCCATAGTGAGACCTCAGTCTGGTTCTCTTCAGATTCACGGGTCTGCCTTTTGAGCCCTTAGGCTCTTGTTCCCTTTCTCACCTGTCATGGAAAGTCGCCTTTATTGTGGCAGTGACATCGGCTAGAAGGAATTGCCATATGCGATCTTCTACAAAGACAAGGTACAGCTGCGACCCTAGCTGGCCTTCCTGCCGAAGGTGGTGTCTTCCTTCCATATCAACAAGGACATCTTCCTCCTGGTGTTCTGTCCTAAGCCTCACAAGACGAATGAGGAGAGGCGGCTGGACGTCCAACGTGCCTTGGCATTTTACCTGGAGCATATCAAGTCCTTTTGCAGGTTGACACAGCTCTTCATTGTGACAGTGGACAGGATGAAGGGCCTGCCGGTCTCCTCTCAGAGGATCTCTAACTGGATCACTTCCTGCATCTGGACCTGTTATGAGTTGGCGCAGGTTCAGCCACCGCCATTGGTGAAGACCCAGTCGACGAGAGCAGAAGCGTCCTTGGCGGCCTTCCTGGCACATGTCCCCCATCCAGGACATTTGCAGAGCCACGACATGGTCTTCAATGCTCATGTTCACAGCACACTACACCACGCCATCATCCAGCAGGCCAGGGATGACGCTGGGTTTGGCAGAGCTGTGTAAACATACAAAATGGAAAATGACTGCCTAGGAAGGAGTACTGCAGAAAGGGATCTGGAGGTCATAGTGGACCACAAGCTAAATGTGAAGCAAATATCATTCTGGGATGTATTAGCAGGAGTGTTGTAATCAAGACATGAGAAGTAATTCTCCCATCCTACTCCATGCTGATTACGCCTCAACTGGAGTAGTGTGTCCAGTTCTGGGCGCCACATTTCAGGAAAGATGTAGACAAATTGGAAAAAACCCAGAGAAGAGCAACAAAAATGATTAAAGGTCTCGAAAACATGACACATGAGGGAAGACTGAAAAAATTGGGTTTGCTTACTCTAGAAAAAAGAAGACTGAGAGGGGACATAACAATTTTCAAGTACGTAAAATGTTGTTACAAGGAGGAGGGAGAAAAATTGTTCTACTTAACCTCTGAGGAAAAGACAAGAAGCAATGGGCTTAAATTGCAGCAAGGACAGTTTAGGTTGGACATTAGGAAAAACTTTAACTGTCAGAGTGGTTAAGCACTAGAATAAATTGCCTAGGGAGGTTGTGGAATCTCCATCGTGGATTTTTGAGAGCAGGTTGGACAAACACCTGTCAGGCATGGTCTAGATCAGTGGTTCTCAACCTTTTTACCATTGGGGGCTGCATCCATTACTACCGGTATGGCCCTGACGATGTCACATGGGTTGCAGCTCTGTGCTGATTGGGCTGCAGGTTGAGAACCACTGATCTAGATAATACTTAGTCCTGCCATGAGTACAGGGGACTGGACTAGATGACCTCTCAAGGTCCCTTCAAGTGCTACAATTCTATAATCTGTTACCTATGTGGGTATTTATAGATTGTAATCAAGTCATCCCTTAACCTTCTCTTTGTTAAGCTAAATAGATTGAGAGAATCTATTCCTTGAGTCATAAGGCATGTTTTCTAATCCTTTAATCATTCTCATGACTCTTCTCTGAACCTTCTCTCCAATTTATCAATATCCTTCTTGAGTTGTGGGAACCAGAACTGGACATGATATTCCAGCAGTGGTTGCACCAGTGCCAAATGCTGAGGTAAAATAACTTCTGTACTCCTATCGGGGTTCCCCTGTTTATGCATACCAGGATTCCATTAGCTCTTTTGGGTCCTGTGCCACACTGGGAGCTCATGCTTAGATGATTATCCACCAGGTTCCCCAAATCTTTTTCAGAGTCACTGCTT
The DNA here is from genome assembly GCF_965140295.1 of Lepidochelys olivacea. Taxonomy (NCBI): domain Eukaryota; kingdom Metazoa; phylum Chordata; order Testudines; family Cheloniidae; genus Lepidochelys; species Lepidochelys olivacea. The sequence continues at coordinate 28,262,147 of NC_140426.1, read as the reverse complement.
CTTAAGACAGTGTCCCCTGTCCTGTAAGTATTGCCTACATTCTTTCACATAACAAGAACCTAATGCCTAGAAACTGAAGCCAATCAAATTAATATTAGAAACAAGACACACATTTTTAACTATGAGGGCAATTAACCATTAGAACAAACTACCAAGAGAAGTGGTGGATTCTCCATCTTCATGTCTTCAAATCAGACTGGATTCCTTTTTGGAAGATATGCTTTAGTTAAACACAAGTTATTGGGCTCATTACTGGTGTAACTGGATGAAATGTAATGGCCTGTGATATACAGTTGGTCAAACTACAGGAGGGTAAAATGAGGGAAGATATGAGCACTTAGCACACAATTGAGGTATTGAAAACAAAATTAATCAAGGAGCCAAAGGATACAAAGAGAAGAAATTACTGAATTGCCTATATACTAATGCGAGGAGCCAAGGAACAAACAAGAGGAATTGGAATTGCTCATTTATCAGCATAAATCTGATGTAGTTGTATTACTGAAACTTGGTGGGATGATTTGACAACTGGAATGTTAAAATCAATGGTTATAACCCATTTATGAAGGGCTGAGTGGCAAAAGGGGAGAGGGAGTGGAACTCTGTCAAACATTAACTGTTTCCAAATCACTGATAACTCAGAAGAAAATGATCTTGGTTATGTTTCAGTGTCCTAACACAGAGGTTCTCAACCTTTGTCCTACTGAAACTCCCTCAACATGCTATAAAAATTCCATGGCCCACCCATGCCACAACAACTGTTTTTCAGTAGATTAAAAGCCTGGGCCGGTATTAGGGGGTAGCAAGCAGAGCAATTGCCCAGGGCCTCACGCCACGGGGGGCCCCACGAAGCTAAGTTTCTCAGGCTTCAGCTTCAGCCTGGGGAGGAGGGGCTTGGGCTTCAGCCCTGACCAGCAGGGCTCAGAATTCAGCTTTCTGCCCTGGGCCCCAGTGAGTCTAATGCTGGCCCTGTGGTCTGGTTTATTTTCGCAGACCCCCTAAAACCTGCTCACGGCCCCTGGTTGAGAACTCCTGTCCTAACAGATAAAGCACAAGATTGGGTACTAGTTGATGTCTGCTACAGACCCCCCATATCACACTAGGGAACAGGATGACTGACTCTTTACACATGTATCTATAACGTGTAGGGGGGAAAAACTGTGATCCAGATGTGGCGTCACCAGTGCCGAATAGCGGGGAATAATCACTTGCCCCAATCTGTTGGCAATGCTCCTACTAATGCAGCCCAATATGCCGTTAGTGTTCTTGGCAACAAGGGCACATTGACAGGTTTCAGAGTAACAGCCGTGTTAGTCTATATTCGCAAAAAGAAAAGGAGTACTTGTGGCACCTTAGAGACTAACCAATTTATTTGAGCATGAGCTTTCGTGAGCTACAGCTCACTTCATCGGATGCATACCGTGGAAACTGCAGCAGACTTTATATACACACAGAGAATATGAAACAATACCTCCTCCCACCCCACTGTCCTGCTGGTAATAGCTTATCTAAAGTGATCATCAGGTTGGGCCATTTCCAGCACAACTCCAGGTTTTCTCACCCTCCACCCCCCCCACACAAATTCACTCTCCTGCTGGTGATAGCCCATCCAAAGTGACAACTCTTTACACAATGTGCATGATAATCAAGTTGGGCCATTTCCTGCACAAATCCAGGTTCTCTCACCCCCTCACCCCCGTCCCAAAAACCACACACACAAACTCACTATCCTGCTGGTAATAGCTCATCCAAAGTGACCATTCTCCCTACAATGTGCATGATAATCAAGGTGGGCCATTTCCAGCACAAGGGCACATTGTTGACTCATATGCAGCTTCTCGTCCACTGTAATCCCCAGGTCCTTTTTTGCAGAACTGCCACTTAAGCAGTCGGTCCCGAGCCTGTAGCGGTGCATGGGATTCGTCCGTCCTAAGTGCAGGACTCTGCACTTGTCCTTGTTGAATCTCATCAGATTTCTTTTGGCCCAATCCTCCCATTTGTCTAGGTCACTCTGGACCCTATCCCTACCCTCCAGTGTATCTACCTCTCCCCCCAGCTTTGTGTCCTCCACAAACTTGCTGAGGGTGCAATCCATCCCATCATCCAGATCATTAATGAAGATGTTGAATAAAACTGGCCCCAGGACCAACCCCTGAGGCACTCTGCTTGATACTGGCTGCCAGCTAGACATCGAGCCATTGATCACTACCCGTTGAGCCCGACAATCTAGCCAGATTTCTATCCACTTTATAATCCATTCATCCAATCCGTACTTCTTCAACTTGCTGGCAAGAATACTGTGGGAGACCATATCAAAAGCTTTGCTAAAGTCAAGGTATATCACATCCACCCCTTTCCCCATGTCCACAGAGCCAGTTATCTCATCATAGAAGGCAATTCAGGCATGACTTGCCCTTGATGAATCCATGTTGACTGTTCCTGATCACCTTCCTCTCCTCCAAGTGCTTCAAAATGGATTCCTTGAGGATCTGCTCCATGATTTTTCCAGGGACTGAGGTGAGGCTACCTGGTCTGTAGTTCCCCGGATCCTCCTCCTATCAGCCTGATCTTAACCCCAGGCAAAATAATGGAGTGGCCGATACAGGACTCAATTAATAATGGAAAATAATGTAATTAATACAAATCAGCATGGGTTTATGGAAAATAGAGCCTGTCACACTAACATGATATCCTTTTTTTTAACGTGACTACAAGTTTGGTTGATGTAATATACACAGGGGAGATAGAACCAAGCACTCTATGAACATCCAAGGAGAGGAGAGCGTGATGTGCCGGGGAGGCATGTGGTTTAGCCTGAAAAGTGAAGAGATGCACGCATTGGTTGACGTGGAATGGGGATGCCACTTTGGTAAGGAATTTGGGGTGGAGGCAGAGGGAGACTTTGGCCTTATGGAAAATAGTAAAAGGGGAACCACCATCTTAGCAGGTTTGCTCATGTGACATGCAGAGGTAATGGCCATGGCAAGATGACCTTAATGGAAAGATGTGCAAGGGAACACGTAGCAAACGGAGGGTGGTTCACTGAGGGGTGGAAAGAATTAAATTAAGGCACTGGGGGGAGTTGGCTAATGGATGGGTGGAAAGACATTAAGGAGGCCGCAGAGGAAGCAGATGGTAGATGGGTAAGGATGGAGAAACCATCTATCTGAGGGATAAAGGCACTGAGTGCTGCCAGGTGGACACAAACTGAAGAATGGGCAAGTCCAGATTGCCGGAGGTGGAGGAGGTAGTCCAAAGTGACAGGAATGGAAGTGTCATTCTAGGAATAGCTGGGGTCACGGGACCAGACGGTGAAGCTACTCCATTTCGCCTCATAGGATGTTATAGTAGACTGTCATTGACCATGAGTGAGGATGTTGCAGATGGGAGTGGAGCATGCCATGTCTATATTCGAGCACCATCCAAATACCAGGCTGTTAGGTGAAGTGGACTTGGATTAGGGTGTCACATGCGGCTATGGGCTTGGGTTGGCAGACTGGGGGGCAGGCAAAGAGGAAAAGGTCTGTCAATGAATACTGCTGGGCCCAAGCAGGAGCCACAAGGAGGACCTTCACCCAATCCAGATGTATTTTGTGCAAGACTTGGAGGAGTAGGGGGATGGGCAGTGAGACATAACGAAGCTCATTGGTCCATGGAAGGAGAGGGGCATCACCCTGAGAGCCTGGGCCAAGGACCCCTTTGGAGCAGAAAAGGGGTAGCTTGTGGTTGTCTGCTATAGCAAAGAGGTCCTAGTAAGGTGGGCTCCATTGGTGAGAGACTGAGTGAAGCATGGGATCGTGGAGTTCCCACTCGTGGTTGGCATGGAAAGAGCAACTGAAGATGTCCACAGGGGAGTTGCTGGTACTTGGGAGGTGTACCGCTTGGAGAGTGATGCCGTGTTTGAGGCACCAATACCACAGAAGAATGGCTTCCACACAATGGGAGGGAGAAAGGGTTCTGTCTTGTTTGTTGACATACAGGACCGTTGCCATGTTGTCAGAGAGCATTTGGACATGATGGGTGCAGAGGAATGGCAGAAGGGCTTGACATTGATGTTTAGTCTGGCTTCCCTGTGTGATCATAGGCCTTGAGCCGTGTGTCCTTTGACACGAGCGCCCAACCTGCTGTGGAAGCATCTGTAGTCAGGGCAGTGAGTGGCACTGGAGGCATGAAGGGGACGCCCATCAGCACTGAGGACGGCATGCACCATCACATGAGGGAGATGAGGACAGGCGGGAGAAGGACCGTCTTGGTGAGAGGAACCCTTTATGGATTGTATGTTGAGTGGAGGCAGTGTTGGAGACGGTGCATATAGAGGCATACGAAGGGTGTCACCACAGTGCAAGCCGCCATGTGACCTAGGAGCGAGAGGCATGGCCTGACAAGAGTGCACAGCTAGCGGTGAATTCAAGTGACAAGAGAGGTGAGTGTGGCAAAGCACTCTGATAGCAGGAATGTGCTGGCCACTACAGAGTCAAGATGCGCTCCTATGAAGATGAGGCTGCAAGTGGGGATAAGGACTGATTTTTCCTCATTGATTCAGACTCCGAGGTCAGCTTGCAATGTCTGGAGAGCATGGAGTGTGGGAAGGTGCAACAAGGAGCCAGTCATCAAGGTAGAGAAAAAAGGAATGACCCAGACGGCGCATGTAGGCTGCAATGATGGTGAAGACCTTGGTAAATACCTTGGGTGCAGTAGCAGTGTCAAAGGGGAGGACCTTTAACTGATAATGAGAATCACCCATGACAAAGACAAGAAATTTGCAGTGGGTGGAATGAATGTCTATATGAAAATAGACATCCTTCAGATTGAAATCCGCGAACCAGGCTTCTTTGGGGAGACACAGAAGTATCAGGGGGAGTGTAACCATCTGGAAGCGGAACTTGTGGATAGATTAGTTGAGCAATCAGAAATCCAGTATAGGGCAAATGCCAGCTCCTTTCTTCACTATGAAGAAATAGGGGGAGTAAAAGCCATGGTTGCAATAGTACTGCAAGACTGGCTCTATGGCACCCTTTTGCAGAAGGGTATCTGCTTCCTGGTGGAAGAAGTGGTATTGGGAGGGGTCCGATGGGCAACCACTGGAAGAGTGGTGGGGAGGAAAGGAAGGAACTCTGAGGTAGCCCCAGCAGACATTATCCAGCACCCAGTGTTTGGTGGTAATTGAGGCCCAGGTGTGGGTGAAAAGGATAAGGCAGCCACCAAAGATGACATGGGGCGTAGTTGGTAGGTTGGAGGAAAGTTTGAAGTTCTCTGTACAGAAGTCAAAAGTTTTGACTAGGGGTGTGGTGGGTGAACGTGGAGGCAACTGAGATAGAAGCCAAAGGTTATTGCAGATGCTGGGAGCATTGTCGGCGACAAGGTTGTTCAGGTTGGTGCTGGGGGTAAGGCTGGTAAGCCTGGTAGGTGGTTGGCGAGGGCAGGAGGAGGATCAGTTTTGACAATGTGTGAGGTCTGGCGTGTAGAGGCCTAGGGAGTGGCAGGTGGTTCTGGAGTCCTTGAGGGAGTGAAGGGATTCATCTGTTTTATCACTGAATAGTTTGTTGTTATCAAAGGGAAGGTCCTGCAAAGTTATTTGGACCTCCATCGGACAGCCGCTTGACTGAAGCCATGAATCACAGTGAAGTACCACCCCAGGGGCCAGCAACCAGGAAAAGGTGTCAGCGGCATCCACTGTGCCCTCATCAACTAGAGACTGGAATTCCTGCTGCTTATCCAGGAGGAGGAATTCAGTGAATTGGTCCAGTGTTGCATGTGAGCAGGAATCATACTTGGCCAGTATGGCTTCGTAACTGGTTATGAGGAATTGTCGTCCCACAGAGGAATAGACCTTATGCCCGATAAGGTCAATTTTTTTGACTGCACGATCCAGTGGGGTAGAGTGGAGGTGGTGGTGTTGGTCGTGCTCCATGGCCACTTGGACTACTAAGGAGTTATGGGGTGGGTGTTGGAAAAGGAGGTCCATACCCTTGACGGGCACAAAGTAGCAATGTTCCACTGTCTTCAGGGTAAGTGTACATGATGGAGGGGTGTGCCAAAGCACCTGAGCCAGCTGGAGAATGATGTTAGGGATGGGCAGGGCATTGTGGGCAGAGCCTGGAGGCTGAAAGATATCCAGGAAATGATCCTGAGGGTTCTGTATGTCCTCTATGGGAAGATTGTAATCATTGGCCATGCATTGCAAGAGGGCTTGATATTGGGCACGCTCATCTGTAGGAAAGCGGGTGGGGAGGGTATGAGAGGATCATCCAGGGTGGAGGAGGCGCTGGTGTTGACCGACGGTGCCAGTGGTTCCAGAGGTGCCATTGGTGCGGGCAGGTCCAGTGGAATGGGAGCATCCGCAGAAGTGTCATAGGTTGCAGTAGTCGACAGAGAACGTTGGTGATGCATCCACCGTTGGTATGGGTCCCAAGCTGCCCAATAGGGCCAGGCGTATGGGTCACTCAGAACTGATGGTTCCCTTGGATAAGTGAACCACGGATCCGCTAAGTGCTCGTAAGGTGGAGGATGGTGGTCCTCTAGTATCCGGGCTGTACGAGAGGGCAGGAGAAAAAGGCGGGTCCACCACGGAGGACCAGTCCAAGCCCAAAGATGGTTCCGGCAGAGGCGGAGCTGTCGGAGCAGTGCGGTGGAGAGCCCACAAATAGCAGCATCAGCTCAGCTGTGGGTGTTAATGGGGACATGCATCCCAGTGTGCGCAGGGCCTGGCGGGAGACCTCCAACGGTCCTGGCAGAGTGGACGGTAACGGTGGTGAAGGCTGCAATGCCACCTGGTCGAAGTTGTCATCGCTGGAACAGGGTGCCGAGACTTATGCTCCAAGCGGGACTTCTTAAGCGGGACTTATGCTCCAAGCGGGAGGGCCTCCTGTTCTGCACGCAACTTTTCACCTGACCTGGCACAGCTCAGGGAGGAAACGTTGCGCTTTGGAGCGGTCCTCATCAGGGATCTGCCCTTGTGTCCATGCGAGTGCTTCTTATGAGCATGGCCTTTGGAAGGAGGCGGCGGTGCGGCTGGCGCTGGGTGGGACGGGCCTGGAGCGGAGCTGACTCCTGGGCGGACCAGAGGTCCATTGGTGCCAGTTCCTGTGGAGGGCCTGGGTCCGTAGCCCCCTCCATTAGGAATTTGCAGAGATGAAGCTCACAAGCTTCCTGAATTCTAGGTGGGAAGGAGCAGCAGATGGAGAAGCACGCTGCTACATGAGCTTCACCCAGACAGTATAGGCGCCTTTGGTGTTCTGGGAATTCCTACAGCTAATTCCTAACTAAACTAACAACTATGAGCTAAGGGAAAATGAGGAATGTACAACTAACTATATACAATATACGATCTGAGAACGTAATTTTTGAAAGAATAGCAATGAAGATAGAGAAATGAGGTTTCCGACTGTGGCCATGCAATGGTAAGAGGGAACTGTAGTGTCGTCGACCCCCACAGCTTCTTAAAGCCTTGGACACACCATGCGGTGGATGCACGTGTGAGTCAACAGACACTAATATGAACAGTTCTGGCGCATGGCACGCATGCACATCCGTGATTGGAATCAACATAGAGACCATCACTCGAAGAATAACTTATAGCACAGTTTCAGAGTTATAAAGTACCAGTAACATTATTAGTTTAAACAATCCTATCAAAGAAAGCTGCAAAGGGGTCCCTGTGAAGTTACTGCCCAGCTGCTCATAGTGGATCTCTGATGGTAACATTGAAAAGGGGAGCTTGTATTCCCATTGTCTTCAACTGCATGTAAACTATTTTAACAAAGGGAACAGCAATCCCTGTTTTCCCCTCTGTGTTCTGTATCAATAAAATGCTATAGTCACTTCACTATAAAATCATACTCTGTTAACAGCATCCACTGTCTAGTTCACGGGCGGGCAAACTTTTTGGCCTGAGGGCTGCAATGGGTTTCAGAAATTGTATGAAGGGCTGGTTAGGGGAGGCTGTGCCTCCCCAAACAGCCAGGCATGGCCCAGCCCCTGCCCCCTATCTGAGCCCCACACACACACTTTTCGTCCCCTGACAGCCCCCCCAGTACTCCTGCCCCATCCAACCCCCCCATTCCCTGATGCCCCCCTGCCCCATCCAACTCCCTGCTCTCTGTCCCCTGATCATCCCCAGACCCCGTCGCCCCTAACTGCTCCCTGCCATCCCATTCAACCTCCCTCTCCTTCCTGACTGCCCCCCCAGGACCCGCCCCATCCAACCACCCCTTCTCCCTGACTGCCCCCAGGACCCCTGCCCCCATTCAACCCTGTTCCCTGCCCTCTGACCTCCCCAAACCCTATCCACACCCTGGCCCCTGACCTCCCCCCAAACTCCCCTGCCCTCTATCCATCCCCCTCCCCCACTCCCTGCCCCCTTACCGTACTGCCTGGAGTACCGATGGCTGGTGGCGCGGCTGCACCAGGACAGGCAGCCGCGTCACCCGGCTGGACCTAGCCACACACCATGCAGCACAGAGCAACGAGTCAGGCTGGGCTCTGCAGCCTCGCTGCCCCAGGAGCTCGCAGCCCCACCGCCCAGAGCATTGAGCTGGCAGCACAGTGAGCTGAGGCTGCGGGGGGAGGGGGAACAGCAGGGGAGGGGCCAGGGGCTAGCCCCCCGGGCCAGGAGCATCAGGGGCTGGGCAGAGTGGTCCCACGGACCGGATATGGCCCACAGGCCTTAGTTTGCCACCTCTGGTCTAGTTCCAGTGTGCTTTTATGTCCAATTGTTGTCTGTTTACTTAGATGGTAAGTGCTGCAGGTAAATGGCCATGTCTTCGTTATGACTAGCTGAACATGTTGTCACCACTCAAGTGATAAAAAATAATGTGTCAAATTATTATTTCTTTGAAAATATGAAAATCTATTTCTGGTTATTTTTTCTGTGTTTCAGGTGAAGTTCAGTATAAAAACTTATACAAAATTCCTCTCAGTAACCTTGTTGGGAGGAGCATTGAACGACCTCTGAAGTCACCATTAGTCCCCAAGGCCATCACCACCCCAACGTCCAGTGTTATTGCCTCGGCTCCTGTCAGTCACTCATTATCTTTGTCTCGTATGGAAATTAAAGAAATTGCAAGCAGGACACGCAAAGAACTACTAGGTAAAGCCTCTTGATCGATATAATCAATTCCCAATTATACTACCTAGAGTCTCTGTCACCCATTTAGATTTCTGGAGTGACACATAGCAGAAAATACTACAAAAATAAGATGTCAGCTGGTGAAAAAGCAGCCTCTTTGTAAAAAGGCTACATGCTTTAAAGAAAACATAAAAACTTTGGTAATCTGGTGTCTGATTCACTAATGCACACAGTAGGTCTGTACTCTAACCCAGTCATAACATAGCCAGTGTCTGAAGCCAGTGAAAGGTATTGTAGCTATAACAGCCCCCATGAATGTTTAATCTCTTTTTTGAAAACTAAGTCTTTTATTCCTTTATTGAGGCCTCTTGGATGAGAAAGTTCCCAAATCAGAAGTAGCACAGAAGCAAAAGAAGGTTCCTCGAAAACCATCAGACCCCAAGCAGGGAGCAATAAGGTCAACAAGCAGTGACAGGTAAAGAGGAGGATTTAAAAAAGAAGCACACTAAATGAGAGGTAAAATCCTTGGGGCATGAACTGTGTTTTCCTTTGTGTAGTGCAATGGGTCCTGACCCTAAGTGGGCTGCTGGGTTGTACTGTAATATTAATGATAATTTTAAACTATAACCCGTTTTAAAAAAAAATTCCATAACGCTGCCCGGTGTAGTGTCAGAACTGGGACCAGGAATAATTTTGGCTAAGGATTGTCAATATTTTCATATCATCTCTGGTTTCTAGGTGTTTATAGCCTTTTTGAATTATATCTGGCTGTACCTAGGAACCAAATCATGGACCGATGAACAAAACCAGACTAAATGTGCCTTGATAGGGTAACTACCATGTTTGCGCCTCTCTCAGAAGATTTTGGCAAACAGATTTGCAGATTTTGGATTCACTGGTGAGACAGGGTTAGGCCAGACAGCTACAGGAGAGTGCAGGAAGGAAGGTATAATCCTTTGATAAGTAGGTCCCTCTTCCCCGGGTAACTGAGCAGGGGTTACTCCAGGTTAATTAGCCAATTAAAAACCTGGAGCCAATTAAAAACCTGCCAGAATGGGGTTAAAAGCCTTCCCCCCAGCCAGTCAGGGGGGTGATAGGTGTTGTGAGAATGAAGGCAAGCTGTTGGAGAGCTGAGCGGTGCGGAAGCTGACATGGACCAGGGGAGAACCCCACAGGTATAGAGACTGGGGAGAAACCCTACCCTAAACAGGAGTTAAGGACCCTTCCAGGTCCAAAGACCTGAAGAAAAGGACCCTGCCAGAGGGGAGAGACTGAGCCTTGCATTTGGTGTGATGCTGCCACACCCGAAAGGACTACCAGAGACTAGGGGCTTTCCCTCCCCCGGCAGGCGGATCGGGAGGAACCTTGCCCAAGTAAAGTCGGGACAATAAGCCAAGAGGCGTGGGGAAATAACCCAGGGAAGCTAGCAGATTTCTTGGGAATTGGCAGCATGAGGCTGCTATTTGTAGGGTCCCTGGATTGGGGCCTGGAGTAGGGGGCAGGACTGGGCCCCTTTCCCCTTTTCCTCTTATTGGATGTCCACTGAGGAGGCCAGAAGCCCCAGTGAAGCAGTGAGGGTCTAGCAGGCCCAGAAACAGGAAGGCCGCTTGGAGACAGTATTTCCCTGCCCACCATAAAATGGGAGGGGAGGGATTCTGAGAGACAAGACGCTATCCTGACCCACTGCTAGAAAGAAGCGTGGGACCCACCGAGACGGAGAAGTCCTGTTCCCTCTTTACAGTCCTTGCTGACTATATAGAATTTCTCTAAATTGCCTCCCCCTCAGCCCTGCTGCTCCTGCAATACTCAGTGCACTATGGAATCTATACTTGAGAAGAGCAAAGGCACGATTTGGCCCAGACATGACCGGTGATTTTTTTCATTAACACAATTTTAAATTACAGAGAATAAAAGTAGATTGATTTAAATATTTTGACTAGAAATGACAATATAAAATATTTGTGTGAGACGGTCAGCCTCACCTCAGTCCCTGGAAAATCATGGAGCAGGTCCTCAAGGAATCAATTCTGAAGCACTTAGAGGAGAGGAAAGTGATCAGGAACAGTCAGCATGGATTCAACAAGGGCAAGTCGTGCCTGACTAATCTAATTGCCTCCTATGACGAGATAACTGGCTCTGTAGATGAGGGGAAAGCGGTGGACGAGTTGTTCCTTGACTTTAGCAAAGCTTTTGACATGGTCTCCCACAGTATTCTTGCCAGCAAGTTAAAGAAGTATGGGCTGGATGAATGGACTATAAGGTGCATAGAAAGCTGGCTAGATTGTCAGGCTCAACGGGTAGTGATCAATGGCTCCATGTCTAGTTGGCAGCCTGTATCAAGTGAAGTGCCCCAGGGGTCGTTCCTGGGGCCGGTTTTGTTCAATATCTTCATTAATGATCTGGAGGATGGTGTGGATTGCACCCTCAGCAAGTTTGCAGATGACACTAAACTGGTAGGAGAGGTAGATACGCTGGAGGGTAGGGATAGGATACAGAGGGCCCTAGACAAATTAGAGGATTGGGCCAAAAGAAATCTGATGAGGTTCAACAAGGATAAGTGCAGGATCCTGCACTTAGGATGGAAGAATCCCATGCACCGCTACAGACTAGGGACCGAATGGCTCGGCAGCAGTTCTGCAGAAAAGGACCTAGGGGTTACAGTGGACGAGAAGCTGGATATGAGTCAACAGTGTGCCCTTGTTGCCAAGAGGGCCAATGGAATTTTGGGATGCATATGTAGGGGCATTGCCAGCAGATCGAGGGACGTGATCGTTCCCCTCTATTCGACATTGGTGAGGCCTCATCTGGAGTAGTGTGTCCAGTTTTGGGCCCCACACTATAAGAAGGAATTGGAAAAATTGGAAAGCGTCCAGCGGAGGGCAACAAAAATGATTAGGGAACTGGAACACACAACTTATGAGGAGAGGCTGGGGGAACTGGGATTGTTTAGTCTGCGGAAGAGAAGAATGAGGGGGGATTTGATAGCTGCTTTCAACTACCTGAAAGGGGGTTCCAAAGAGGATGGATCTAGACTGTTCTCAGTGGTAGCTGATGACAGAACAAGGAGTAATGGTCTCAAGTTACAGTGGGGGAGGTTTAGGTTGGATATTAGGAAAAACTTTCTCACTAGGAGGGTGGTGAAACACTGGAATGCATTACGTAGGGAGGTGGTGGAATCTCCTTCCTTAGATATTTTTAAGGTAAGGTTTGACAAGCCCTGGCTGGGATGATTTAGTTGGGGATTGGTCCTGCTTTGAGCAGGGGGTTGGACTAGATGACCTCCTGAGGTCCCTTCCAACCCTGATATTCTATGATTCTACGATTCTATAACTTCATCCATGAACATTAACTGCCGGGGATATTTGATTGTCTGTAAACTTGATATTTGTGTGCATTTTCTATTGTCCGGGTTGGTGGGAATATGAGTGAATACTCTGAAAAATCAGAGTTAAAAGGAGAGGGGTCAAACTATTCCGAGGTCCTAGATCTGTCTTCAGACTAAAGTGGTTGTGCCCAGGGATAGCTGTTCATTTGCTTCTTGCTTTGATCTGAGTGTTTTCACAGAGATTTTGCCTTCCTTCTTGCAGGATAATTTCAAGCTCTTTTGAAAGCAATTCTGAAGGGCGTCACCTTTCCACTAGTTCAGATCCTGATACTGCAGCAAACCGGGAGGAGAGCCCACCATCTAGCAGTCCATTTCATCTCACTACTTCATTTGATGAAGACATCATTGACTTGAAGTGAAGACAATCTTGAGTCCCTTATTTTCTCCTTTTCCTTTTCTTATGACTCTGAAGGCCTTATAGGAATGTCACAACACTGCTTTTAGTTATAACGTATGGCTTGAATGGAGAATATTGGTGAATATTCTCTACAGAACCCAATTGGGTGAAGCTTTTTTGCCATCTTTATGTTACCTTTCTCAGTTAAAGAACCTTTGGCTCGTATTGTAACAAGGTGGTAGATATCAATGGTAGTTTTAAGATGAAAATTTTAAGTAAATAAAAGGATTCATTTTTATTCTCTCTGAACTTCTTATGTTTGGAGTACCTGAATGAGAGTAATATTTAGCTGTGTTATTTGCAGCCACTGATATTACAAATTATTCCATAGCACAGTGTGTCACGTAGAAAGATAATATTTATAAAGAAAATAATTTATTTCAAATTTTTTAAAAGATAAAAACAAACTTGTGGCAAAGTTCTTTTCAGCCAGGATGATCTGTCCCTGAAGTGGTACCATTCTGTTATAATGTTTACTGAAGAACCAAGGATATTCTATGAAGATCAGGTAAGACAAAGCATAAATTTCTAACAGTGAGAGTAATTAAGCACGGAAACAATTTACCAAGGGTCATAGTGGAGTCTCCATCATTGATCATTTTTAAATCAAAAGTGAAGGTTTTTCTAAAAGTTCTGCTCTAGGAATTATCTTGTGTAAGTTAAATGGCCTGTGTTATACAGGAGGTTAGACTAGATGATCACAATGGTCTCTTCAGGCCTTGGAATCTATTAAGATACAAATATGTTTTCTTAGCTCTCATCTTTCCATGTATATTTTTTTTGAGAGGAACCTGAAAACAAGATTTGGAGTAAAAATTCCACAATGCAAAGAAGTTTGTAGAAAAATATGAACTTTCAAATTATCCTCTAAAAATTGAAAATCAAAGATAAAGGAAGAAAGATGCATCAGGCTAACAACGTAACTGGAATATTATCCCTGTTGTGTACCTGCAGGCTTCTTGAAAACACAGTATGTAGGAGCCAGCTTCTGATTTTGCGTTCCATTTTCTATCAATGTTTGGAGTTGCAGATGAACCTCCTGTTAACATGCAGGCACCTGTATTTGTTGCTGTTTGCTTGTGCAAACTTGTTAAATGATAAAATTTTAGACTGCTCCAAATAGCTACATTTTGCTGAGTGAATTCAGGCTGAAATGTCACTGAACAGCTAGGTTTTTGTGGTGAAATAGTAACAATAAACCTTTTGATGTATGAAGGATAGATTTCACCTACAAAATGATTCTTGAGGCCGTTCCTGAATTTTCTGTATGCCAAAAAATCAATTTGCAACAAAAATCAAAATGTTTTGCTTTTTCACGAAAATGTGATGTTTTCCTCCTTTTTTACTTTAAGATGTCAGCTCTATTTACAAGTTATTTCTTGTTCCATAATTAGAAATTGTTCAGCATCTTCATTATTTTAGGGATGCCATGCTGGTGTCATAGTTTGTTTCCTTCTTAGCATGAACAGCTGCAAACTTGTGTCTTTTAAATGAGTGTATCTGAATATAATCCAGTTTCCTGCCTAGTACTCTATTACTAACCTTTTACCAGTATAGGTAGCTGCTAATTGCTCCGCCAAGAAAATATTAATTAACTTCATTTAAAGGATCATTTCTTATTCTCAGCTGTAACATCTGATTAAGGAAAGAAGCAATATTTTCAGCTGCAATCATTCTTTCATTAGAAGAAAGTATTTTAACCAGTGGTTAGTATTACAGTATTTTTAAACCAGAAAATCTGTGTGCTGTAATTCTAAGTAAAAGCATCTAAGAAAAGAGAGCTGAAATTGTTTGCCAGAGATTTCAACTGTTGTGAGAGAGCACGCCACAGTTGCTGGAAAGAGCTTACACACCCTATGCCATTTACCAGTTCAGTTCAGGTTGAAAAATGAAGCTGAAAGATGCCAAGCGTGGCACTTACTTTTAATGGAGTCTGGGGCCTATTCTGTGTGTGAACGACAGTATTTCATTATACAACTATATTCAGGGCAGACCATGTTAGCATGTAAGTGAACATGTATGGGGGCTCATTGAACCCACTTTAGAAGCACTAATTGCACTAACATCTCATCCTGAAAGAAACAACAGTCTTTTCTTTCCCTTTCTGCATCCTCAGCCTTGTTCCATTATGTTGCTTCTGTTGTGTTAGTTGTACATGCATATGCTCATGGGTTATTTTGGAGCCTATACTCATGTGTTGCAAACTCAGGCTTTAGTTAAAATAAAATTTTAACTGGAAATTTTGTTTTGTTTTGTCAAAATATCAAATTGTAAATTGAAATAGCTCATGGAACTGTTCTCTTCTTCTGCTATTCTAGCACAGTCCACACAACTCAGCATATAAAAATTAGCATTAGCAAGATCCTGAAGCTGCTGAGGGAGCTAAGAGGGCATACTGAAGGGACTTAGCAAAGAGCTGCATAATCAGTAGGGCTGTCAAGTGATTAAAAAAATTAATCGCAATTAATCATGCGATTAAAAGAATCGTGCAATTAATTACACTGTTAAACAAGAATAGAATACCATTTATTTAAACATTTATGGATGTTTTCTACATTTTCAAATATACTAATTTCAATTACAATACAGAATACAAAGTGTACAGTGCTCATTTTATATTTATTTTTGATTACAAGTATTTGCACTGTAAAAAAACAAGAGAGTGTTTTTAATTCACCTAATACAAATATTCTAGTGCAGTCTCTTTATCATGAAAGTTGAACTTAAAAATGTAGAATTATGTACAAAAAAACTGCATTCAAAAATAAAACAATGTAAAATTTTAGAACCTGCAAGTCCACTCAGTGAGTTAACTGCGATTAATTGACAGCCCGAATAATCAGTGCAGGAAAGGCCTCAGGAACGGAGAAATGAGAGAACTTGGCAGGAGCTGAGTAGATGATATGCAGGAAGGCACATAGGCACATGTTTATGGTTATCGCTGTAGCAGTAGCACTGTAAGAAATTATTCTAGTCAGATACTCAGGAAAACAGCCCTTTTCTGTGAGCCTCATCACAGTAGCAACAACACATTTCCCAAGCTATATCTATCTACACATTCATAGAAATCTGAAGTCAATCTGTAACGGCAGCATCAGGTGGCTCCCAGATAATATCACTAAGCAAGATAAGAAGAGCTGAAAGGAGCGCAGACAGAAGTTGGATATTGAAGGTAGACAAAGTCATCCTGGCAATAAGGTGCAGATTTTTAATAGTTATGGTAATTAACTGATCAAACAACCTACTGAGGGATGTGGTGGCTTCTCCATTACTTGGTGGCTTTAAATCAAGATTGGACATATTTCTAAAAGATATGTTCTTATCTTAACCAGAAGTTACTGAGTTTGATGCAGAAATCATTGTGTGAAATTCTATGGCTTGTGTTATGCACAAGTCATAATAGTCTTTTCTGCCCTTAAAAATCTATGAATTGTATAATTCAGATAGCACCAGATCACAGGAAAATGGTCCGAATTTGCCCAGGAAATGTGGACTGAGCGCCCTAACAAGTATCTCTTGTCTCTATTTCTTTGATTCAGTGATTAATCAGTGTGTCTTGGCAAATGTGGGGAGCTGAAAGGGGGCTGGTGGGATCAGATAGGCAGTGTGGGGCACAGAGTGTGTATCCAAATGTCCAGGAGATGGAGAGAGAGTATGTGTGTGAGCAAGAGAGCACACACAGGAAAAAGGCGGGGGGGGGGGGGAGTCAGAGAGGAGGTCATAGTCTAAAATACAGTAATTATAATGTTAAATAGTTGGCTCTCCATAGCCAGTGTCCTAGATCCTTCCCAGTTAGGTTACAGGCTAGAATTTGAAATAGAAATAGTATTGGAGATGCTGATGGATGATCTCTTGCTCCTCATGGATAAATGCCAAATGTCCATACACATAGGATACTCTGCTGCCTGAGAGAGGTGTCAGGGGCTCAGTGGAAACTAAAATGGCTTTTTTGAGGCCTGTAGTGATGGGCAACTGCACTTGTGCCACCTGGACCCTCACCTATGCAGTTTTCTCCCTTTGCCTTTTTAGTATTTACATGCAACTTCTGAGAATTGGCAAGATGTCTTGAGTGCAAATTTTAGGACTATACAACTAAGCCAACTCCTCCTGCCTGTCACAAACTGATACCCAGCTATCCCAGTGCCTGGCCAAGACCAGCTAATGAATGAGAAAAAGCTGGTTGAAATTACACTCTAGCAAGACGGGGATTATGCTGGTAAGTAGAAGGGAACAATTGAAAAACCACAGTGCTGTCTCCATCAGTGGAGGCATGCCCTGAAGAAGAGCGCTGAGTAGCTCAAAAGCTTATCTCTCTTACCAACAAAAGTTGGTTAAATAAAAGATATTACCTCACCCACCTTGTCTCTCAAATCATCAAGACAGATCATAGCTGAAGGGCTCTTCCAGGCTCCTTGCTGATGCTGAACTCTCCCATGAGTATCTGCAAGAAACTTACTTTGCCCTCTGGGACTGGCAATGGGACTGCAGCACATCCTGGCCAATAGAATTGTCCATGATCATACACACAGGTTTAAGAGTAGCAGCTGTGTTAGTCTGTATTCGCAAAAAGAAAAGGAGTACTTGTGGCACCTTAGAGACTAACCAATTTATTTGAGCATAAGCTTTCGTGAGCTACAGCTCACTTCATCGGATGATCATACACACAGTCATTACTGACAGGTTTCAGAGTAACAGCCGTGTTAGTCTGTATTCGCAAAAAGACTTTGTCCTTACCCATAACTATTTTACATTTGGGGACAATGTATACCTTCAGATCAGCGGCACTGCTATGGGTACCCGCATGGCCCCACAGTATGCCAACATTTTTATGGCTGATTTAGAACAACGCTTCCTCAGCTCTCGTCCCCTAAAGCCCCTACTCTACTTGCGCTATATTGATGACATCTTCATCATCTGGACCCATGGAAAAGAAGCCCTTGAGGAATTCCACCATGATTTCAACAATTTCCATCCCACCATCAACCTCACCCTGGTCCAGTCCACACAAGAGATCCACTTCCTGGACACTACAGTGCTAATAAACAATGGTCACATAAACACCACCCTATACCGGAAACCTACTGACCGCTATTCCTACCTGCATGCCTCCAGCTTTCACCCTGACCACATCACACGATCCATCGTCTACAGCCAAGCTCTGCGATACAACCGCATTTGCTCCAACCCCTCAGACAGAGACAAACACCTACAAGATCTCTGTCAAGCTTCCTTACAACTACAATACCCACCTGCGGAAGTAAAGAAACAGATTGATAGAGCCAGAAGAGTTCCCAGAAGTTACCTACTACAGGACAGGCCTAACAAAGAAAATAACAGAACGCCACTAGCCGTTACCTTCAGCCCCCAACTAAAACCCCTCCAACGCATTATTAAGGATCTACAACCTATCCTAAAGGATGACCCAACACTCTCACAAATCTTGGGAGACAGGCCAGTCCTTGCCTACAGACAGCCCCACAACCTGAACCAAATACTCCCCAACAACCACATACCACACAACAGAACCACTAACCCAGGAACTTATCCTTGCAACAAAGCCCGTTGCCAACTGTGCCCACATATCTATTCAGGGGACACCATCACAGGGCCTAATAACATCAGCCACACTATCAGAGGCTCGTTCACCTGCACATCCACCAATGTGATATATGCCATCATGTGCCAGCAATGCCCCTCTGCCATTTACATTGGTCAAACTGGACAGTCTCTACGTAAAAGAATAAATGGACACAAATCAGATGTC
Organism: Lepidochelys olivacea; assembly: GCF_965140295.1. Classification (NCBI taxonomy): domain Eukaryota; kingdom Metazoa; phylum Chordata; order Testudines; family Cheloniidae; genus Lepidochelys; species Lepidochelys olivacea. Next base: position 28,243,534 of record NC_140426.1, on the reverse strand, counting down.
AAGAATTATAACATTCATAAACCAGTCGGAGAACACTTCAATCTCTCTGGTCACGCAATCACAGACATGAAGGTCGCTATCTTAAAACAAAAAAACTTCAAATCCAGACTCCAGCGAGAAACTGCTGAATTGGAATTCATTTGCAAATTGGATACTATTAATTTAGGCTTAAATAGAGACTGGGAGTGGCTAAGTCATTATGCAAGGTAGCCTATTTCCCCTTGTTTTTTCCTACCCCCCCCCCCCCAGATGTTCTGGTTTAACTTGGATTTAAACTTGGAGAGTGGTCAGTTTGGATGAGCTATTACCAGCAGGAGAGTGAGTTTGTGTGTGTATGGGGGTGGGGGGGGGGATGTGAGAAAACCTGGATTTGTGCTGGAAATGGCCCACCTTGATTATCATGCACATTGTAGGGAGAGTGGTCCCTTTGGATGAGCTATTACCAGCAGGATAGTGAGTTTGTGTGTGTGGTTTTTGGGAGGGGGGTGAGGGGGTGAGAGAACCTGGATTTGTGCAGGAAATGGCCCAACTTGATTATCATGCACATTGTGTAGAGAGTTGTCACTTTGGATGGGCTATCACCAGCAGGAGAGTGAATTTGTGTGGGGGGGGTGGAGGGTGAGAAAACCTGGATTTGTGCTGGAAATGGCCCAACTTGATGATCACTTTAGATAAGCTATTACCAGCAGGACAGTCGGGTGGGAGGAGGTATTGTTTCATATTCTCTGTGTGTATATAAAGTCTGCTGCAGTTTCCACAGTATGCATCCGATGAAGTGAGCTGTAGCTCACGAAAGCTCATGCTCAAATAAATTGGTTAGTCTCTAAGGTGCCACAAGTACTCCTTTTCTTTTTACAGTCATTACTACTTCACTTGTTTTATAGAAATACAACTTATGTTAAGTTTAGAAGTGTGAGTAACAAGGGTGATGTCGTGGTGGGAGTCTGCTGTAGACCACCGAACCAGGAATGAGGTGGACGAGGCTTTCTTCCGGCAACTAATGGAAGTTACTAGATCATAGAATCATAGAATATCAGGGTTGGAAGGGACCTCAGGAGATCATCTAGTCCAACCCCCTGCTCAAAGCAGGACCAATCCCCAATTTTTGCCCCAGATCCCTAAATGGCCCCCTCAAGGATTGAACTCACAACCCTGGGTTTAGCAGGCCAATGCTCAAACCACTGAGCTATCCCGCAGGCCCTAGTTCTCATGGAAGACTTCAATCACCCTGATATCTGCTGGGAGAGCATTACAGTGGTGCACAGACAATCCAGGAAGTTTTTGGAAAGTGTAGGGGACAATTTCCTGGTGCAAGTGCTGGAGGAACCAACTAGGGGCAGAGCTCTTCTTGACCTGCTGCTCACAAATCGGGAAGAATTAGTAGGGGAAGCAAAAGTGGATGGGAACCTGGGAGGCAGTGACCATGAGATGGTCGAGTTCAGGATCCTGACACAAGGAAGAAAGAAGAGCAGCAGAATACAGACCCTGGACTTCAGAAAAGCAGATTTTGACTCCCTCAGGAAACTGATGGGCAGGATCCCCTGGGAGAATAACATGACGGGGAAAGGAGTCCAGGAGACATGGCTGTATTTTAAAGAATCCTTATTGAGGTTACAGAGACAAACGATCCCGATGTGTAGAAAGAATAGTAAATATGGCAGGTGACCAGCTTGGCCAAACAGTGAAATCCTTGCTGATCTTATACACAAAAAAGAAGCTTACAAGAAGTGGAAGATTGGTCAAGTGACCAGGGAAAAGTATAAAAATATTGCTCAGGCATGCAGGAGTGAAATCAGGAAGGCCAAATCACACTTGGAGTTGGAGCTAGCAAGAGATGTTAAGAGTAACAAGAAGGGTTTCTTCAGGTATGTTATGGTGATCGGGGGAGGTCCCAGATGACTGGAAAAAGGCTAATGTAGTGCTCATCTTTAAAAAAGAGGAGGAGGATCCGGGGAACTACAGGCCAGTCAGCTTCACCTCAGTCCCTGGAAAAATCATGGAGCAGGTCCTCAAGGAATCAATTCTGAAGCACTTAGAGGAGAGTAAAGTGATCAGGAACAGTCAGCATGGATTCAACAAGGGCAAGTCTTGCCTAACTAATCTAATTGCCTTCTATGACGAGATAACTGGCTCTGTGGATGAAGGGAAAGCAGTGGACACGTTGTTCCTTGACTTTAGCAAAGCTTTTGACATGGTCTCCCACAGTATTCTTGCCAGCAAGTTAAAGAAGTATGGGCTGGATGAATGGACTATAAGGTGCATAGAAAGCTGGCTAGATTGTCAGGCTCAACGGGTAGTGATCAATGGCTCCATGTCTAGTTGGCAGCCTGTATCAAGTGAAGTGCCCCAGGGGTCGGTCCTGGGGCCGGTTTTGTTCAATATCTTCATTAATGATCTGGAGGGTGGTGTGGATTGCACCCTCAGCAAGTTTGCAGATGACGCTAAACTGGGAGGAGAGGTAGATACACCGGAGGGTAGGGATAGGATACAGAGGGCCCTAGACAAATTAGAGGATTGGGCCAAAAGAAATCTGATGAGGTTCAACAAGGACAAGTGCAGAGTCCTGCACTTAGGACAGAAGAATCCCATGCACCGCTACAGACTAGCGACCGAATGGCTCGGCAGCAGTTCTGCAGAAAAGGACCTAGGGGTTACAGTGGATGAGAAGCTGGATATGAGTCAACAGTGTGCCCTTGTTGCCAAGAGGGCCAATGGCATTTTGGGCTGTATAAGTAGGGGCATTGCCAGCAGATCGAGGGACATGATCGTTCCCCTCTATTTGACATTGGTGAGGCCTTATCTGGAGTACTGTATCCAGTTTTGGGCCGCACACTACAAGAAGGATGTGAAAAAATTGGAAAATGTCCAGCGGAGGGCAACAAAAATGATTAGGGGACTAGAACACACAATTTATGAGGAGAGGCTGAGGGAACTGGGATTGTTTAGTCTGCGGAAGAGAAGAATGAGGGGGGATTTGATAGTTGCTTTCAACTACCTGAAAGGGGGTTCCAAAGAGAATGGATCTAGACTGTTCTCAGTGGTAGCAGATGAAAGAACAAGGAGTAATGGTCTCAAGTTGTAGTGGGGGAGGTTTAGGTTGGATATTAGGAAAAAACTTTTTCACCAGGAGGGTGGCGAAGCACTGGAATGTGTTACCTAGGGAGGTGGTGGAATTTCCTTCCTTAGAAGTTTTTAAGGCCTGGCTTGACAAAGCCCTGGCTGGGATGATTTAGTTGGGTTTGGTCCTCCTTTGAGCAGGGGGTTGGACTAGATGACCTCCTAAGGTCCCTTCCAACCCGGATATTCTATGATTCTATGATACGTTAGTTGAAAGCACAAAGCCTGAAAAAAATAGTTGGTCAGAATACAGCCGTGTCTTACCTCAGCAGCCTGGTTTACTGAGAGCACATCGTCACTGCATTCCACTTACTCTACAGGCTCCCTATAGAATGTTGAGTCATATTTAAGGCCAGCTACTTAAGGGACCTTGACTACCCTTGTCAGCTCTGCTCCTCAGGAACAATGGAACTGTACCCACCTCATGGAGAAAGCTCCTTTGTGAGGAGGCAGGCCTTTCTCAGGCTGGCCAAAGAATTTGTGCCTTACTCCTGGGGGAATTCTGCACCACTACACAATGCAGAATTTTGCAGAAATTAATGTTGGGCATGAAGAATTTCCTTTTCTCCCCACAGAAATGGGCAGCAGAGATATTGGCCACCACTAGGGGCCAGTAGACCCCCCCAACTCGCAAATAGAAGACAAGGCTTGGGGGCAGGGGGTGAGGGGAGAAATCTGGAGGGTTCTCAGCAGCTGCAGTTCCCAGCATGTCCTGAAGGAAGGAGGTGGGGGCGCACAGGAAACTCCATGCAAGCCTGGGACCCAGCATCAGGCTGTTTTTCCCTCTGAATCCCTGGGCTCTAGGCGGGTAGGGTCTGTCAGTGTCTGGGCAGGGGGCGGGCCCCGCAGCTGGCTTCTGAGAGGGTAGGGGTAGGTGATGTGAGTGTCTAGGCTGTGGGGGAGGGCCCTGCAGCTGGGCTCTGAGGGGTACAGGTTTGAGTGTCTGGGCTGGGGGGCCACCATATTTGGTCTTTGGGGGGAGGAGGTGTGAGTGTCTGACCCCCCTGCTGGGCTTTGGGGGGGAGGGCAGAGAAGCAGGAACTGGCTTGTCATAGGGGTTTCTTTAACTTCTACTCCTTGGGGATTTTTTGTGTGTCTGTATAGTTACAGACATACTTGCTGACAGGTATTTTGAAATAAATTACCAAAATAATTGAAAGTGGTGTGATTATATAGTGTTGTTTTGAAAAATAAAATCTGAAGAATTTTGCAGAATTTTAAAATATTGTGCACAGCATTTTTAATTTTTTGGTGCAGAATTCCTCCAGTAGTTCCTGCAGGAACTTTAGAATGGTGACACACTTTACCACTTTGCAAGCCAAATGAAAACTCACTTTTATCCTGTAGCATTGTTTCGTGGCACCTCACATTGTCTTTAAATAACTATAAAACAAAGCGCAAAAAAAAAAAAAAAAAACCTGTGGGGAGGAATGAAGGCCTACATTTGTTTTTAAACTTTGGAAGGGGGTGTAAATACCAGCATGCTGGAAATAGTGTAAGAACCTAAGTAGAATGCAGTACATGTATAGTCAACCTTTGTCACGCTGTGTGGGGTGAGGGACTTGAAGTTTTGCTTCTCACAAGTTACAGAGGCTCTTTGCTTCTGGAGAGACTAGAGATGAATGTATTTATTATTAGAGGTATAGTGTGTGTGGTGGGAGATAAATCTTTATGTGGTTGTGTGCATGAATATAATAGCTGAAAGCCTATGCTGCTGCATGATCATTGCAGTTGGGCCAAGTAATCCTCCATCTATGCAGTCTCCCTCATACAACCAGCGAAATTGTTGCATGCAAAATTAGCTGTAAAGGCGGTGATTGGCAGAGTTACCTCTGATATCACACTGGTCTAGGACTCCTGCACAGCATAGATACATATTTTACTATAGTTGTATCCAGCATGGATGTAATTTGTAAAGTTATAATGACTGAGAACTTAAAAATTGGATGGCAACAGCCTGCTAATACCATTGATGACTGAACCTGGTGATAGTCTGAACAAAAAGAGCCCTCAACCATGCTTGTAGCTGTTTTCATCGCTTCATACTGACTCGGACATTCTTATGTCAGCCTTTTTTAGAGAGCTCTGCCTTAGGACAGGGTGTGGTATACATGGCATTATGAACCCACCAGGGCAGGATTTGCCCACCTTGCTGTTCCAAGTGCCTGCTACCTGGATTTATGTCAGCCTGTAGTCCTGCCTTTTGGGTAACTAATATCCTCTTAAATTGTTGTAGCCCTGTTGGTCCCAGGATATTAGACACACAAGGTGGCTGAAGTAATATCTTTTATTGGACCAACTTGAAGTTACTACCTCACCCACCTTGGTTCTCTAAGGCCCTCTCAAGTCCATCATTGAGGTCAGGTATGCTTGGTCATTCTAAAGATTTGAGCTGCCTTGCAAATTATTCCCTTTCAGTAGCATGAATCAATATGCTTCTAAAGAGCAACAAGATCTTTTGATAGCTTGTAGCTCGCTAGTCTGCCTCATGCCATACTGGGCACACTCATATGCCTAAGCATTTGGCCAGAATACATTTTGGAGAAAACACTCAAGTTTATTAATGCTGTCCAACAGCCAGGCTTAGACTCCTCCTTAGAAGACAGTAAATTAAAAAGCATGTGTTGGCACATACATTTATAATGATATTTCTTTCCCCTTTCATTGTGTTTTTACATCATGTTTGTAGCTTTCTATCTGTGAGAATGAACAAGAAATTGAAAATGAATATTGCTGTGATTGGTAGTTAATACACCCAGCATTTGCCACTTTAGCTAAAAAAAATCTTCTCTCATTGCCCTTCTGGGGTTGGTGAATGAGCTCTTATGGATTTTGTTTCATGATGGAATAAATTCGACCTTGAGAAATTTGGATATCATTTCTAAGATACAGGAAATTCCGGTGTTTGAGTCTTCAGCAAATGTCTTTACTAGCAGCCAGGTTACTAAATGTATTTTTAGTATTGTGACAGTACAACACTGCACTTCTGCCAGCCTGTATAATGCATGTCTGCTTTGCCCTAGTCCTACTAGTGACATTCAAATGACCAAGAGCAGCCTTTGTTTATCTGTGTAAATGTGAATTCATAACAATGCTACGAGCCTTGAGGAAAAAAGAAAACAGGAATATCTTTGCACATTTATTTTACTGCCTCTTGTTTAAGTATTTAGCTAGTTGAATGGAAGATGTTAGGATTCTGAGGTTTGTACAAAGCAGTTTGTGTCAACCCTGATTTTGTTTTGTTGAAGTGCTTGAATGTTAGCAGTGGGTTATGTACCTCAATGATTTTAGACTGTTGCTGAACCTTTGTGATCTAAAAATTTAACTACCACCAAGTGTCTTAAAATCTATTGTATTGCCTCTGTTTTTAATCTCAAGTAATGTATATGTACTGTGTTTTGAATGTAGCCTGTAAAGAAAGGGAATCATTACTATAATAACTAAAGCTGTTCTAAGTGCAATAGGCCATTGTTGTGGATGAGCAGCAGGTACTTTTTTGTTCATTGAGATGTAATAAATATTTATGAAATTTGACATGAGCCTGTTGTTTGATTTTACTAATGAATTATTAGACCAATGAAGCACTGGACAGTGCTTTTTTTTCCTTTCCAAAGGTAGTAGTTTCTCCACGTTCTGATCATGTTGTTCACTCGTCTGTAGTCTGGAAGGAGTGGTGGTATTCTCATAAGGGGCAGCTTTGGGTCACTGTTTTCCCTAAGTGTTTCTAAGATTTTTTCTTCCTTAAGAGATGTTGTTGTCACTTCAGAGGAGAAGACATGTATCAGCAGGGTTTGAACAAAAGCCCTTCCTGCATTGAAGGGCTTCTAAAGTCATATTCTTTGTTCTCCCAAGCCTATTCACGGGCAGGGTTCTGCACAGGAAGATGTCTCTGCTTTGGCACCCCTCATTCCCAGACTCATGGAAGAGGGTTCCCACCCCCCCTTTGTGTGTGTGTGTGTGTGATAGTCTGAGTAAACTCATTCATATTTTGCACTGCAGTCAAGTTCTGTTTTCATTTCTAGTTTGTGGCCACAAATACTATATTTGGTAAATTTGCTTCGTTTTGCACATTTTACTGAATCTGCTAATGTACAGTTTGGGGCAGAGAGCTGTAGTTGTCTGGATTGCTGATGGATTTGATCCCCTTGTGACATGGATGCGTTCCCCTTCTGTTACTAGCAGAAACCAACTTTCTGGCCCACCCAGTAATTGGCTGTACTGGTAAAGAATTTCCAATCCAGTCTTACTTCCCTGTCAAGTCGACAACTCACTGATTTTTACTTCAGTCACACACTGAGCATTCCTAGCCTCCCACTACATGTGTACAACTCTCACTCCATTCTCACTCAGCCAACATTTTCTCTTGTTTTCAGGAATGATTTAGCCGGCCTTTTCAGCCTGACCCTCCTCTCAGTTACGCCTAATTTGTACCAGTGTAATGCCCTTTAAGTCAGTAGAGTTACACTGGTGTTAATGAAAGGAGAACTGGGTCCTTTACCTTTTAATTAAGTTATTCACTGAAAATACATGCCTGTTCTCCCATGCTTTTCCAGGTGCAGGTACAGAAACATTGCCCATTATGGCGCCTTTGAGCTCCTAGATGTGGGTTGGGTTGGAAGTTCTCCAAGCGCTGTGTTTTTAAGACCTGTTTAAAATGGATTTATTGCGCTGGGTTAATATGTGTTTTTAAAATTACGAAAAGTGCTTGAAGGAGAAAATTGGTGCATACATTTTATTTATTAGACTGACTCTAGAATAATGCTGCAATGTGTGCTTAACACTATGTAACAACCTGAATACTTCCTCTAGGTGGAATCCTGAACTATGGGGAAGGGACTATGTCTACCTCAGTTTGTACAGTGCCAATGGGGCCCTAATAGCTCATGTAATAGCAACTCTTCACTCAAAAGTTAATATTTCTAATAGTCTTATAAAGGTGAAATTTGTAGATAGTAGCACTAGTTTTGGCTTTTGTTAGCTATATACAGCCATGACATGCTGGTGAAACTGTTATATTATTTGTATTGCCATAGCAAAGGGAAACGTACTTTTATTTTTGGGAAATAGTTAAACAGAGATGAGGCCAGCTTATCTGCCTGGATCAGAAATAGGGCCTGTCCACCTACTCAATATTCAGCCATCGTTCCCCCCCATGGTCTTAAATTTCTTGCCACCCATGTATACTAGGGGGCCTGCATATGCAACATTTGTTTGCAACTTAAGTATATGAACATTCTGTGCCTTTAATGCTTTCATGGTTTCAGAAGGAAAACTAGGTTTCTGCTCTGACAGGGACTGTATGTTTAAAAGGAAAAGGGAAGGGGTGAAGTTAAATAAGTGTGTTTGAAGCAGAGGCTGACAGGTGCAACACACCTGATCTTTGAAGGCATTTCTGTGCAGCAGTCACGTGGGAAGCATGGGTAGTATAGATCTGGGACAGTAGCGTGATGACCTCATTTAAGGCAAAGAAAGATACTGAATTATCTCCTATCCCATTAAGTCCCATCCACCCCTGATCTCCATGGTGTGAATAAGATACAGGCAGAACCTACTGCCTTGAGACCACTGCAATTTTTTTTCTCCAGCTGAAAATTTTTAGAGATGGCATCATTTGAGCACAGGACAGGGAGGGCTGAGGTCTATTCCTGGTTTGAACACAGATTCACTGTGTGACAATGAACAAGTCCAGTAACCTTTGTGTGCCTCCAGTTTTCCCATTTATAAAATAGGCCTAATACTTAACAGAGATGTTGAAGTTTTTTTCATTTTATACCACAGTCACTCTACATCTGGAGCAAAAGTGGCATTAGGGCTACTTCTGTGTCCCTCCATCTAGCTACTCTAATCTGTCCTACCACTGAGTAAAGGCCTCTTCAGTGTCATTTCTATCTGGCTGTCTATCTCAGGCTTTTATAAGACTGTTTGAATGGTTAAATAACTCCCACTGAGATTCTACTTGTAAGTACATCTGATTAGAGAATTGTTAATATATTTCTTAAAATGTAGTTATGGAATATGGACGCTACTATGAAATTTTCTTCTTGGCCTTCTTTTGAAAATTAGTCAGTGAAAAAGGAGATATTTCCACGAGATGACCATCACTGTGAACCACAACTGTTTGTGGGTGAAGTGGGACTGTTCTTAATGTTTCCTCTGAATACTGTAGGGGTGCCTCAGTTTCCCCTGTGCACTTCTTAAGTCTCTAGGTGGTGGGATAAGGGGGTGTAATTGTTGCAGAGCAAAGGGCCAGTGTACACAAATGGCCAACACTCTGTCTCCTGGCAACTGATGGCCTGGGGCCTTCCTCCCTGCAAGGTGATAGCTAAAGGGTTGGAGAACAAAGGATTCAGGTGACCTCCTGGCCTGGGAAAGGGACAAAGCCCAGAGGGGGAGAGGGTGGAGAGCAAGTCAGTTTTGGGCTGGCTGGGGATGGGGAGTGAAGTGCAGACATGGTTGTCTGGCTCAGTACCCCCCAAAATGGACCTGGCTGAGGGGTCCTTTTCTCTGTACCTACAAGATCTGTTTTAGACCATGTTCCTGTCATCTAATAAACCTCTGTTTTACTGGCTGGCTAAGAGTCACATCTGACTGCAAAGTTGGAGTACAGGACCCTCTGGCTTCCCCAGGACCCCACCTGGGTGGATTCGCTGTGGGAAGCGCACAGAGGGGCAGGGGATGCTGAATGCTCCGAAGTCACACCCAGGAAAGTGGAAGCCGTGTGAGCTTTTTGCCCTGAAGACAGTCTGCTCACAGAGAGGAGGCTCCCCCCGAGTCCTGACTGGCTTCACAGGGAGCAGTTCCAGAGCATCACTTGGGGACTCCGTGACAAGTGGTGGTAGCCGTGGGATGTACTGCACCCCGTGGACGGTGCTTCCTCCAGTAAGTGACTGGGGAGCAGTAAAATGAAGGGGGATTGATGAGGACCAGGCATGCTTAAGGCTTAGAGAGGAGTAGTTTCGGGGGGGCGGAGGAGCTATGCTTAACCCCTCTGAGTGTGTAACCAGCGAAAAGGACTGTGCAGTAATGGGGTCCCCCTGGGGACTGCGGTGAGCAGTCTCAGCGCAGAGGAGCCTGGGGCTTGGCCCTGGGAGAGAGAAGGACTTTTGCAGTAACAGGGTTCCCCTGGGGATTGCAGCGAGCGGTCCAAAGGGCAGAGGAGGCTGCAGTACGACCCTGGCAAAGAGGTGGTGACCTTGAGAAGGGCTGGCACACTAGGGGTTCTCCCGGAAAACCATGGGGAGCTGAGAGCACACAGGCCTGAGAGTCCACAGCAACTTGGGAACAGTGAAGTGATGGCCTATCACCGTCTCCTTAAGGACATTGTAATCCTGTGCAAGAAGAGAGGGTTGCGCATTGGAAAGTTCAGCAAAGCACAGCTAATTGTGCATCTGGAGGATGATGACTGCTCTAAGAAACAGATTTCTGACCCAAATGGGGCTACAGCAGGATCTGGGAGCAGCTGGAGTGGTAGCCGCTGGAGTGGTAGCCAGGTATCCCTAAGACTCCTGTCCCCAACCAGATGGGGGTCTTCACGATCGGGTTCCCCGTCAGAGAATCGGAGACTGATGGAATTGGAGCTGAGTCCGAGAGGACTGTGAGAGACAGCGAGAGCCCAAGAAAGAGCTGCAGGAGAAGCAGCAGCAGCATGAACTGGCGAGCGGAGAGGCACAGGGGACCTCGCAGGGGTGAGTAGGGATAGACCGCAGGGTGCCAATTCCACAGGGAACCTCTATATAAATTGCTGCCCCTGGTTAAGGAGCGGGGGGATGTGGATGCCCACCTCACTGCCTTTAAGCAGGCTGGCGATGTGAACCAGGGGCACTCTGCGGAAGAGCCCTGGTGTCTAACTCCCTTGCTGGGTCCCAAGGCCATAGATGCCATCAGCCAGATGGGTGGGGTGGTGGACAGGCTCCCCCTCCTGACCCCAACCTATATGGCTGTGTGGAGGCTCTTGGGTTCAGGCCCCTAGGATCCCCAGTGGGAGAGGAAGGTAATGGTCAATGGCAAGACATTCCTTGGGGGGGATGAGATCCTGGGACAGAGAGAACTGTTGTCTGGTCCCAGATGGTGCAGCCCCACCAAATGCTGAAGGGCTGTGTAACCTGGGTGAAGGTCCCAGGGATGAAGCCCCTCCCCCTACCTACTGAGCAGAAGCAACACACCTTCCATTGTCAAGTGTTACCACCTCTGAAGGTACTTATTTGAAATTTTAAAATGCTCTGGTTTTCCCGAAAGATTACAACTAAATATCATGATATTTTTCCCTGCGGTGCTCAAACCCTTTCCTGAAGTTAGGGCTCTTAGAGGGTGTTCAGCGAGTTATCAGGCATAAAACACTGGAAGAGGGCTGATGGCTAGTGCATTAATTGCAGGACTGTTGTACTCACCAAGGGCCTGGCTTTTGTTCAGTAGTCAGGCCACTACCCATACAAGCACAGATGAAGACAGTGGAAGAACTAAAATAGGATATGAAATTAATGCAGTTCAGACAATAAACAGGTTTCATTTGTACTACATACTGTGCTGAACACCAGCACAGGGCCAGGGAAGAAGGGATTCCTTCCAATTCATAAACACACAGGACTGGCTCATGTAATAAGAGAGAGAATGAATAGCATACCAGCTAATCCATTAAAAGCAGTTGTTCATAACTAATCTACAGTAGGTAAAGGGAACATTAGAAAGAGAGAGAAACAGGGACAGCCCAAATGAAGGTCCAAGACTGGGAAATGGAGAGAATAACTCACATATCACAGTGAATTAGCAGCAACTGCTACTTTGTAAACCTGAAAGAAGCTGAATGTGTACAGCATGTGAGAACAATGTTTTGGTTCTCCATATAGTGCAATTCAGATTTTTGCCAAAGTTAACAATATTGATTAAAAGTTGATTTAAACTAAGTGTAAACACATCACAAATTCACGTGCAGCCTACTAATCCAGAGGATCTTTCTTGGAAAAATTTAGGCAATAACACGAACAATAACTTAATAGGAAACTTTCCTACAGGTAAAGAACCTCAGGTCGCAGGTACTCTTCGAAAGTGAGCCTCTATTTGTTCCAAAGTCCTTCCTTTTGTTTCAGGCACATACAGGACAGTAAAAATTACATTTAGGATACAGAGGACAGAGAAAAGCCAGAAAGTGCCATAGGAAGTCAGGAAGCCCTGAAAGAAAAAGAAAATTATTAGAAAAAACAAAGCTGCATAGGACTACTTGCAATACCACATTACCAGGGAAGAGCATAGCTTAGTGATTTGCCAACAGCATCGTTTATCAACTTTCACCATCAATCATAAGGGGTAAGATTCATAATTGGGGTTACATGGTGCTTACGGTAAGATCATGAAATTCCTTGGTTATTAAAAAAGCCATAAACCAGTTTGTTAAGACACAGGCACCGCTGGAAATCCCTCTAGCTTTAAGTGGGAATATTTCAGACATCACCAACCATGGAATGGGACCCCAACCAAGGGCAAAACCTGAAATTGAAAATAAAGGTGAAAGAGTAAACTTGTTTTGCATTTAAAGAAGCAAGTTGTGAATAATGCCAAAGCCTGTTCTGTGATAAGTGTTAATTCTACCCATACTCTATCTACTGTCCTGTCAGACTGCTGTACAGGGAACATTTCACTTAGAAAGTAACAAAATGCACACTCCAAACCTGGTACATACTTGTTGCAACAACACCCCCAAAATTATTAACCCCAGCATCTGATAACATGCTGAGATAAATGAGAGGGTTTTTTGTTTGGGTTTTTTTGCTTCCTCTCTCTGAAGTGGAGGTTTGTTCAAACTAAATCTGCATTTTTAACTTCAGTTGCCCTGCACTAACTAAAGTTACCTCACTTTGACTGGTGCAGGAAGAAAAAAAAAATACTTGTTACCGGTTGCAAACAGAGTAAAAATAATAATAATAATAATAATAATAAATAATATGTAGGATCACTATCAAGCAGCATAAGCAAAGGCACAAAGCATGTTAAAAATAACTATGGGAATGGAAAACTAGTTTCCTAAACTTAAGGACCTTTGCCTTTTTGCTAGTTCAGTTGCTGCTCAGCTGTAATCTCTAAACGTTACACTGCTCAACGATCCCCTTATGCCACTGTGTCTCTTTCAAAATTTTAGTTAGAAAGGTCACTTTCTTCTAATAAAACCCAGATTCATAGCATAAAAAAAACCCCAAAAAGCCCCCAAACATATTTAAGTGCAATTTCTAAGAATGTGGTCCAGGCTGATTAATCAATATCCTACGCCCCTGCAGGAGTCCCTGCTGAGTGAAGTACAGACTGCAGAAGCAGAGTCTTATATCTTGATCCCCAAGAAGTGTTGTGCTCTCACACTTTTAGCTGAGTCAACAGAGGCCACAGGTGATCAGTACTATTGTAAGGCCATTACTTGAGAACTTCCGAGGTATACAGTAGTCCTGTCTCCAGTGTTTTTATAGTTGCTGACAATTTTTTTTTTCATAGCCCCTGATTACAATGGCAGACCACTCACCAGTGATGAACAGCCCCAAGCTCACTACAGCCAACCATGCTAGGTTGTTTTCTGCTCCTGCAGATACCGAATTTGGTGTAGTCAGTAAGTCAGGTTGTGATGAATTCCTAGGGTTTGGAAGGACCACTTTACAGTACAACCCAAATGCTGCAGTGCTGATAGCCATTATGACCCCTGCAAAAGTGAAGAACAACCAACTGCAGATTTATTGCCACTTGGAAAAGATTTGTATCTGAGAGACCAGAATTGGTAAATTAAATACAAAAAAAACAACAAGCCTCTTATGGAAGTTCCTCACATTTGTGCTTTGCCCACAATGACTGTATAAGAATAGCATCCTTAGAAACTACCTCTGGAACTATTTGGTACAGGCTGACTCAGGTCAGAGATCACCAAACAAAAAAAAAAAAAACCACACCACACACAAAAAGTACCAGTACCTAGAATTACAACCACCTCAGCAATCACTGTGAATATACATACAATTACAGGATTCAAATATACTGTATACATATATGCATGTTTGAATCCTGCTTGATATAATTGATACTACCAAACCTACTTGTGAAATAGGCACAAGTAAACAAGAAATGTTCACTAATTTCAGAAGACAATGGTATTTTAATGTAACTAAGAAAGCAAACTGCTTCTTTGGAAAGATCTCTCCCTTGCATTATCTGAAATGAGATATTATAATAATTATCTTTTAAATCTTAAAAAGGGAAGAAGGCAAGAGTGATGAGAGCTGGCCCAGAAAGAAAGAATAACTCTCCAGTGCAGTGTATAAGTTGATCACAACTGTTCTTCTAAATCACCAGCCTAAGTCTACAGAAGTTTCAAGCTAAGTTTTAAAATAAACTAGTTCACTGCATAATTACAAACCTTCATGCAGTAGGCTAGCAAAGATAATTTTGGTATTACAAACATTGTTCTTAAAAAGAGGACATTTACCAACAGAAACTATCTTTAAGCTTTTGCATATCTGACCCAAGTTTGGAATGTTAAAATGCAGGCAAGTTTTTGCATGATGAAAGACACTTTCTTCATTGTCCCAGCCTTTACATAAAAAGGCCTCACAAAGTGTTTAGAACTCATTGTATTGCTTCTGGATCTTAAGTTCTCAGTTATTAACTGGCAACATGGAAGCAGGATTCCTACAATGTAGGAAACAGTGGAAGTTAAGGGCACAAACCAGAGACAAAAAGATGCAGGACACTGGAGAAGTCTGGACCTAGGTCTTTAGCTCCTTCAGTCACATTCTCCAAAGAGACAGATTCTTAAGTATGGTTTGGAGAAGACAGACTAGTGTCTAGACGTTCCCTCGTCCATTTGCATTGATTCAAACCAGCCATCTCATTTCATGTGTTTTATATTTTAAGATATAGAGGTTTTGGGGTTTTTTTACCTGAAATAGAAAGCAGTACTTTTCGCCCAGTTTTATCTATAATAAGTGCAGCCACAGCTGTGAAAAACACTTGTATGGAACCCACAACAACAGAGGCCATTCTGCTGTCCTGAAAGTAAGAGAAAAAAGAAATCTGTAGAAGCAATGTCATGGTGTTCAGTAAGTGATTAGGATTTTCCAGTAATGCTGCAGGCAGAAAAGAAATAGCATATTTTGTATTGCTGATTTGTATGCAGTATTGATATCTTGGTCTGATCTCTGTATTAACTAACATACTTTTCATATGAGGATCTCAAAATGCTTTTCAAGCATTAAGCCTCACCAGGTAAGTTACTCCGGGGGGGGGGTTTCTGCATCAAAATTAAATATTCTACAAAATTCTGCAATTCTCTTTTACAGTTAAACTGTGGCTTGCAGAGCCTTGCATGACCACCCACCTTCTCTACATACCCAGCAGGGAGGGGAGTCTTGGGGCTTCAACCCATTGGGATGCATCAGCTGGGGCTCGGTGCTTCATCTGAAGCCCAGAGGCGCCCCCTCCCTGCAGGACAGAAGCCCTGAGCACTGACAGATGCACCCCAGCTCTTGAATGTCTGACGATTGTCATATGCAGCTCGGCGGGTCAATAAGATTGGCCACTGCTGCTGTATATCATCCTGCTACCATAAGGTTCTGAATGGCCATACTGTGCAGATGAGAATTTCCGAGGTAGCCATGGATGATAACATTATGGTTCCATTACATGACTTTGGAAAAGTCAGAAGCAGGTAACAAGAATGTCAGGGATAGAACTTCAGATGCCCAGTTCACAACCACTGCTCTTATTAATATACACAAAGGCTCAATTTTATTCATTTCATTCAGAAAACTAACACAAGATTGTTATTAGCAGTTAATTCTCTCACAAGACTCTGTCACTGCCATACCTGTGGATGACCTGGAGATTATGCAAGAAACACAAGGAAAACTGAGGCAGTGGAGGATGAATGCATGAAAGAAGTTGATGGGAAAAAAGTCTATTTTTAAATAGTTTGATTCTAACATACAGAGCATATCTTTGTCGGTTAAACTGAAAACTGACACCAGACAGAAGCACTTTGCATGATGTATTAACTTAAAAATAGCATTTAATTATGACTAGTAAAATGTCCTGATCTTTCTTTAGAGATCCATGCCAGCAATTATTCCTCTCCATAGCTGTACTTTAGCTTTCACCTAACACAGGAATTTTACTTCCTCTGAAGCACACAACAGTAACCATGGCCAGAGAGATTCTGCGTGGACCTATGACCATACCAGTGGGTTTCTGGCAGCTTATACTACATTTCCCGGAAATGGAGGCAAAATTGCTGACCAGCAGCCTAATATATATTATTTTTCTTGAAGAAACTATTAATACTAAATAACCAACCGAACAAGGACAGTCCGATGCCTACATACAAACAAAACCACGAACTGGTACAGAGACTTAACATTTTTCTAATCACTCCAACAGATTCACAAAATTCATATATGGTTTCTGTTTGGTGCATCCGGCTAAACTGCATTTATCTGTTATATTTTAGAAAGATGGAAGTGAACAAGGTTTACCTTAAAATTAGCTTCTTCAAAGATAGTTTCTGCATAAAACATAATTGCATTAATCCCTGTTACTTGCTGGAAGAACATCAGTGCCACACCAATAAGAAATGGCTTGTAGATGGCTGGATTCTTAAATTCAGCAATTCTTAGTCCATGCTATAAAGAAGACATAGGCAAAGATTCAGTGACAATTATCTGATTTGCATAACTGAATGAAGTGCCACCACTGAGATTCAGATCTATGATGCTGCATATAAGAAAGGTGGCTATTTATTTTACTGTTGTTAACACTGTTATACAATTTCCATAAATCTTGCACAAAGAATGTCATGTAAGGTATCAATGGAAAAAAGTTTGCCAAGTATGATTATCCTGTTTATAAGCATGTATCATCTTTGTATCTGAAGTTATGAATATTGGCTATGTGTTGTATTCTGCCAGATAGATTTACATCAGGGCTAAGCAGCTATGTGCTGAGGGCCCATCAGGGACACTCCACTCTTGCAATGGGCCATTGAAGAAACTCATCCTGTTCAGATAGCATTTTTTGAGGATGCTTCAGACAGCAAGGAGCTAGTGACCACCCCCTGTGATTCAGCAAAACATGTAGGAGCATATGATACACTTATGTGACCCTGGACTCTATCTTGGGACAGTAAGTTTCACATACAGGGGCTGTGGCCTTTGTTTGGGATAGTAAATTTCCACATACATGGCAGAGAATACAAAGACACCTGAGACATCTCCATTTTACTTCTTTCCTGCTCTAATTCTCTGGACTATAGATTTACAACAAAAAGAAACATCTTGAACTATGGACTGAGGACCTTCCAATCTTTTGTAAAGTCTCTCTGGTGACTTCCAAGCCAGCAGTCTATTCCATCACTGCTACAAACCTGATATAAGGACTTTGCAATCATTTGTATGTATATAATCTGTTAACCATTTATAACTCTCCTTTTCTTAATAAATCTTTAGTTACTAAGGATTGGCTGACAGTGTGATATTTGGGTAAGATCTGAAATTCATATTGACCTGGGGATGTGTGTCTGATCCTTTGGGGTTAAAAAGACCCTCACATATGGTGAAACGGGTTTTCAATAACCTCTCACTATATTAGACTTGGTTATCTGGATCAGAGCCAGGAGCTAGAATACCTAAAGGCATTTGGCTTCTGGCTAGACAGTCTGGTACTGCAGAAGCTCTTTTGTTGCTGGTTTGGTGAATCTAATTATGGAGTAAACCACCAGCTTTGGTGACATGAAAAAATGGGTGTTTATCACTACAAAAGGTTCTCTCTCCCCCCACCCCACTCTCCTGCTGGTAATAGCTTATCTAAAGTGATCACTCTCCTTACAGTGTGTATGATAATCAAGGTGGGCCATTTCCAGCACAAATCCAGGTTTTACACAGGGTTACAGATTGTTTAATTAGCTACGTTTCAAAGTAGCAGTCGTGTTAGTCTGTATTCACAAAAAGAAAAGGAGGACTTGTGGCACCTTAGAGACTAACCAATTTATCTGAGCATAAGCTTTCGTGAGCTACAGCTCACTTCATCGGATGCATCAATGAAGTGAGCTGTAGCTCACGAAAGCTTATGCTCAGATAAATTGGTTAGTCTCTAAGGTGCCACAAGTACTCCTTTTCTTTTTAATTAGCTATAAATCCAGTGTCT
The DNA here is from genome assembly GCF_965140295.1 of Lepidochelys olivacea. NCBI lineage: Eukaryota > Metazoa > Chordata > Testudines > Cheloniidae > Lepidochelys > Lepidochelys olivacea. Next base: position 28,225,255 of record NC_140426.1, on the reverse strand, counting down.
TTACTAAGCATCTAGCAAGGTTATGAATTCAAAATCCCAAGCTCATCTTTTTTAAAGTGTTGTGCAGGTTGCTTTTCAGAATGAGGACTGGTAAATCAGGTATTGTGTGATCACTCTGTGGAAAAAAAAGTTTTCACCAACCTCTTGTTTGTCAGTGTGAGAGAGAAGATTTTGGGCCAATACTTCTATTTCCATTTCCTCCTAGTTCTTTTTGTATTGTTCAGCTATTTAATGATCCAATGCAAGTAAGGGGCTGAAAGGATTTAGGTACCTGCTCCAAATAATTTTAAAAAAATGGGATTTGAGGCCTGATTCTCCACTCCACATGCATCTGGAACACCCACTGGTCTTCAGTGGGAGCTTTGGATCCTAAGAATGTGCAAACCAGGCCACATGAGTATAGATGCAGAGTGTTCTAGTCTCACTTCCTATACAGTGATTTGGCAGCCAGGGGGTGGGAGGGAGAAGGGAAGAAGTCACATTTAAGATAAGTCAAGTCCTGAAACAATTAATTTCACTATTATCTCTGACCACACACACAAAGTACGTAATAACCATATTCAGCCAAATTTCTTCTTTACTGAATAAAAAAAGCTTTTAGTGTAAGCCAGAACAAAATCTTCATCACCTGCTCCTCAGCACTGGTTTCAATCTGCCTGCATTCCCATTCATGGTCCACCTTTGATCCCCGCAGAAACTGTAAAGCAGCCATAGCTTCACTGTGTTTTTTCTGGTTCAGCAGGAACCTAGGTGTTTCAGGCATGAAGGACATGAACACGAGCATTAAGCATGGTGGGAAAGAACACAGCACAGCCAGCCAGCGCCATCCAAGTACCATTCCTGAGGCAGGAAGGGGAAGGAACATAAATTAAGAGAATCAGATGACATTTGTACTCATTATAGTGAGCTGTACTAGCTCTGCTGATAAAGCAATTTGTGTACATTTTCCCTTTCCTCAAAGTGGTTCCCTGAGCATGTGCTGATTCTCCTCCTGAAGTCTGGAGAAGTTTCACTAGCCCTGCCACCTACATAGCCAGCATGGATGTGTCAAAAAACAAATCATTCTAAACCAACCTAATTTCCTTCTTTGATGGGGTTACTGGCCAACTGAATGGGAGAAAGCAGTAGATGGGATACATCTTAATTTTAGTAAGGCTTTTGACACAGCCCTACACAACATTCTCCTAAGCAAACTAGGGAAATGTGGTCTAGATGGAATTACTAGACCATGGATGCAAAACTGGTTGAAAGACAAAGATTAGTTATCAATGGTTCACTATCAAACTGGGAGGAAGTATCTAGTGAGGTTCCACAGGAGTCAGTTGTGGATCCACTACTACGCAATATTTTCATTAATGACTTGGACAATGGAATGGAAAGTATGCTTACAAAATTTGCAGATGACATCAAACTGGGAGGGGTTGCAAGCACTTTGGAGGCTGAGCACTGAGCAGCCCCTCAGGGGTGAAAGAACAGGTTAAGGACTATTTAGAAAAGCTGGACATGCACAAATTCATGGGTCCAGATCTAATGCATCCAAGGGTGCTGAGGGAGTTGCCTGATGTGATTGTGAACCAATGGCCATTATCTTTGAAAACTCGTAGTGATTGGGGGAAGTCCCGGACGATTGGAAGAAGGCAAATATATAGTTCCCATCTTTAAAAAAGGGAAGAAGGAGAATCTGGGGAACTACAGACCAGGTAGCCTCACCTCAGTCCCTGGAAAAATCATGGAGCAGATCCTCAAGGAATCCATTTTGAAGCACTTGGAGGAGAGGAAGGTGATCAGGAACAATCAACATGGATTCATCAAGGGCAAGTCATTCCTGACCAACCTGATATCTCATCATAGAAGGCAAACTGGCTCTGTAGATATGGGGAAAGCGGTGGACGTGATATACCTTGACTTTAGCAAAGGTTTTGATATGGTCTCCTACAGTATTCTTGCCAGCAAGTTAAAAAAGTATGGATTGGATGAATGGACTATAAGGTGGATAGAAAGCTGGCTAGATCCTCGGGCTCAGCGGGTATTGATCAATGGCTCCATGTCTAGTTGGCAGCTGGTGTCAAGCGGAGTGCCCCAGGGGTCAGTCCTGGGGCTGGTTTTGTTCAACATCTTTATTAACGATCTGGATGATGGGATGGATTTCACCCTCACAAGTTTGCAGATGACACTAAGCTGGGGGGAGAGGTAGATATGCTGGAGGGTAGGGATAGGGTCCAGAGTGACCTAGACAAATTGGAGGATTGGGCCAAAAGAAATCTGATGAGGTTCAACAAGGCCAAGTACGGAGTCCTGCACTTAGGACAGAAGAATCCCATGCACCGCTACAGGCTGGGGACCGACTGGCTAAACGGCAGTTCTGCAGAAAAGGACCTGGGGATTACAGTGGATGAGAAGCTGGATAAGTCAGCAGCATGCCCTTGTTGCCAAGAACGCTAACGGCACATTGGGCAGCATTAGTAGAAGCATTGCCAGCAGATCGAGGGAAGTGATTATTCCCCTCTATTCGGCACTGGTTAGGCCGCATCTGGAGTAGTGCATCCAGTTTTGGGCCCCCCACTACAGAAAGGATGAGGACAAATTGGAGAGAGTCCAGTGGAGGGCAACAAAAATGATCAGGGGGCTGGAGCACATGAATTATGAGGAGAGGCTGAGGGAATTGGGCTTGTTTAGTCTGCAGAAGAGAAGAGTGAGGAGGGGGATTTGATAGCAGCCTTCAACTACCTGAAGGGAGGTTCCAAAGAGGATGGTGCTGGGCTGTTCTCAGTGGTGGCAGATGACAGAACAAGGAGCAATGGTCTAAGTTGCAGTGTGGGAGGTCTAGACTGGATATTAGGAAACACTATTGAACTAGGTGGGTGGTGAAGCACTGGAATGGGTTAGCTAGGGAAGTGGTGGAATCTCCATCCTTAGAGGTTTTTAAGGCCCGGCTTGACAAAGCCCTGACCGGAATGATTTAGTTGGTGTTGGTCCTGCTTTGAGCCGGGAGTTGGACTAGATGACCTCCTGAGGTCTCATCTAACCCTAATCTACTAAGATTAGAATTGAAAAGAACCTTGACAAATTGGAATATTGGTGTGAATTCAGCAGGATGAAATTCAATACAGACAAGTGCAAGGAAGGGCAAATCAAATGCACAACTATCAAATGGGTAATAACTGGTGAGGCAGTAGTACCGCTGAAAAGGATCTGGAGGACATTATACATCACATATTGAATGCGAGTCAACAATGTGGTGCAAATGCAAGAGAGGCTAATATTCTGGGGTGTATTAACAGGAGTGTTTTATGTAAGACATGGGAGATAGTTGTCCCACTCTACTTGGCACTGGTGAGGCCTCACCTGGATTTCGGTGTCCAATTCTGGGCACCACACTTTAGAAAAGATCTGGACAGAACCCAGAGGGCAGCAATCAAAATAATAAAAGGTTTAGAAAAACCTGACCTATGAGGAAAGGTTATTTAAAAAGAAAAAAAGGCATATTTAGTCTTGAGAAAAAACAACTGGGTGGGATCTCATAACAGTCTTCCAGTATGTCAAAGGCTATTATAAACAGGCCTGTTCTCCAGGTACACTAAAGATAGAAGTAGTAATGTGCTTAAATCTGCAGCAAGGGACATTTAGGTTAGGTATTATGTAAAATTCTCTAACTTTAAGTTTCAGAGTAACAGCCATGTTAGTCTGTATTCGCAAAAAGAAAAGGAGTACTTGAAGTGAGCTGTAGCTCACGAAAGCTTATGCTCAAATAAATTGGTTAGTCTCTAAGGTGCCACAAGTCCTCCTTTTCTTTTTGCTAACTTTAAGTGTAGTTAAGCTCTGGAACAGTCTTCCAAGGGAGGTTGTGGAATCTTCTATTGGAGGTTTTTAAGAACACATTGGACCTCTCAGGGATGGTCTAGGTTTACTTGGTCCTACTACAGCACAGGGGCCTGGATTTGATGATCACTCAGGGTCCCTTCCAGCCCAACATGTCTATGATTCTATAACTAAGTGCAATACCTGCAACATAAGCTCCCAGTATACCAGTCACTACCGTCAGCTGAACACATGAGCCAAGTGTTCCTCGAATTTTTGAGTGGGATATTTCAGAAATATACACCTAAAAAAATATGCATAATTAGAAAATATTAACAAAATACTTTTAAAAAAAATAAGAACAGCTGATATTGAAAAGAACTTGTTAAAATACACCCATGGTATCCCAATATGAATCATAAGCAGCTACACTGGAATGACTAGATCCAGCAGTGTCACTTTTGGAAATTTAGATTGGTTCCATGAAAGGCTCTACCAAAAATACCAACAAACATGCCGAAATTAATAGAAATCAAAATGCCACAGCTTGCATAGAAGACAATAAGTTAGCATTCCAGACATGGATGCTGAATGTGAACTACAAAATAAAGTCCATGATTCTGCTCACAGATACACAGAGATGGCGCCCCAGACAACTCAACTGACTTGAATGGGGCTCTGCGCACGAGGATTCATCTGCGCACAAACCTTTGTAGGTCCACGGTTTAAGACTTTAGCATTTTAATTCAACATAAAAACCTCTATACTTCCTACCCTGTTTCAGATAATGAAAATCTGATTTTGCCAGCTCTTGCCCCACCATATGCTATACTGGCAGTGTCACACCTACCACAGAACCCACTTCTAAAGTCAGTTGAGCCCTATGAGCAATTATGGAGGTGTCCGCCATGGCTCCATAGTTTTGACAGAGCTAAGTTTGCACTGAAAGCAGGGATTCATCTTCGTTACATATGAAGAATACATTGGATCCTTCCCAAAAATCAGTCCTTACTCTTTGGGCAGAGAATTAGTTTTGAGAATTTAAAAGTAAATCTATTCAAGTTAACGCAAACAAGTTAATTTTAAGATAGTCCCATAAGAAACTTCATGTTGGGTCGGGGTTCGCAATTTCCTGGGAAAAACTAGTTTAGGACAGGGTGCTGGTAAATACAGATTTAAACCAGGAAAAATAATTGCATCAGTGTGCAGCAAGCATAGAACGAATCTTTTCAAGCTTTGGATACATTCACTCAAAACTGTGGAATAGGCTCAGTCTATACACTACATCAAAGTTTGTCTTCTGCTACAGAATGCTACATGGCCAAATGGATCTAGAATGGCAGTGTGCAACTCTGCATGCTTCTCATTGCTTAACGCTTCAAGCTTACACCTCTGCATTATTGTAATTTTTCATACAAAAGTCAAACGTTTTGATTTTTGTTTATGTAATATTGAGAACTGAAATATGAGTCATGACATGTACAACTTCCTTGAGAAAAATACCAAGCCAAAACGTATAGACATTCTTACATTCCATATCATAATTATATATTAGTATTACACCCACAGCAGTTTTACATTTTATTTGTTCAACCCTTCTGCTTTATGTAACCACAATTTGAATAGGTAACTAAAACTAAGTGTAATGTGATATGTATTAATAGCATAGTCCCAACTTAAGGCATTTTCTATTTAAAAAATTAACTAGTTTTTCCCAGGGCAGTAACAACTGTGATTTTACCTGGTAAAGAAACAAAACAAAACACACACATACACAAACATCAATCTCTGGTAAATACCAGGTCATCCCTGCATTGGGTCACAAACCTTGTGTCCCCCTAATAATTTTCGTAACAAAATAGACTTTAAAATTCCCATATAATTAAAACCTCACAGAAATCCCTCTGAGGAACAGGCTACATTTGAAGATTTTTTATTTTTTTGGTAAAGTAGGATTAGTGGTCTTCAGTGCCATTTTTCTTCATAAGGGAAAGTTGGCAAGGACAGACAAATAAGTGTTCTTTCAGATAATTCCACAAAGAACGCTTTTCTTTCAAAGTTGCTGCTGTGTCTTATAACAAACAATAAGGGCTGGAGCCAGAGGCTAATTAACTGAGGGTAGCCTGTGGCCTCAGTCCTATAGAACAGAATAGGGCAGCCCTTTTGAAAGTGAACAGCTCTGAGAGTTTCTCTGAAGTCATTAATGCATTTTAACAACAAATAAACTTTCAGTAATGGAAAATGCAGCTATAGAGTACTGCCAAGCACAAGTGTTGAAAAATAACTTTTTTTAAAGTCTCATGATTTAAGCCAATAATGAATTTTGGGTTTTTTATTTGCCGCCTAATTCCAGGGACTTAAGGTTACATTTACTTTGCAAGAGCTGGCAACACTGTGATCCCTTGAAAACTACAAATTACACTAGATCTGCTCACCAATGAGGACAAAAGGGAAGTGGAGGGGTGAAGGTAGGGGAAACTGAGGGTAGGCGAGAGGGGAAAAGTAGTGTGTGCACACATGCGCACGCACGCGCACGCACAGGGAAAAATGAAAGTCAGGAGATAGCAGTAAACGGATGTATATACTCTGCCTGCTTTCCACCGCTCCAAAATGCTGTAAAGCAGCTACAGCCCAGTGATGAATCTGACCCTAAGAGTTTAAAAAATTTTAGAAAGATAATGATATGTAGTCTTTGTTTTATTAACAGTTTATGTATTAAACAAATAAATGTTAAGAAGGACAAGGAAATTCCCGGACAAAGACTGTTAAAATGGAGTGAAGACTGAAAATAATGTAGAATTCTAAAAAAAAAAAAAAAGTGTTACAGTGACATTGCACTAACAACAAGTGTTATAAATCCAGGAAATTCAGAGTTAATATTAAACTGAAAAGAAGTCCAAACATATTGAGGACTGGAAATGCCATTCGGAAACCCAAAACACTTTAGCTTTGCCTTTCAGAGAGACACCAAGAGGAAATACATGTAATCCATCTTTAAAGTCAATGCTATTTAATATAAGACCACACACACGAATATGCTATGATCATAGTCATATGGTTATTGCATGGTGTCACTACAGGGCAGAGTTAAGGTTATTTGGGTGCCATAGCTGTGGTTCCACTCCTGGTTTTAAGATTATATTATCTCATGCAACATTTTTCCAGAGTGTGCTGAATAAATAAGAAAAAATAGAACTGTTTCACTTACTGGAACAACAAGTGAAGTAATGCCACTGGCTAACCCAGTCAATATTCGTCCAATGTAAAGCATCCAGACATTCTGGGCAGATATGATAATTGTAAACCCAGACACATATGGTATTGAACACAGCATCAAACTCAGCTTCCTCCCAAGTTTATCCACCATACAGCCTCCTAGTATTCCTCCAGCAGCAGCTCCTAATGTTACTACAGACTTCAGAAAACAAGCACACACAAATAGATAAATGACTATACATTCTACAGCCTTTCAGAAAATTAATCATTGCTTTTTGGTTTAAAAGAAGATGTGCAGAAGTCATTAGACTAAGGGACAAAGACTAGCCTACCTAACCATTCATAAACTAGTCACTTTTAACAATAGCCAGGACACCATTTAACTTGGCAAGCTCTTTTCCCCGAAACTGCATTTTCTCTGACCCCTTCTTCATATCAGGTCCTTCATACAATCACATCAGCTCACTAGAGCAGTCTGCCCTCGTTCATAGTTTTTAAGGCCAAAAAGGACCATTATGATGATCTGATCTTCAGCATCATACAGGTGACACTCTTGTTAACACTCTTATGAAATGTACCCAAAGTTCATTAATCCACCACAGAAAGATAGTAGATCAGTTTTAGACTGTGTGTGTGTGCGTGCGCATATATAAAAATAAATGTGTATAAATTAAAAGATATTGCAGTGGAAAAAGATATACTAGCCATAGTCAGTTAAAAATAGAACCACCATGCATCTTTTTAAAAGTACAATTTAAAGGCTCAGGAGAGTGGCCATCTTGACCATCCTGGAGCCCTGCTGCCTAAGCAGTGGCACAGCAAGGTGCTACAACATGCTTCACCCTCAATATAGCGCAATCTAATTTAGCAGCAAGAGAGGGGAGCCGAGTCTCCAGGGCCCATTTAATCTTTGGCCATTCTACTGAAACTACCAAGAGGAGGCGACTTAATGCCAAGTGCAATGAGTTCATAGAATGGGGCAGAAAACTCTAAATTAATTTCAGACTATCGAACAGCCACCAGGTGCAAACAACTTTCAGTCACTCAGACTAAAATTTGAACAAATTACCTAGAACTGAAAAGGTCTATATTCCATTATTAAATGCAAGCAGCCTAGTCTCATACAAAACAGACAGTCTTCTCAAAATAGATCTGCCCCACAACTGAAAACGTGTAAGGAATTTTTTCTTACCAAATCAGTCACACACTATGAAAATGCATCTTGTAGAGACTTACCCCAAACCATGATGCTTCGTTGGTGTCTAATCTTAATTTAGGGTCACTAATTTTCTTCAGAGCTGGAATAGCTGGTGAACTGTAACCTAGGACAAATCCAAAGCTGAGGGGTCCCAAAACAGCAGCAAAGGTGGCCAGATATAGCTTCCTGTTCTGGACTTTGCTGTAATGAGTCAAACAGAAACTCTGCATGTGTATACAATTGTTGGTTCTCACAATACTGCAAAAGCCAAAGAAAATTCTGTTTTATAATATGCTTTATATCTACAAATTGTGTGATTTGGTCAATCAAGTATGTAAATAGATCAGTTCAATGTTTCAGAATCCTCAGTGCAAGCCATCAGACAATCTCAGTCCAGGTAATAATCTGGAGATGTCCAAATACATTAAAAAAAAAAACCACGTAATTTAAGTGTTCCAGAACACACAATGTAATTGCTTATTTTGGTATCATCTTAGGGAGAGTTAGAGGTGGAGAAGGCTGTCAAAGTAGTAGCAAGTGAGGTTAGAAGCTGAACAGAACATAAACTGGAACATCTCTTTTCAAGAAGTATCACTCAATCATATTTTAAGAAATGGTGAAATCCTGGTGCCACTAAAGTCAATGCGAGTTTTTCCACTGACTTCAAAGGGGCCAGTATTTCAAACTATAAATCATAGTAAACAGCCTAGGATCACAGCTAAAATCAAATATAATCATTGTGGACACACTATAAAATCAGTACTTTGAGGGGAACCAGTACATCTATGTGCACACATACTGATTTGGACTTGAGTTTACAGACATTTAATTCTCTCAGAGCTAGAATTAGAAAATGTTCACACACACACCCTCCCGCATTGGCAAAGCCAATGAAATTAGTAATAAAGGCAATGGCAATTTAGCCACTTTTTGTGTGGAGTGGGGGTTACTGACTCATTTGGAATCAAACATTTCAGCCAGTTTAAGCACAAAAACACAAAAAGCTCTTTTTTTCTTAAGAACAAAGATATTTTATTTAGTAACAGAAATGGAAGAGCTTTCTCAGGAAGTTTTTTGAATTACAAATATTTAGTTTCAAACCATAGCCACAACTTCTGTCACCTGATTCTCCACAGAAACTGCTGACATGGCTGCAGGAACTGCATCAGTTGTTATGTAACATTAAACAACCACCCACCACTTTCCCAACCACACAAAATTTAACACATCCTTTTATTTTCAGAAGTGTGTCAAAACCTAATCTTTACTATTTCACAGTAACCTGTGTTTAACATGAGATTAAAAGCATGCACGAGAATTCGATACTTTCCACTTCTGCTCTAAACATATTTCTGCAGTCAGATCTCAGCTCTAAGCCATTTTGATGTTAGACTAAAAGATTTACTAGTTCAAAGTGGGTCTGGATACAGCAAAAAAAAAAAAAAAAAAATCTCCCAGCACTCAAAGCCAACTCTCAGTTTCTGCATGTATGTTTTTTAAAACATTTTTTTCAGTCATCCTCTAACTCCTACTTAGTTTTGTACCAGGACAAAGTCCATCTTTATTTTAAACTAGAATCAGAACATTTAGAACATCAAGATCTCTTTCCATCCATACTTCTCAACATGCTTTTCAAAAGATGAGTAAACATGACAAAATGACTTCACTGAGGTCATATTGTCAGAGTGGCAAATCTGGAATAGAACCCATGTCTCTCAAGTCCCAGTCCCAATCCATCAGACCATATTGCCTCCAGGTTTTACTCCTTACTCTGTTGCTTTCAAGACCCTACTCTCTTCTCTTTGGCTATAGCAGCTCTTGGAAGTCAAACAGTCTGTTAGGAATCCTGTTACAAACATAATTACATCAACCTTGTCTTGAAGGACCTACACTTGCTCTGTGACCCACTACAAGACTTGCCTTTGTCTTCACCATTGCTTGTGCTCCCATTTAACTTGGCAAGCTCTTTTCCCCGAAACTGCATTTTCTCTGACCCCTTCTTCATATTAGGTCCTTCATACTATCACGTCAGCTCACTAGAGCAGTCTGCCCTCGTTCATAGTTTTTAAGGCCAAAAAGGACCATTATGATGATCTGATCTTCAGCATCACACAGGTGACAGAATTTCACTAGAGTGATTCTAGCCTGAAGCACTTTTGGTTGAGCTGGAGCACATCTTTTAGAAGACATCCAGATGTACATCTAACTCCTTTCTAAGTGTTGTTTAAAACTTACCTGCTTAGCTTCGTTTTCAGTCAGCCAGATGTCAACCAGCTTTCCTCACTGAGTCTTATTCCTACCAGCCCATTAGGCACTCTACTCCGCTGTGCCCAGAACTCATACTGTGATATTCTTCCATATTAGTCACTGAGCTTGCCACTATGTCTCAGGAGAGTTGTAGGAATGCCACATTATAAAACTATACTGCATCGTTTGCGGCCTTTTATTTTGTTCGGTGAGAGCTATGTCAAAACCACTTTTAACTAATAGACAAATTCAATAAAAGTAGGAAAAAGAAATCAAATGAGAGCTAGAGAGAATCTGAATGGAGTCTAGTCTGGAGCAGGGTCAAATATTTCAAAGCCAAATGGCATGTAGGCTGGAGCCCCTACATGGGAAGGAGCAAGTGAAGTCTCTGGAAAGACTTCACTGGAAACATCGAGTAGGGATGGCAGCCATACATTCCACGTTTCAGAGGAGCAGCCGTGTTAATCTGTACTGGCAAAAAGAAAAAGAGTACATCCGATGAAGTGAGCTGTAGCTCATGAAAGCTTATGCTCAAATAAATTGATTAGTCTGTAAGGTGCCACAAGTCCTCCTTCTCTTTTTAGCCATACATTGACACTTTGTTACTAGTCAGCCAGGAACTCCAATGTCTCCAGCTCAGAAAAGCAAGGGTCTTACCTCAGGTAGGCATCCAGCACAGGGTAGCTCTCAGCAGGCAGCAGCCATTGCTCACTAGGCTCCCGAGAGTGCAACAGGGGCTGGGATTCCTCTGTAGCCATTTGTGTATTTAAACACACACACACACACCCCAAAGTAGCGCTCTCCTGGCAATGGCAGTCGGGTGAGCCTGGCCTCAGCCTAGGGAAATAAAGGGACAAGCAAAAATAGAAGAATCACTAGACTACTGTAGGTGTGGAGGGTTACAAACCCCTCTCTGTGGGGCTAGGGAAGAGAGGGACACCCCAGAGCTCGGGTGAGAGTCTACGGGACGCAGCAATAGGCGCCCCACCCACAGGGGCTGGAAGGGCCTAGTCGCTCTGCAGCGATGGGCGCCAGCCCCGCGCTCCCCGTATGCGCAACCCAGGGAGGGGGCAGCAGCTGCAGGACCGTGCGCAGAGCGCCCCCGACCTCCGCTCCCTCCGACGGGAACTAGCTACCGCGCGCACGGAACCTAACGCCGGCCGGGCCTCAAAGTCCCGGCTTCAGGTGCCGAGGGAAGAGACGGAGGGACCGGCGGTCCGTTTTGTCCAGTCCTCCGCGAAGCGTTTCCGGGGATTTTCTAGGCGTGGAGGACTAGCGAGCGCTATGGGCCTAGCTCTGACTCCCCGGGCGGGCGGGCCGGCCAGCCGGCCGCGCTGTGCTGAAGGGATGGCTCTGGGCAGAGCCTCTACCTGCTCGCTCGACAGCGGCTCGCCACAACCCCGCCGCCTTCTCTCACGATCCTTTCCCCCTAGGGGGCCGGGAGAACGGAAATAGCGATAGGCCGGGGCGCAAGACAATGACGTGCGGGCTGCGCGCCGGAAGCTGCTCGGGTAGAGGCTGAGCTTGCGGTGGGATCTAGTGGCGGCAGGTTCGACCCCTGGGGACAGGACAGTGGGGTGGGACAGGACCCCGGCCGCCTCCTCCCAAGGCCCCAGTGACCTCCGCGGGGAGGGATCGAGATGTGGGTGCCAAGGGCTCGGCGAGCGCGCGGGGCGGGATCCTGCGGTGCAGCGGCTAGGCTGGGGTCGTGGCGAGGCAGTGACTGAATCTCTGTTTTGCTGCTGCAGGAGAAATGGCTGCAGAGGAATCCCAGCTCCTGTTGGGCTCCAGGGAGCCAAGCGAGCAATGGCTGGTGCCTGCTGAGAGACGCCCTGTGCCTGACACCTACCTAAGGTGAGTATTCCTGGGCCCCCAGCCAGAGCCTAGAGAAGCGCCCGACATTCTGCAGCGAACAGCGTAGCTGGCAAGTGGCTACACTTCCCCTCCCCACCTTACACAGTAACCAGGTATAGGATCACAATGGTCCCTTCTGGCCTTGAAATCCGTGAAAGCCAGGTTCTAGCCTGCCAGCATGTCCACAACTGGTGCTGCATTTTCACAACTGGTGCTACATTTGTCCTTTAACAAAGGGCACGATTTTATATAGTTCAGGTCTTAGCAGGGCTTGCAAGAAGTTGCCTGAAGTTTTGTCAGAAAAAAGTGGTCAGACAGCATCTGATTATTGGGGGTCTGTTCTGTATTTGGTGAACTGTACAGTTAACACATTTTACCACTGTGACTAAAAGCAATAGACTGAGTTGCTTGACCAAAATCAGTAATGAAACAAATACTGGAAAACTCAGAACGATTTCTGCAACATTTGCATACTCAGGAGATAGGTAGGTCAACTGGATTTTAAGCTTTTTGTTCCACTCAAAATCATTAGATTTACTAGTCAGAAACCAGAACAGATTTTAGTATTATCTAGACCATTCCATATAGTGTCTTCATAAGTTTTCACAACTGTTCATTACCTTTCCTCCTTGCAATGCTTTTAGGACACATACCTTACTTTAATGTATTTTGCTATTGGAGACAAATTTATTATAGACTCTTACAATCTTAAATTAATGCCTTTTCAGTACCTTGGATTTTGATTTCTAAAGACTAGGTTCAACTAGCTGTCTAATAGATTAACCAGTGTAAGTGGCTAATGAGAGACTCTTTGGAAGAATAAATAACTCATGGTGATTTTTAGTGACCACAGATTGAAGTGTGTCTTATTTGATTATACCAATATGAATCTATATCTTATGGAGGCTGTGCATAAAGTCTTATGTACCTCACTTTTGGTGTGATATTAGCCTGCCTGAAAGCATAGAGTTAAATCAGAGGAAGCTGTAAGGGGGAAACTTGCTTCAAAAGGGGTTAATATAACAGTGGCTGAGCCATTAATTGGGAAGAAGCTACTTACCGGGCTCCATCCAAGCTAGAATGGCTTGCTCTTCCCAGTGCTAAACCTAGGATCAAAAGAGGATACTAAACCATTGTGGGACACCAAGCCAAGAACAGGGAGTTGATTGAGTGATTTGCCAGGGGGCATCAGTGGGAGCTGACAGGCATAGGAGAGATACAAACTGCAACAGAACTGTCTGCTTCTACCAACTCAGAGATGGAGCTAACTGAGCTAGATAAATTATACCAAAGTTGGCAAGGAAGGATTATGGGTTAGGCAAGGGAAAATATACATCTAGATATTTACTGGTTTTACTCTTTGGTCTGTGTGCTTTGTACCTTTGCATGAATGTGTTTCGAATAAGATGTTTTTGATTCATTTTAATAAGCTGCTGTCACAGGTCCCTGGAATGAAAGGGCTTACAAATGCCAAACCCACCTGGGGCTGTTGCATCAATACAGTGGGAAACAGGGTGGCGGATATATAGAGATCCAGTCTGAAGGTAGTTGAAGAGCGTGGTTCTACTCACTCTTCAGAGAGGTGAAGGTAGCGAGGCCTATACTCAAGAGGGACTAAGACGGATCCAAAGCACATGCTTTAGGGGGCACATGCTTTAGGGGGCACATGCTTTAGATCCGTCTTAGTCCCTCTTGAGTATAGGCCTCGCCTCCTTCACCTCTCTGAAGAGTGAGTAGAACCACGCTCTTCAACTACCTTCAGACTGGATCTCTATATATCCGCCACCCTGTTTCCCACTGTATTGATGCAACAGCCCCAGGTGGGTTTGGCATTTGTAAGCCCTTTCATTCCAGGGACCTGTGACAGCAGCTTATTAAAATGAATCAAAAACATCTTGAAGAGAAACACTATGGCCAAATACATTTCCTAAGACCATTTAATCTGCTTTGTAAATGCTGTATATTTATCTATTGAATGCATGAAAGTACTTTTTTGTACACTGACTTACATTATCAACATATGAGGTTGAGAATGCTGATAAATCAATGATTAAAGATGAGAAATGTTTACATTATCTTTTTGAACAGAACTAACACAATATTTTGATGTACCACAGGTAAATTTTTCATAACCTTATGGAGAAAAAGGACTTTGAAGCATGGCTTGATAACATTTCTGTTACATTTTTTTCTCTGACGGACTTGCAGAAAAATGAAACTCTGGATCACCTGATTAGTTTGAGTGGAGCAGTCCAGCTCAGGCACCTCTCCAATAACCTAGAGATTCTCCTTAAGCGGGACTTCCTCAAACTCCTTCCTCTGGAACTCAGTTTTTATTTGTTAAAATGGCTTGATCCTCAGACCTTACTCACATGTTGCCTCGTGTCAAAGCAGTGGAATAAGGTTATAAGTGCCTGCACAGAGGTGTGGCAAACTGCTTGTAAGAACTTGGGTTGGCAGATAGATGATTCTGTTCAGGATCCTCTGCATTGGAAGAAGGTTTACTTGAAGGCTATTTTAAGAATGAAGCAACTGAGGGACCATGAAGCCTTTGAGACATCCTCATTAATTGGACACAGTGCCAGAGTATATGCACTTTACTATAAAGATGGTCTTCTTTGTACAGGTAGGAAGCCCAGTAGCCTTGGAGTCTATTATGATGCTTAAAGATTTCTCATCTTTGAGCTTTACCATTTATTTTGTAACAATATCATTTGTTTAATCTGACTTATGATAGCTGTGCTGGGGGTGGTGTTGGAAGAGGGATGGAATTGTAAGGAGTGAAGGTGGGAAACTGGGAGGCCATGCACCTACCAATTAAGTTGAAATTGTTTCAGTTGTGTTTGTGTAATGTTGAGACTTCATCATTCCCTGAAAACTAGAACTTTCCTCATTAAATAAGTCTCACACTGCGTGAGTAGAGAGGAAATACTTAATTTAAGACAAACATGGAGAAAAGCCCAGTATAAGTCTGGGAATTAACTGTCACTTTAATGCAACTAGCTACCGTGTTCTTAAACTATAGGTTCAGATGACCTGTCTGCAAAGCTGTGGGATGTAAGCACAGGGCAGTGCATATATGGTATCCAGACACACACTTGTGCTACAGTGAAGTTTGATGAGCAAAAGCTTGTAACTGGGTCCTTTGATAACACAGTAGCCTGTTGGGAATGGAGCTCAGGGGCCAAGATCCAACATTTCAGAGGGCATACCGGTGCAGGTATGTTGAGCTTTTATTCAACTTTTAAGTCAACCAGTCAAATTGTGACTTTATCCCTGTCAAATTAGAAACGGAGGTTGGAATTGGACCATTGTACAGCAGACACTGCTACTTGTGCTGTGAATTTCATATTGTGAATCAGTTTCTCATCTCTTTTGAGGGGGAACCTGACCAAAAAATATCTACAAATATGCACACTATCTCTGCCTGCTCTTTGGGGTAAGTCCTAGGCTTAGGGACACCCTGGTCTGCATGGACATGGACACAATACAAGTTGTATAGTTCTGGTAGTATAGTACTTGATGCCTGCTCAGTGTGACATGGAGCACAATTTGCCAGAGCCACTTACATCCCAAGCCGGGGGAGGATTTGTGTAGAGGAATGAGGTAGGGCTGGTGGATCTGAACTTGCCTGTATCCCTGGTAACTCTTCACATCTCTCTTCCTCTGGAGGGGGTCACAGCAGGTGTAACAGGCTGCAGTAGCAGCTGCAGCTCCACACCCTGGAAGGAGAATTCCCTCTCTCCAACCTTCTTCCAAGTCTCCCTCATGTAGAGCTTGGTTATTTGGGCTGTCTCGTGGGCCCACAGTTTGCCCCTTTGAGTTGGAAGGGTATCTGGAATTTACTAATCCTGCTATGTAAACATGACCACTTAGAAATTCATCTTGCACCGAGGACAGGAGGCTGCCTACCAGAACAGCTGAGGCTTTAAATGTAGTAAGTTTTTTTTTTTTTTTGATGGGCTAAGGCTTTTCAGAACTAGGATATTTAAAACAAAATTACTTCTGGAACACCTACAATGGGACTGGCCTAAATAATTAGGTTACACTACACTTAATTCATACATCAGTCAAAAAATAACCCTGCTAATTGAGATACTGTTCTAATTTCATGGAGAAGAACCAATAGCCTTGGGAATCTAAGCTTTAAGGGGTGGAAATAACAGATACATGTATTTAAAGTAACCATTCAATCTGAACCATTAGAACCTTTGAAGATTGAGGTTATTAGTCTTGGCCTGGTACCCTCATCTCAGATGAGATGAGGATAAATGTAGAGAGTGGTGCTACTCATTTAAAATCCTTCTTGCTTGTAGTTTTTAGTGTGGACTACAATGATGAACTCGATGTTCTGGTCAGTGGTTCTGCAGACTTCACTTTGAAAGTATGGGCCTTATCAACAGGAATGTGCCTGAATACATTTACTGGACACACTGAATGGGTCACTAAGGTAGGGTTGTATTGATGTAGTCAAATCTTGCTTTGCAAGATAATACTGTGCATGTGTTTTATACACATCCCATATCTCCTCAAGTGGTATTCCTTCACTTGCAGCCGTACAGGGGGTGGGCTGTCAGTAACCAGAGATAAGTGGTTGACGCAGGGATTGTCAGTTTTGATTCAAAGGAAATCGTTGTTAAAATGTTAGAAAATAACCCTTTGGCAGAAGAGAGACAAGGTGGGTGAGGTAATATCTTTTATTGGACCCACTTTTGTTGGTGAGGGAGACAAGCTTTCAAGCCACACAGAGCTCTTCAGGTCTGGGAAAGGTACTAAAGTTTTATTACCTCACCTATCTAGTCTCTCTAATATCCTGGGACCAACACGGCTATAGTTATATTTCATAGAAGAGGCACTTACAAAAGCTACAGTGAAAACATTCAATCCACTTACATGAAGTAGTTCCTATAGCAAAGTGAATGGAATGATTAGGGTTCAATGTTTTATTCCAGGAATGAGTGTGATTGTACTGAAGCCAAGCTACTTTGAAAGGCATAATTACAATGAAAAAAAGTGCTGCTTGTCTGTAAAGTGTACAGTCAAAATGAAGGTGAGCAAAGTTTTCTCAAATGAGGAAGCTGGAATGCTTAGTTCTTAGCTAGTCAGGGTGATTCTAGAATCAAGCTTAACATGAAAGGATTTTCTATCACAATGAGTTGTCAGCAGTGGGAACACAAAGTCTTAATTGTTCTGGGTTCTTTTTGATGACAAAGTATTCTTCCTTAAAAGAACCTGTGCCCCAAAGGCACAGTCATAGCAAAATTGCAATGTTTTTAAACCTCTATTATCAGTATTTAAACCTCCATTACTCAAATTGTCAATAAACTAGAGCAAGTTTTACCTAGATTTGAATAGGTAATTTAATATTTTATGAACTTGGGAATCTGTTTAGTGAGCTTTAGACTTATTTAACTGTTTCTTCAATTGCAGGTGGTTTTGCAGAAGTGTAAAGTCAAATCTCTCATGCATAGTCCTGGGGATTATATTCTTTTAAGTGCAGATAAGTATGAAATCAAGGTATGTACTGTGTCTGTTTAAATGTGTATCACAGTGCAGAGAAGTATGGTACTTTTTGCATTTAGGAAATTCATTGGCGCTTTTAAGAGTACATGGATTTTTCCCCATAGCCTATCAGTGAAGCACTGTATAGAAGACAAATGGGTCTTTGAAAGCTAGTGGTGGTTCTATGCTTTTCTTTTAAGACTGAATATCAGATGGCTGGGTGTGCATTAAGTGGGTAGCCCTGGGTTTGTAGTAAGGCCTTCAGTCTCTGCCAAGTATATTCTTGTTGCAAACTCTTCTTCAGTAGGGGGGCATATAGTTTGGGAGGAGGAGTTCTGATTTTAATAAATAGTTTAGAGCTTCACAATGTTTCTCATAAGTGTGCTCATTGGGACTTTATTAATCTTCTGATTGGGTAGAGAAAGTTAATATAGTTA
This sequence comes from Lepidochelys olivacea, assembly GCF_965140295.1. Classification (NCBI taxonomy): domain Eukaryota; kingdom Metazoa; phylum Chordata; order Testudines; family Cheloniidae; genus Lepidochelys; species Lepidochelys olivacea. Next base: position 28,207,003 of record NC_140426.1, on the reverse strand, counting down.
AGAGGACTAGCAAAAGATTTGGTGAAACATGTTGTTGCTAAAACTATTCTGTTTTCCTCATTCACTTAATCTGTATGCAAGAGATTGAATATTAACTAAAAAAGTCTCTTCAGAGGAACACTTCAGGCTTGAGTCAAGACACACACGGTCAATACTACTACTCTTCTGTAGACTGAAAGCAAGAAAAACCTGAAAACCAAATACCTTCTGTGGTCAGGAACTCCACTTCCAGAAATCGTCTGAAATATAATTTGTCTAAATTCACTAGTTGTTGGCAGCCCAGAATGACTACCACATAAATAAGTGCAAAGAAATCACTCTCTGTTCATGTAGCAGTTTACAGCGTGAGATGCTTTATAGTATGAAAAACAGGATTTTTTTTAAATTGCAGATTTGGCCTATTGGAAGAGAAATAAACTGCAAATGCTTAAAAACCCTGTCCGTATCTGAAGATCGCAGCATCTCACTGCAGCCCAGACTGCACTTTGATGGTAAATACATAGTGTGCAGTTCAGCTTTAGGATTGTACCAGTGGGACTTTGCCAGCTATGACATTCTCAGGTACATCTTTCAGTTTGAGACTAACTTTGCATGTGAAGCTTTACTGTTGAGGTTTAAAAAACAATCTGGTTCAAAACCACTAAGGTAGACTACAGAGCCATTTGGTGGGTCAAGGAAGCGTAAGGACGATCCCTCTCGCGGTACTGTTGGGCTTGAGACGCATCATAAAACATCTCAGAATTTAGTGGAATGACGTAATCAGATGTCCTGCAAACTGCAGGTGAGGGGGTCAGAGAAGATTAAATTCTGTTCTGGCGTTACTCTTAATTGTATGCTCAGTCCCAGAATACCGTTGGCATCCAAAATCATAATTTCCCAAGAATAGGATTTATTATGGAAATACTGACAGACCTCTTTCGAAGGATCCTAGCTCATTCAGCCAGCTGTGTCTCTAACCCAAAAGAAAAGCACAGTTTTGCCTTTGTTACCTGCCTTGGGTAGTTTCACCTCCTAATCTGGCTTCAAATATATCTTTGTGGGACATGTTCAAATAAGAAGGAATGAACCTAGAGCAGGCCTGGATTAAGGCATATTGACAGCTCTTTAGGGAAACTAACTACTTCTTCCTTAGATCATTCTGGCCTTAGACTCCAATTTCCTCTCTCTATAGATGCATATAGGGGATGAAGTTTCATAATATACAGTGATACCAATTCTGATTTAAACACTGTCTTATCTTTCAGGGTCATCAAACCTCCTGATTTTGCAAACTTGTCCTTGCTGGGCTTTGGAGATATATTTGCCCTATTATTTGATAACAAATATCTGTATATAATGGACTTGAGGACAGAAAAACTGATTAGCCGCTGGCCACTGCCAGAATATAGAAAGTCAAAGAGAGGTTCGAGCTTTTTGGCTGGTGAAATGTCTTGGCTAAATGGACTAGATGGCCAAAATGACATGGGCCTGGTTTTTGCCACCAGTATGCCAGACCACAGTATTCATTTGGTATTGTGGAAAGAACATGGCTGAAGATGTGGCAGGACATTCATGAGTCTGGGACTTGAAGCAGTGTGTCCATGAAAGAAGACTTTGCATGAACCAAAGTTGCACACCTAATGGTATCATCATGCAATGCACAATCACTTATTTTTTGTTTTCTAGGGCATTTGGGAGAGATGGGCTTGTTTTGACATAATACAACACAGCATGCTAACAATATTTGCCAATTAATTTAATCTGTACTCATATTTAAGCATACATATTTGGGTTTTCTTGACAAAGTATAGATTATAAAAGTTTAAATCACTCAGATCTATCATTTAAGTCTAAAATGAAGTGGTGTTTGATCTGAAAGACTTCTGTCCTATATCTTTTGCTGAAACAGAAGGTGAAGCTACTATCTTATACATGTAACATCAAGTGCTAATCACAGTGCTAAAACTGCACCAGTACACAGAATACTCAGTGTAGAACGGCATGATTTCCTCAACTGTCAGCCTCTTCAGGAACTTGGTTTCTCCTTATTGTAGCTTTAAACTCTTAGCAACCTGAAGTCAAGGAAGCAGTAAAGTCCTTTCACTACTATCAGAATATTTCTTGATGACAGCAATAGCTTGTTTCATTTTAAGTAGGGGCCTGTGTTCATGTGATATTCCCTTCCGTTAGCCAGACTGGGGCAAATTCTTAGAGATAAGCAGCATAAATAACTGCAGGATGTGAACATGGAGAATTTGTGGGCTAGTGTTTTTTACGGTTTACGGCTTGAGTAAAGTTGGCACAGAAATAAACAGTCTTTTCCTGCACAGAGTATACAATAAAGCCAACCTGCTAGTTTAATGTGCCATTGCACAGTTATTGAATAAATATTTTGGACCATGTGTTGGTCTTTCCTCAGGGACTGAAACATGGAATATTTTTGCACAAAATTCTCCAACAGTTCACCCAGTATGGCTTTATTAACATTGCATAACTGTTTTCTAGAATTTGATTGTCAGAGCACAGTTTAATCCATACATTTAGGGAAAACATTAAGGGAAGGGAACTTGTTTAAGACCTAGGCAGCAGGCTTTAGGCTCATACATTGTATGTCAAATGACATCGAAGGGCTGTCCACCATCCAACATAATAATAGTGTGCTAATGAGTACAGAAGTACCTGTTAAATCTGGATTTGAGGATGAAAATTGTGACATTATGAATATACCCGTTTTCATAAGAGTTCAGGAGTTCTAATCATGAAAGAATAGAACTAAAATAATCCATTGTACTCTTCTCTGACCAGTTTTACTAGGCCTCACTAATGTAGGGGGAGAAGATTTTTAGTAAATATTTTTTAATAGTAGGTATTCAAATATTATGCTGAATCTGACTTTTATATTTAAAAGCTGTATCCATCATTACCTGACTCCTATGCTTTAGAACTGCATTTCTACATTTTGAAAATGAAATTTCCCCTCCATGTCTATTTTTACACCACTTCTAAATATAAGACTGCTTGAAGATTAATGACTCTGTCTTTTACCTAACACACTTACATGGCTCCGATCAGCATTTCAATGTACATATCCTCACATCACCTGTTTGGTAGGACAGTACAGTAATTCCTTTTTTGCAAATGGGGAAGGGAGGACCAGAGCCTCAAAGGTGTTTAAACACCTCACTCCCATTGATTTCAATCAGGGTTACATACCTACATATCTGTGAGGATCTGGAGCTAATTGACTTGGGAAGTCACAGAAAAAGAGACTTGATCCCAGGTGTTTAAAACCAGAGTCCTAACCCATTCACCCCTTTACAATGGTAATTTCTTTTTGTTGAGACTGGTTAAAATACACAACTCGATTGCAGATGTAGTGAGGAGTGATGTTCAGTTCTTTTTTGGGGACACTTTACATGCTTGTGACTGAAACACGTGGTCAGCTAATCACCACAGCTAATTAAAATGACAATTCACCCATAATTTGTTTCCGCTTAGTCATGGTGTCATATGACATTTTGGAAGACAAAATGGGTCTGTAGTGTATCCTACCTTTTTCCCAACCAAGAAGAAAGCACTCAACTAGAATGGGATGGTGAATTACAAAAGAATTACATTAATGTGCTGTGCTAAGTGAGTGTTAAGGCCAGTGTAAGAGTAGGACCAATCTCTTAACTTTATGCAGTGTACCTGTTCAAGGGTTATCTTGAATTTAGTTGAGCGACTAACTATAGATTCTTCATGCACTAGCACAGCCCCACTGACGGATACTTGACTCACTTAGTACTTGGATAAATAGAGAGGGCGTTAGCGTGATACCGCAATATAATTAGTTAGTGCTTTACAGAACAGCTAAGCCATCAGAACTAACCCAAGTCAAACTAAAGGGATACCCTGCTGGTTTGATAGAGGCCTTTGTATGACTATTCAATAAGCACATTACGGCTATTGATAACTTGCTACCATTCACTTTAGGCGCTGCTCAAGAACCACCAAAATACAAGGGAGTTGCTTATTATTGCACCAGTTTCTATCCGTCCCTTGCCCTGCGCCCTCCCCTTCCTCCATACGCTATGTGGGCCTACAAGGGTTTGGCTAATTAGTGGTGCAGCACCATGAGCTGAGGATGAAGAAGTTGTTCCCACAGAAACTCACAATGGGGACCTAGCGAAGAGCAGTACAAACAAAACAATAATGCTTATCTGTGCTGTGGATGATTACTTGGATAATGTTTATTTTGATGGAATATATGTAAAACGCTGATTTAGAATCATTTTGAAGAGATCAGCCAGCAAAGAGACAATAAGTATCAAGTAGTTAATTCAGTCATTTACAGTGGGAACCCAAAAGTGTAATATAAAAGTCAAATTATAAATTGCTGAATGAAAACCTAAATGCTACAGGGAAATCCTGTATGAGTAAAACCCCTTCTCTAATGGTCCAATACTGCAGTCTGTTCTGTGAAGACAGATTTCTGCAACTCCACAAAAGCTCACTGATAAGGAACTGAATGGATGGAAAGTTTTGCTTGGGCAGATCAGATTGTGAGACTGCAACCTAAAGTTTCATTTGAGTAAAAGTTATTTATAGACATGAAAAATAACCTGTCTACCACCCTAAGTGGTAGACAGCACGGAGTCCCCACTACCTACCAATGTTGCCAGAAGTTTCCTCAGTAAGGAGGGCCCTTCTGCATGGGGAACAGATTTGGCTTTTGGTATCTTAGCATACGAAACCACTATCACTATTAATAAAGCATGAATGAACACATTAGTAAACAAGTCAGTGGGAGGGTGTCTGATTTTTTTTTCCTCCCCCCTGTGACAGGTTTTGTCACAGAGATCACCTTGGGACTGTCACCTGATGTGTTAAACTTACCTTTAAGTCCTTTTTCCCTGCCAACTTGGGACTCTAGAACCTAGCCTTGTTGAGCCAGACATGCTAGCCTGCTGCAACAAAGACCCGGGGTCTGGGCTATGCCCCCAAAGCTGCAGGCTTTAACTGAAAACAACTCAGCAGGTTATCTATCTCCAGATACGCAGTTCCCAATGGGATCCAACCCCCAAATAAATCTGTTTTACTCTGTATAAAGCTTATACAGGGTAAACGTATAAATTGTCTGCCCTCTGTAACACTGATAGAGAGATATGCATGGGAGAGGTTTGCTCCCCCAGGTATTAATCACTTACTCTGGGTTCATTAATAAACAAAAGTGCTTTTATTAAGTATAAAAAGTAGGATTTAAGTGATTTCAAGTAATAGAAAAAAGTAAATCACCAAGCAAAAACACAAGTCTAAGCCTAGTACATTAAGAAACTGATTACAGGCAATATCTCCATGACTGGCAGCCTCTTTGTTCTGCTCCACCCCCTTTTTATAGTTTTGCACAAGGCAGGAGTCCTTTGTGCTTGGCCCCACCCCTCCTTCTGAATGGAAAAGTACAAGGATTAAGATGGATTCCAGTATTAGGTGACATGATCACATGGCCTGTGAGACCCCAGCCTCCATTCTTCCTGGGCTGGCCCACAGGTAGGTCTGCAAGTAAACAGAGCCATTTACAGTTCATTGATTCTGAAGCACCCTTAATGGCTTCCACTTAATATGTATTACTGATGTAAACAAGTTTATATCTTATTCTCCTAACTCAAGACATAGAAATAACATATGCAAACAAATAGGATGAACACACTCAGTAGATTATAAGCTTTGTAATGATACTTTACAAGAGACCTTTTGCATAAAGCATATTCCAGTTACATCATATTCACATTCATAAGCATATTTTCATAAAGCATATGGAGTACAACATCACACACACCCCTACCATTCACTGAAAGCTAAGTAAAAGTGTATGTATAAAAAAAATCAAGTCCTAGTATAGTTCAATTCTTTTCTCCATATGGCCTAGTTAAAAAATTACAGTAGTACAGGTTAACTCATAAAGGAGCAACACAATAGATCTTAACCGATTTACAAAGAACTAGAATCAGCTAATAACTGTTTCTTCATAATAAGATGAAAGATTATGGAAAACTGAGGGCAGTCTCAGCATTCACAGCTCTCCCTCCTCCACCTAGAAACAAAACAGCCTCCTTCCAAGTAACCAGCTAGCACCAACTTTTTCTCCTCAAAAGCTGCCTGTTAGAGCCCCTGCACACAGCTGAGACCAGTTAACATTTTTAGGCACCTAGGGGCAGCTGAAAAAGGCAGCCCTTTTAATGCCAGCTGTCATAACCACACAGCTAAGGGTAGCCTAGAATTCCCCCTTACCTGTAAGGGGTTAAGAAGCTCAAATAACCTGGTTGGTACCTAACCAAAAGGACCAATGGGGAAAGAAGAGACTTTCAAATCTTGGGGGAGGCTTTGTTGTGTGTGTTCTCTTGGGAAGCAGAGAAGCATCAGGTCAGAAAACTTCTTCTCCTATAAACCATCCTAAAAGTCTCTCATTACAAAAATTGTAAGTAAAAGTCAGGCAAGATGTGTTCAATTATCTTGTGTTCTGCTTGTGAATTTTTCCTTTGCTGGAGGGAGGTTTATTCCTGTTTTTTGTAACTTTGAAACTAAGCTTCGAGGAACTTCTGTTGTGTTTTTGAATCTTTTGTTACCCTGTAAAGTTATTTTCCATCCTGATTTTTACAAAAATAGGTGATTTTTTTTTACCCTTTTTTTTTTTAAATAAAATCCTTCTTTTAAGAACCTGACTGATTTCTCTATTGTCCTAAGACCTAGGGGTTTGGGTCTGTGATCACTTTGTAACCAATTGGTTAGGATATTATTCTCACGCCTCCCCAAGAAAGGGGGTGTAAGGGGTTGGGGGGCATATTTTGGGGGAATAGGAACTCCAAGTGGTCCTTTTCCTGATTCTTTGTTAAATCACTTGGTGGTGGCAGCGTACCCTCCAAGGGCAAACAATTTGTGCCTTGGGGAAGTTTTAACCTACGCTGGTAGAAACAAGCTTGGGGGGAGTCTTTCATACAGGTTCCCAATCTGTACCCTAGAGTTCAGAGTGGGGAGGGAACCCTGACGCCATCTAAAGTTAAAAAACCAGCACACTCTCTCAAACATCTATTCCACTCCTTTTTACTGCATTTTTGCTTATTCAAACAAAGAACTAAAAATCAGGACAGTCCCGATTTTATCGGGATGTCTGGTCACCCTATGACTGATGCCTAAATCTAGCTCTAGCAGCCACTCTTAAGAAACGTATGTTTTCCCTAGTACCTCAGGTCTTTTGATCACCATGCATTAAGAACATAAGAACGGCCATACTGGGTCAGACCAATGGTCCATCTAGCTCAGAGTCCTGTCTTCCAACAGGGGCCAGTGGCAGATGCTTCAGAGGAAATGAACAGAACAGGACAATTGAGATCCATCCCCTGTTGACTGCCAGAAGGTCTGACAGGACAGAGGCTTACGGACACCCAGAGCATAAGGTTGCATCCCTGACCATCTTGGCTAATAGCCACTACTAGACCTATGCCCCATGAATTTATCTAATGCTTTTTTGACCCCCCGTCACAACAGCCCCTGGCCACAAGTTCCACAATTTGAGCCTATTATGGTATTTTTAAAATGTTTTTCCATGCAGCTTGCAGGCATTTCACTATTTAATTACATAATGGTTGCTACTACTCAGTGGTTCAGCTATATTCACTTCTTGGACCAGATCCTGTACTCCTTTTAGGACTAAATCAAGAATTGTCTTTTCCCTTGTGGGTTCCAGGCCCAGCTGCTCCAAGAAGCAGTTATTAATGGTGTCAATAAATTTGATCTCTGCATCCCATCCTGAGATGATATGTTTTCAGTCAATATGGGGATAGTTGAAATCCCACATTATTATTGGGTTTTCTGTTTATGTAGTCTCTCTCATCTCCCTAAGCATTTCACAGTCACTATCACCATCCTGGGCAGGTGGTTGATAATATATTCCTACTGCAATATTCTTCTTATTCAAGCATGGAATTTCTGATCCTAGAGATTCTATGAGACAGTTTGAATCATTTTAGATTTTTTACTATGTTTGACTCCATGTTTTCTTGCACACATAGCGCCATCTCCCCACCAGCGTAACCTACATGGTCATTCCTATATATTTTGCACTCTATTGTGTCCCATTGATTATCCTCATTCCACCAAGTTTCTGTGATGCCCATTATATCAATATTTTTATTTAATACCAGCCAGTCAAGTTCACTCATCTTAGTATTTAGAATTCTTGCATATGTATACAAGCACTTATGAAATTTGTAAATTTTTGTCTGCTTCATCTGATGTAACTGAATGGGACTCTTATTTTGTTTGACTGTTTCTCTTCAGTTCCTAACTGTACTTTATCAACTTCTATCCTCTCCTCTTTACTAGGGTAAGCAGAGTCAGGATGAGCTCTCCCCTGACATCTGGTGGTGAGTCATGGTGGGTTGTGGAAAAGAACTTCAGGGGCTGATCTCATTTGCATAGGAACACCCACCCTGCCTAGATGGTCACTTTGGCTGCTGTAGGAGCCCCAGTTTCTCTGTTATTGGGGCAGGAATAAACTGTTATTATCCTGATTATGTGAATCAAGGATAGTGGAACTGTACTCGGCCTTTTGTTATGATGGAGGGACTCACCATCAACTAAGCAGCACTCGCTAGGCAAGGGTCATGGGTTCCAAAACTCAGTGAATGACTGGGATGATTTAGTTGAGGATTGGTTCTGCTTTGATCGGTTAGACTAGATGATCTCCTGAGGTCCCTTCCAACCCTGATATTCTATGACTGGAGAGAGGCTGGGGACAGGTATTAATACTTGGTCGCATGGGCCTCATGATGAGGGCCTTACATGCTAATTGCACTTTCTCCTCTCTCCACTATCAGAGCTAATTTTGATTTCATTAGGAGTCTAGGTACAGGATGCTGAGCTGAATTCACTTTGGGCTAATGGTGCACCAGCACTGAGGCTCACAAGCTGAAATCACAAAAGAGCTAAACTTACGAAGAGCTGAAATCACTGAGCGTTGTGTTAAGTAGTGGGGGAGCCTGAAGATATATGGCAGAGCAGTTTGCGGGACGGTGAGCAGAGCAGCGTGGCTGATGGAGCAGAGCAGTTTGTCGGATGCCTGGAGCAGCTCATGGGGGTGGTTGGCAGAGCGGAGCCCCATGGAGAGGTGGGGCAATCAGCTTTGGACCACGTAAGGTGCCCCTTAACCTCCCCCCCCCATCTCCACCCAGGTTGGGAGGTAAAACTCTGCAGATAAACTTTCGAACTCTGGGGCTGCCCTGACCAGGGACAGAGACTTTTGGGTTATTGGACTTTTGGGACTTAGGGTGATTTTGGGTTGCTGGACTCAAGAACCAAAGGGAAAGGACATGCTCCAATTTGCTTGGGGTGGGTTTTTGCTCATGGGTTGTGTTATGAATCCTGTTGGTGGTGTTCCCCCAACATAATGCCACATTGTTTCTCTCTGTTATTAAAAGCCTTTTTGCTACACTCAGACTCTGTGCTTGTGAGAGGGGAAGTATTGCCTCTTGGAGGTGCCCAGCAGGGGTGGTCATATATTTGTCCCAGGTCACTGGGTGGGGACTCGAGCCAGTTTTGCATTGTGTTATTGGAATGGAACCCCCAGATACTGAACCCGGCCCTTGTTGCTGCCAACTCTGATGGGCAGACGGGTTACACTAGGTTGTAAAGTGTTCCCTTTAATAAATCCTCCCCTAAAGGATGTGGCTGTCTGAACCATGTGCTGCCCTGCACCTGTAGGCTTTCCCCCAGTTCTTAATTTAAAAGCTTCTCAATTATGCTTTTAATTTTAAAATATCAGCAATCTGGTTCTGTTTTGGCTTAGGTAGAGCCCACCTTCTCATATAGGTTTCTCCTTTCTTAAAAGGTTCCCCTGTTCCTAATAAACCTAAATCCCCGCCCTCCAAACACCACTGTCTCATCCATGCATTGAGAATCTGCAGTTCTGCCTAACTGTCCCTGTGTGTGGAACTGGAAGCATTTCAGAGAATGCTAACATGGAGGTCCTGAACTTTAACTTATTAGCTAGCAGCCTAAATTAGTCCTCAAGGACTTCTCTCCTACCTTTCCCTAGGTCAGTGGTCACCAACGAGTTGATTGTGATCAACTGGTCGATCCTGGAGACTCTCCCAGTCGATCGTGATCTCCGGCTGCGGCGAAGCAGCAGGGCTGCCTGCCGCGGCCCAACGCCTCTCCCAGAAGCAGCCAGCAGGGGTCTTCACGCGCTGCTGCTGCCTGCAGGCATCACCCCTGCAGCTCCCATAGCTGGGAACAGAGAGCTGTGGCAAATGGGAGCTGCAGAGCCAGTGCCTGCAGAGAGGGATAGCATGCGGAGCCATGTGCCCCCCACAGGGGCACTTTGGTCCCTTCTGGGAGTGGCATGGTCACGTTGTGCACTACTGGCTGGCAGGGTGTGTGTGTGGGGGGGGTGGCCCGGCTCGTGATGGGGAGGAGGTGCTGATGTGCCTGAGTGGGGCCGGGGCAGGCAAGGAGCCTGCCTGAGCCCCGTTGTGCCACCGATTGGGAGCTGTCTGAGGTAAGTGCCACCTGCTGGGAGCCTGCACCCCAACCCTGAGCCTGCTCCTGAAGCCAGCACCCCATACCCCCTCCTGCACCCAAAGCCTCTGCCCTGAGCCTCCTCCCAGAGCCAAGTATCAGGGGTAGCCGTGTTAGTCTGTATCCAGAAAAACAACAAGGAGTCCGGTGGCACCTTAAAGACTAACATTTATTTGAGCATAAGCTTTCATGGGTAAAAACCCCACTTCTTCAGATGCATGGAGTGAAAATTACAGATGCAGACATAAATATACTGACACATGAAGAGAAGGGAGTTACCTCACAAGTGGAGAACCAGTGTTGACAGGGCCAATTCGATCATAGAATCATAGAATATCAGGGTTGGAAGGGACCTCAGGAGGTCATCTAGTCCAACCCCCTGCTCAAAGCAGGACCAACACCCACTAAATCATCCCAGCCAGGGCTTTGTCAAGCCTGACCTTAAAAACTTCTAAGGAAGGAGATTCTACCACCTCCCTAGGTAACGCATTCCAGGTAACGCATCAGAGTGGATGTAGTCCACTCCCAACAATAGATGAGGAGGTGTCAATTGCAGGAGAGGCAAAGCTGCTTCTGTAATGAGCCAGTCCCTATTCAAGCCCAAATTAATGGTGGTAAATTTGCAAATGAATCTTAGTTCTGCTGTTTCTCTTTGAAGTCTGTTTCTGAAGTTTTTTTGTTCAAGTACAGCTACTTTCAAATCTGTTATGGAATGTCCAGGAAGATTGAAGTGTTCTCCCACTGGCTTTTGTACGTTACCATTCCTAATGTCCGATTTGTGTCCATTTATTTTTTTACATAGGGACTGTCCGGTTTGGCCAATGTACATGGCAGAGGGGCATTGCTGGCACATGATGGCATAGATCACATTAGTAGATGTGCAGGTGAATGAACCTCTGATGGTGTGGCTGATGTGGTTTGGTCCTCTGATGGTGTCGCTAGAGTAGATATGGGGACAGAGTAGGCAACGAGTTTTGCTACAGGGATAGGTTCCTGTGTTAGTGTTTCTGTGGTGCGGTGTCTAGTTGCTGGTGAGTATTTGCTTCAGGTTGGGGGGCTGTCTGTAAGCAAGGACTGGCCTGTCTCCCAAGGTCTGGGAGAGTGAGGGATCGTTTTCCAGGATAGGTTGTAGATTGTTGATAATGTGCTGGAGAGGTTTTATCTGGGGGCTGTAAGTGGTGGCCAGTGGTGTTCTGTTTTCCTTATGGGGCCTGTCCTGTAGAAGGTGATTTCTGGGTACCCGTCTCGCTCTGTCAATCTGTTTATCAAGCATTCTTAAAACTACAATACCCACCTGGGGAAGTGAGGAAACAGGGAAGGGGCAGGATAGATCCTGGGTTGCCCTTCAATTCAAAAAGTGTCTTTGGGTGTTAAAAGGTTGGAGACCACTGCCCTAGGTCATTGGTACATGTAGGTACTACAACCCCCAGCTCCTCCTTTGCATGGTACATAACTCAGCCTAGATGTTCTGTGAGGTCTACAACCTTCACGCTCAGCCAGCAATTCGCCAGCAATTTTTCCAGTCATCACAAACCCAACTATCTATATTTCTAAAAATCAAATCCCTCGTTACTATTCCTGTCGCTTCCTAATAACTTGCCTCAGAGAGGTATCCTCAGTGCAGGAGGATACCATGATATCATCTATAGAGGATATTGGAAACAGCACTTGGTGGAGACCCAAGTTACAGATAATGTGCAATTAAAAATTCCCATGCAGACAAGACAACAATCAGTGAATAAGTCTGTTATAAATATAAAGGAAAGGGTAACCACCTTTTGTTATGCCTGCTGCTCTGTCCCCCAGGCAGAGAGACAGAATTTACAGCTGCAATCACCTTTTACAAAACCTTTTAAAATCCTGCTGTGCTTCTGGTTCAAAATGATCTTTGGTTTAAAATGATCCCACCTCTACCGCCATGTCAAGGTTTTTTCCCCACTCTGAACTTTAGGGTACAGATGTGGGGACCTCCATGAAAGACCCCCTAAGCTTATTTTTACCAGCTTAGGTTAAAAACTTTCCCGAGGTACAAACTTTGCCTTGTTTTTGAACCGTATGCTGCCACCACCAAGCATTTTAAACAAAGAACAAGGAAACAGCCCACTTGGAGACATCTTCACCCAAAATATCCCCCCAAGCCCTATACCCCCTTTTCTGGGGAAAGCTTGATAAGAATCTTCACCAATTTGTACAGGTGAACACAGACCCAAACCCTTGGATTTTAAGAACAATGAAAAATTAATTAGGTTTTTAAAAGAAGAATTTTAATTAAAGAAAAGGTAAAAGAATCATCTCTGTAAAATTAGGATGGTAAATACCTTACAGGGTAATTAGATTTAAAATATAGAGAATCCCTCTAGGCAAAACCTTACATTACAAAAAGACACAAAACCAAAAATATACATTCCATCCAGCACAGCTTATTTTACCAGCCATTAAACAAAAGGAAATCTAACGCATTTCTAGCTAGATTACTTACTAACTTAACAGGAGTTGTGAGGCTGCATTTTTTATTTGTTTTCAGCAAAAGCATTATACAGACAGACCAAACCCTTTGTCCCCCCCCCCAATCTGAAATAATTTTGTTCCCTTTATTGGCCATTTTGGGTTAGGTGCCAGCGGGGTTACCTTAGCTTTATAACATCGGATAAGGATAAATACATTTACCAGTGATCTAAAGCATGTGGGACCTTGTGACGGTCTACAACGACCCATGAAGCTGTGAAAAAGACTCAGATCACTTCAATTTAATTCTCCACTGCAATTAAACTGAGTGAAATATGAGAGCCTAGAGACAGCATCTGAGAAATAGGCAATGTGTGTATATTTGGTGCAAGCAGCTCATGGCCCTCAGACTGAGTACTGGCTCTGGAGACCAGAGTGGCTGAACTGGCAGAGCTAAGGGAGACAGAGGTACATAGATGACACTTTCTGGGGCACAGTAGAGTGGTCCCATCCCTGGTCTGATAGCCTCTGTGGTGTTAAGGAGGATGAAAGTCCTGGGGAAGGAGAACCTCAAGCTGGAGCAGACCTTAGTTGGGACCCTCCTTTCAGAATCTATACATATTGGTAATCCACTCCTTCCCCACCCCCTCATGGTCTCATTTTCCGCACTTAGAACACTGTTTTCTGTAGCACTTTGTTAACATTCATGATTAATGATGAGTTATATCTCCAGATAGTTGTATCCCTAATCAGGGATTCTCTAGGAAGCTTTCCTTGAAGGGCTTCCCGGCAATGATAAATAAGGGCAATATCAATGGGAACATTCACACTGTCTGCATAGGCATGTAGGACAGAGTGGACTGACGTCTGAACCACTTTCCTTGGATCAACTATCATTTTTTTAGGATTAAATACATTTTTTCTGTTAGGCTCTCTGTGAATATGCTGCAGGATGTTAACGCCAGGCACAGCATTCCAGGATGTAATGTTGAATATGTCAGTAGAAGCATATACAGTTTTAGGGAAGACGTGGCTCTCAAAGAGGAAAATGCCAGCCCCTGGATTTTGCTCCTGAAGGCCACTCATCATAATTTTCCAGTCTGGGTGTTTCATGGGCAAAATAATTTCATCAATATCATTAAGAAGCACAAACTTGCTCTTGTACATGTTGCGGTAAACACAGTCATTTAGAGCTGTGATTTGTCCATAGTAGCCAATGTCTTTGGTATCCATAGAAAAATGCCATCGAGAAGAAACGTTGAGGTATGAAGTAATTGGCCAGGGAATTATCTCAATGGTTCCTTCTGCAATATAAAATTCCAAGGCTTTCTCCATCAATTGGCTGCAACTGTTCTTATAGATAATAACTTTCTGTGCCCCAAGAATTTTATACATCTCCATGGCCTGTATAAATTGTAAGACATTACTATAATTTCCAAACATGGGAGAGAGACACACAGTGAATTCAATGGGTAAGGTCTCAGGCTTGCGGTTTTTTATTTCAAACCTTGGTAGTTGGTCAATATTTCCTTTAGGTTCCCAACTGATGGATACAAAGTTTGGATCACAGTTTTGAGGTTCTGAACAAAGCAAGTCTGCTGCCCCGTAAGGGAATCCAAATCGATCTGAATGAACATCTATTGCTGCCGTTGATACATATATTTCACCATCAGGCTGGCAGCAGAACCAACAGAAAAGGTCTTTCACTTTTTCATGGTGAACAATCCCAATCACGCGGGTTATTTTGCTTTTTCTATTATCGAAGTATGGGGCAATGATAAAAGTTCTAGTACCTTTTATGGCTGTGATTGTATTGCTGGCAAGTTCTCCTCTACAGAGGTTGCCTTCTTGTGGTGTTATATTTGGTAGGAGAGAGTGCCCCTGTGTCCAAAGATAATACAGAATCATCAAAGTGAAAGCAAAAATGCAAGCAGCAGCTACATAGTATGATTTTCTTTTACAGCATAACATTTCAGACGGATTTAAATGCAGATGCAGTTGAATTTTTTCCAGAACTTCAGACAGACACACCTACAGGAGAAGGAGATCATGAAATGCAGGTCAGACCGTGGTATACCATGTCCACTGCTTTGTGTCAGAGAAGGTACTTGTTCTGTTTTTCCCTTTCTGCACAATAGCAATTATCAGTGTTTCAGTTTGCTCTCAGATGGGTCACTGTACATTGTGACTTGTCAAAGGACCTGTTAATTATATTACCTTTAGAATCTAAAGGCTTATGTCTAGCTAAAAAAACTTACCCCAGGAATGTATGGGCCTAACAGCCATTTTAACATATTCACCTCTTTTTAACATAATCACCTCTTTTTAAAACTAATGCTTCTAATTACAAATAATGTATTCCTCTTAAAAACTGGGAAGGGAAAGCTACCTTTCCTCAAGAGTGCCTACCAATCCTTCATCCCACGGTTTTTCTCCTCTTAGCATCTGACATCCACCCCGAAGCCCTCTTTCTCCAGTTGCCATAAAAATTCCTTGTTGTACTGAGCCACAGCAGATGACACTGTGGGCTCAGACTGGAGCATAAGCTCTGGGGCCTTCCCCCCTCATGGGGTCCCTGAGTCTGGGTTCCAGCCCTAGTGCAAACATCTATTCCGCAATTAAACAGCTCCTTATCCTTAGCCAAGTCAGCCGGTAAAGGCCAGAAGCAGGTTTTTAATGGCAGTGTAGACTTACGCTCTGTGCTGCAGTTCCTCATCTGTGAAAACTGTACTTTTTTACCCCTTGAGGGTTAATACATTAACAATGCAAGCTTAGATACTATGGTACCATACAAGTACCTAAAATAGACACAGTCAATTACATTTAAGCACACACAATGCATCTGTCTTGCACAGGGCAAAAAACAACAAAACCATAAACCTCCGTCTACCTCGAGCTTGCTAGTAGACTTTGCCTCGGCCTGGAGGAGGATCTCCTGGGGCTCAATACATTAGCCACCTCCACACTGTTTACAGTTTACAGTTTATTGAAACTCACTGGGAATGAGAGCAAATGCAATGCTGAGGCTCCAGCTCATGCAGAATATGACAGCCCCTGCCATGAGACGGGCTACTGGGATCATGTTAGTCTGTGCTCCAGACCCTCCACTGGCTCCCTGTGTGTTTCTGGACTCAGTCCTGATTGTCAAGACCATTACCAAGACAGACATAGTAACATCAACAACCACATCTCTATGCATGACACACAGACATCTATGCTCTCTGGAGGTCATCGGTGCACAAACTCCACGGAGGGTGGGGAGTTACACTGCTCAACCTACACACTATTGTAATAATGTTTGTACAAAGTATGTCTTGTGAGGTATAATGTATAAACTCAATTTGCTGATCAATCATATCATGGCAAAATGCACATAGAAGTGTTATATGTGAAGTTATAAACAAACTGAAATCATGACTAAAAGTATGTTTTCCTGAGAACTTCCTGGGGAGTGGCCAAGCCAGTTCCTCAGAGACAAAGGACAAGCTGACACCTCAGCCAGGTGTAAACAAGGCTGATGGACCATTACCTTCAAAATGGCTATTCTTTGGCAGGAAAGGGGACGGGGCAAAAATCTACATCTTAGCAAAGAAACAACATAGAGTTCCCTTAGAATCCTAGAATATCAGGGTTGGAAGGGACCTCAGAAGGTCATCTAGTCCAACCCCCTGCTCAAAGCAGGACCAATCCCCAATTTTTGCCCCAGATCCCTAAATGGCCCCCTCAAGGATTGAACTCACAACCCTGGTTTTAGCAGGCCAATGCTCAAACCACTGAACGATCCCTTCCCCCGGTAGCGATCCCTCCCCCCAGCTGGTAGCTATGCCCCTCGTTTAGAGCGCTGGGAGAGCCGTCTCCCAGTGCTCTGCTGCGACTACACAAGCCACACAGCAGCGCTTTAGTGTTGCTACTGTAGACTAGACCTAATATAGTTTGTTAGTCACCAGTAAACATTTTACCTTTATTTTTCTTGTAATTGTTTCTGACTTTTATGCCTTGTTACTTGTACTCAGTTAAAATCGATCTCTTTGTAGTTAAATTTGTTTTATCTAATCCAGTGTATTAAAATGAAAGTGTCCAGGTAACTATTTAAAATAGTAAACTGGCATATTATTCCCTTAAAAGAATAAGACATAATATACTTGTACTGTCCAAGAGAGGGCTGGGCAGTACAGGGCATACATTTCTAGGGGAAGATCTGAGACTGGGGGTGTGTTGGAGTCACTCTGCAGCAAAACTGAGGCTGGTCAGAGCCAAGTTGTGTTTGGCTGGCTGCAGCAAACACACACACACACTTACATGGTGGTGACTGTTTGTGAGCAGGCCAGGTTTGTGGCTACAGCAGCAAAGCATTGTAAAGGGCACCACAAGTTACAGAGCTGGGATGACACAGCTACACAGTCTGGATTGTGTACTGGTATATCACAAGGGGTCTCCCACCCATCAGGAGCATGCTGTAACCACCCACATATGGGATATTATGATGTAGGTCACTCTTAATCTCTCCTGTTGAAACTTCCACTTTGGATAAATAAAGAGTCATGGGGAGGGAGAGAGAGAGAGAAAAAAAATGACTCCACATCCTAGTGGCTAAGGCACCCAAGTGGGAGACCCAGGGTCCAGTCCCCCTGCTCCAATGTTTATTTCTCTGAAGTGGAGCAGCTTCAGTGGGAGAGATTGAGGAGCTCCACATCAGAATATTCCATAGCTCAGGGGTAAGAGGTGGGAGACCTGCATTCAAATCCTCTCTCCCCATCAGGCAGAGAAGAGAATTTAACCTGGGTTTCCCATATCCTGAATAAGTGTTCTAACCACTGGGGTAAGAGTTGGAGAGGTGGCAGGGGCATCACCAATGCAAGAAACAGAGGAGGAACAGGCAAGAATGGCTTAGGCACCTAACTCCATGAGAGGGATTGGCTTAACACACATACTTCTCATTGGCATCTCCAACTGGCTAGTTTAAGTGAGTTCCTGTCTAGTGTGCTGGCTTTTACAGATCCCATTCTTGGGCACCTGTCTGTTCCCCTTGCATTGTATAGGGTGCCTAAACCAGGCTTTGTGGATTCCAGTGATTTTCAAGGCACCTGAAAGTTAAGCATTGTGATGCTGAGCATCACCACACCCAAATCCCTTTGTGAATCTGGGCCTGAGACCACAAAACTTGCTGAGGCTTCCATTTTCATGTTATTTAATAGGCTTTTTCAGCAAGAAGTTTGCTACAGAAAATATATCAATATCATCTGACACCTGGATTTAAGCCAGATCAAGTAGGAGAGATTGCATGCCAATGCTTGTGAAGCTACTTATTGAGAAGGGCTCCTATGATGTTATTGACATGAAGTGTGACCATATAGATCATTGGTGCAACCAAGGTCCTATAGTTGCACCAAATCTTGTACAAAGGAGATCAAGTAAGGTATTTATAAAAAGGTTATGATTTGCTGGTTACGATTATGCTATCTGTATGCATGTATCATTTTTGTATTTAAAGTTATAAGCCTTGGCTCTATTCCTGGATTTCAAATGTTGGCTCCAGGGGTAACACCTAGAAAGTAATCAGCCAGATATGCCATGTAAGATATCTGCAAAAATGTTATAATTTGCCAGATATGATAATCTTGCTTTATATGTTTGTATCACCTTTGTATTGTGGGTTTTAGATATGTATGTATTTCAAACTTGTGCTATGCTTCTGGGTGACACCCCTGGACAGTTTGGCATCAGCACTGCCTAGCCTGCTTGATGGCCCATTAGGGACTATCAGCGATACAACTGACCCACTGAGAGAAGGCAGATACACCTTATGACTCAGCAAGGCATGCAGGGACATGTCTATGGAGAGAACTCTAAGGCTTCCAAGCCATGTGCTGGGCAGCTTGTGTCTGAAACAAAGGAAGCACAGGCTGCATGGCAAGAGATTATAAAAGGCAGCTGCATCTTCTCCATTTTGTCTTCAGTCCTGCTTCTTACCCTCTGGAGGAACTTTGCTACAAACTGAAGCTCTGAACAATGGACTGAATGACCCATCCAAGCTGTGGATGTACTCCAGAGACTTAACTTAAGCTAGCAGTTTATTCCATCACTGCTACAAGCCTGAAACAAGCACTTTACCATAAATGTGCCTTAGTAGTAAAGGACCCCCAGCCTTGGGCTGTGACTGCCCTGTTCTAAGCAATTTGTCCTGAATTGATACTCTCAGTAGTGTCCCGCCAAAGGCCACTGTGTTACAGCTTCTCATCTCCACTAAGTATTTAGGCTGACAGCAGGCATTGAAAGATGGGCTGCTTAGGGTCTGACTTCAGGAAAGAATCGCATTTCTCTAGGTTATTTTTGTTTGTAAGCAATTTTCTGAGTTGCAGGAGCACTTTCTGTAATAGAGGGGGAAGATCTAAACAGAAAATATTGTGAAGAGTCATTTCAAGTTATCCATCTTGGTTCCTAGCAAGCCCCCTCAACCCTGCACTTCCTAGTTTAAGTTTCTCCTCCCTGAGAGGAGAGGAAAATGTTTAGTCAGATTATTCAAAATTCCTTGCGGGTGATGTAACGATGCTGGTTTTGGTGGGACCCAAATGAGAGTACCAATTCAGGACAAATTACTTAAAGCTGGGCAGTTACAGCCCAAGGGTGGGATTCCTTTGCACACCAAGGGAAACCAAACCAGCCAAACAGAGAGGACTTTGGTTTTACCCCGCTGGCTAACCATAAGTCACACAAGCAATTCTCTTAGACACTCCAGTTTCCCAATATCACCACCAGTACCACTCATTATGGGGAGGAATGGTTATGAAAACCAATATCCCAGTAAAAGAAAAAAAAGGTTCTCTCGATCCCAAAGGACCAAGCCCCATACCCAGGTCAATATGCAAGTTAGATCTTACCCACAAATGACGCTGTTGCCAATCCTTTAGAATCTAAAATCTAAAGGTTTATTCATAAAAGGAAAAAAATATAGATGAGAGCTAGAATTGGTTAAATGGACTTAATTATATACAGTAATGGCAAAGTTCTTGGTTCCAGCTTGTAGCAGTGATGGAATAAACTGCAGGTTCAAATCAAATCTCTGGAGTACATCCGCAGCTTGGATGGGTCATTCAGTCCTTTGTTCAGAGCTTCAATTTGTAGCAAAGTTCCTCCAGAGGTAAGAAGCAGGACTGAAGATAAAATGGAGAAGATGCAGCTGCCTTTTATAGTCTCTTACCATGCAGCCTGTGCTTTCTTTGTAGGAATTAAGCACAGATTTGGGAAGTTTAGTTTAGGTATTTCTTGTCAGAAGTAATGTAGTCCTTTCCCTTTTTATTTAAGGATCTTCAGGGAGTGCTCATGTCTTAATTCTCTTGTGACCTATATTTTAATGATTCATATGTTACTCAGTTCATTACAAAATCAGAACATCTCAGCATATATACTTTAAAATGTATATTTCTTGGACTTTGATAGCACTTTCTAGTAGAGGATCTCAAATCACTTAAATACTAATTAAGTCCCTTCATGAGCACAGTATTATTTCTAACTTAAACAGAGAAAGAAAAGTGAGGGACAGAGAATGTGATGCACCCAAGGCATGTGGCAAGACTAGGAACAGAACCCAGCTATACGGAGCCATGGCCTCCTGCTCTGACACCTCTTTCTGATATATTAAAGAGGCCCTGTTGTACCTCTATAATTAAGGGTGGATTCAATTTTTCCAGTTAAAACAGGCACTCAACCTCATATGATGCATCTTCCCCAAACTTGAAGAACATAATCTATTAAGACTGAATTTTCTGAGGACTTTCAACTAAATCTGTTAATTCAGGAGTTTAAATGAATTTTAAATGGGCCCTTTACAAATTTTTCTGAGTCTTTCACCTTTTTTCAGGTCCCTCTCACTAACAAACAACTGTCAGTTACCCTTCAAACTTGCAATATAATTAAAACTACTTAAAAACTGAGGAACAGATACAATTCACTTTGCTTAATAATCAGCTAATTTCTTTAAAATAATTAAATTGTTTACTCTGACAGCTCCTATCGGGATTGTGTTCCAGAACTTCTCCCCTCTGATGGTTAGAAACCACCTACTAATTTCCACCCTAAATTTGTTCATGGCCAGTTTATTTCCCTTTGTTCTTGTGCCAACTACTGTCCTTTAGCTTAAATAGCTCTTCACCCTCCTGATATTTACCCTATAATGTATGTAGGGAGAGTACTCATATCCCCTTTTAGCCTTCTTTTGGCTTCTCTCTGTGCTCTATGGTTAGAAAACTGGAGAGGAAACTGCAGAGGAAATCCTGCAGACCTCAGTTCAGTCAGAAGTAATAATGGCCAAACTTCCTGGAGAGGGGAACTATGAACTCCAACACTGGGGCTTGACTGCCACTGTTGAAGCACTGTGGCTTTAGGAGAGGCTCCAATGCTTCAGAAGCCACAGTTGGCCCAGGTAAACAGATGTGGCATTTGACAGGCTTCCCCACCCCAGGAATGCAGGCACCGTTGTGTCAGAGTTAGGATTACAGGTAATGAAGACCTGCTGTACTCCCAGCAGTTAGCTCTCATGCACCCTCAGCATCCACATGTACCATTGCACACCCCTGCATCCTCTCCCCCCAGCTTCTTACATTAAATACATTTAATACATGCTGTATTAAAACCCCAGGAAATACCACAAATTTTTTTTAATCAAAATGTTTAAGATTGTTCTTAAGGGTTTGCTTTGGGACAATGGGGAATGTCAAACTTGAACAAGGAAATGCCAAGTTATGAGACATCTCCTATCAGTACCCAGTTCACAGGGACTGCTCTAATTTACAGCAGCCTTCCAATACCTGCCTATGGCCAAGAGTTGACAGTGTGCAACTGCAAAGTAACATGGTCACTCACTTCCTGCTCCCTCCCAGATCTACTCTGAGGGCAGTGCAGAAGGGCAACACAAGGCTACGTACAGTGGCTCTTTTGCTGGCCCTACATTTGGAGAATCCCCCTTGGGGGGCTTTTTTATGCTTCTGGAGCAGGGGCCAGAATCTGGCCCCAAGACTCTTTTCCTGTCACACAAATTTATGTTGGGCCATTATTACTCAGTGCAACAGTAATGTAATCACACACAAGATTTAGAGTACTTCAGAATCAAAACATGAAAGAGAGTAAATCATTCTCTCAAACTTTATAGACATTTCAGCATCAGTACAGAATGTTTCCAAGATATATTTACCATACCCCTAATTCCAAACTATTTGTTGAGGTGTGCTGGTGGTCCCTCCTTGCCCCCATTTTATATAACAGAAAGCAGATAATATTTAACATTTTGTTCTTGAATTAATCTGGTGTATTGAAAACACAAAATATCTCTAGTCCTTATAATGAATGCTTTGCTAAATGCATTTTACAATAAAGATAAAATTGTCAATTGTAGCCTATAGAATTAACCTGCTTGCTTGCATATATATATATATATATATATATATATATATATCTTCTTCTATTTTAAGTATTTGGTTTATTGTAACAGGTCTATAGATTTATATTAAAGTAAGTTAGGCTGTAATGCAAGGGACCTACAGGCCATATCCTGTATGTTGAGCTAAGGCAAAGTTATGTCTGAGACCTTTCACCTAGATAGATATAGGTAGAATGGCATAGGGGGTTTCCAAGCTTGTACCCTCAAACTTAACAGGTACACCACAAGGAAAGAACCGAAATAACGTGTGTGTATAATCTAATGTCATTAATATATATGTACATGTCATCAATATGTACAAACATACTAGTCTATGGAGTAAGAGTACGCTAACATTTTTGTGGGTGAGAAATGAAGTTTGGGCATAAAAGGAGGGTTCAGGCACCTGTGCCCTATAAAAGAAGTGACCCACCTTGCTAGGGGAGCCTGTACTTGTTTTTCTTAAACTTTCTAAGTTCCAAGGGAACTAGGCTGAGCTCAGTTTCCTTAAGCTTTGTTCTTAGTTTTGTTTATTAGGTTTTAATTTTAAGTTTAAGTTAGTTAAGTAAACTCTAATTTAGCTTCGATAGCTCTTAGCTCTAGCTTCTTCTAAGCTTTGCACTTCTCATTCGAGAATTGAGGAACCTGAACTGCCAGAGGCGAGGCTGGTCCTGTGTCTCTCACCACCTGGTTATCAAGAAAGGGTATACTAACTAAGTATATTAATCAAACCTTTGTAGCATATAATACCATATATATCTTTTAAATAGCAGTAATACAACTGTAGCTTTGTAACTCTGTTTATTTTACCATTCAATTACTACTTACTTCATTCATCTTAATAAAAAGTCTTTAAGGCTATATCTGTCTCAGTGTGAGCTTCTTGTCATACCCCCAAGGGTCCTTTGTAAATTCTGTGGAGCCTGATTCGGAACAAAAACCTTTTTATCTTCTGATCAAACAGATTGGCGAGCCTAAAACGCATACTATCCAAATTAATATTATTAACTTCCTAAATCGGGCAACAGACTGGCGAGCCAGGCACAAGTCTCGAGGAGTGTGTGACAGGGATTTTCAGGATTTCCAGGCATCTTTAGACCCCTTAAAATCTCCCCTGAGGTATAAGTAAAGAGTTAGAGTTAGAGAGCAAGACTGTGTGTCTTACTCACCCACTCTTAACAACACAGGAACCTGATTTCCTGTGACTGCTTCTTAGCAGCCATCCCAGTATTTCCTGTTACGTACTGTGTTTTAGCTTAGAGGTTTTAAATTTAATCTTGCAAGATAAATAATAGTGTTGTTATTATTTAAAGTAATACACGCGTTTAAGGGGCTTTGTTGAAGGTTGAAGTTATAACAAATGGTACTGATATTAGCAGTAGCATTGAGCCCAATGACCCACACTGGTGGTGGGGGAGTTGATAAATCTATGTATTAATTGCTGCCAAAAGGCCACAGTAACTCAAAACTTGTACGGTTTGAGCTACCTTATTTCAGTCCCCTCAACTCTCCTGGGCTGCACCTCTGATCCATCTGCCTCAGTTTTCCCCAGCTGTTTGGCAGGTCCCGACAGAGGAAAGAAACCTCTCGATCAGCTACGAGCCATTGAGGGAAGAAGGGGGAACGCACCCCCACCCCTCTATTGTTTACTTGGGACTTATTAAACTAAGTGTAAAAACCAGTTTGGGGTGTTGTTTCCTGTTGTTTCTGTAAAGGGATGCCTTTAGTTTCAGAGTAAAGAACAGAAGAGTGTTCATTATATAGTTGATTACATAGGCTAGTCAACAGTAAAGTTGTAAAATTAAAATAAGTTACGTGTTAAGATGAGTGGAGCAAGGGCAAGGGTAGAGTCTGTTAGAGTTACCCTTAGTATGGCTTTAAAAAACTTTGCCAGAAAATACATTCAGGAACATGGAGATTTAGTACAGCTAAAAAAATTGCAAGATAATCTCTAAGCACTGGAACCCATGGGGTTTTGTAAGTGAGGTGTTTAAAGTAAAAACAAAGCAGAAAAAAAGGAAGGCTAACCTGGTAAAGAAAATAGCTGTTAAATGTCTGCTCGTGGCTTGTAGTTCGCTGGAAAAAAAATTAAATAAAAAATTAGAGCTACTCAGGAAAGCCCAGCAAACTTTGGATGAGGGAGGAAAGGTTATTCAGGATTTACCAAATCGGCTACATGTAGCTTCAGAGGAGCGGTCAGTACTTTTCCAAAAGAAGCAGAGTTTAAAAAAAAAAAAAAGTTAAAACAGTGTAGGTACCAGGTACAGAAAGCAGGAAAGAAAGCACATTGTTGGGAGGAATGAGTGAATGCCAGCTTAAAATCGCTGGACAGCTATAAATCAAACCGTGGTCTGCTGTTGGAAAGAATCAAAGAGTTGGAAAAGATAGGAGATGTGTTAGAGGAGAACAAAGAGTCGGTTCCCAACCGTATTGGCATGGTGGAACCAATGGAAATAGAGAATGCTGCAGGGCCAGTTACGAGAAGTAGGGCAAGAGAGTTAGTTCAGGCTGATACAGTACCTTTAGGAGCGGAGTTGAAGATTAAGTCTCGGAAGCCACAGGGAGAGTCAAATGAGGAAGTTAGCAGTGCAGAAGCTACTAGCAGTCTGCAGATAGAAAAAGGAAATCCAAGGGTGGCAACACAGGAGGTGGAGTTAAGTGTCATAATAGAGAAGGTGACTAGTAATGTAAAAAATGAGATGAAACAGAGCAAAGAGGGAAGAAATATCCTCTCCTCTGTTAGTGTCTGCCTCTGATAGTAAGGCGGAAATACCTTTAAAAACTGTGATTGTCCAGGGACTAGAAGATGTGGTGTCACAAGTAACATAAGTAGCTAGTGCCTGTGATGTAGTAATCTCTAGGTTACAACAGAAAAAGATACAACAACCAAGGAAAGCAATTCTTGCTCCTCCACCCAATGTTACATTGGCACCATATAGATCAGGAGACCCTTTGGGTGGACACTTATTGGCATTTGTGCAATCATCAACATTGCCTAGGTCCCTAAAATTTTGTGGACCCTCTATACCCCTTTGGTATATGCTGGTCTCACCTGGTGTACTGGTAAAACACCCTACTACACCAGATTTACTGAACTAAGATGTCCTGAGTCAGTGTGGAAATGCCTTAAGTGTAGGACGTAAAGGTTTTATACAAAGGTACCCTGCTCAGCCAGGATTATTTCCAAAGGCACATTCTAATAGCTCTGATAAGAGAAATGTGGATTTGGGTAGGAGAAGTCAAAACATAGAAATTATAAATTCAAACTCAGATCCCAATCCGGAGAGAAGATCCACAGATTCTAATTGCCCTGTAACAGTGGTTACAAATTTAGGACTCTAGATCTGGTAGCTAAGCAAATAGGAATAATGGAGGATTCTTCAGTTGCAATGCATGCACAACGTGTACAAAAAACACTAAAAGTGTTCTGGCTTATCAAGGGAAGATGGGTTAAAATCTTACAACTCACAGTGAATCGAGCATTATGGAGTAAAAATCTTTTAAAGACACAGTAGCCCTATTGAAACATAATCAGCATCCGGGGCAAGCTGGAGAGGCCATCCTGTCTAACCTAAAGCAAAGACCTAAGTTCCCACATCAATTTCACCTGCGGTTAAGTGCAGCATGGCAGAGTCACCTAAAAAGGAAAACAGATGAGTCGCCATACATTAGTTTGTTAGTCAATAACTCTCTTCCCCATTTTCAGGAAAAGGTTAGCATGCATATAAATAATAACACTTCTTTAAAGGAGGTATTAGGCTTACTGGCCAACGCATATTCTCAGGAAGGCCCTAAAATAGGTCGGCGTGGAGGCCCTGTTGCAATACTTCAGGAACCACAAGCTAATCTCACCGTAAGAATTAAGGGACTCCCAGGGTTAGGCCAAAGTGTTCCTAAATTCTCTAGGTACCATTGTTGGCAAAATGACCCCAACCCACATAATAATCCTGGACCTTTGAGTGAGCTTGCCCCTTGACAGGGTTTATGCATTTGGACCCCAAGTAGGGGCCTGGGACCGTGTTCCTTTCTTTTCAGATGCTGCCTAGAACAATTCATGCCTGCAGAGATCCAAGTCACCACCTCCCCATAGAGATAAAAACTCAGTTGTAATAATGTTTAAAACAGTGCAGCAAATGCTTGAGGCTCAATGACAGGACATCCGGGAATTCCAAGCATGAGTGAATGAGCTGAAGATGGAAGGCCAAGGCCCAGCACCCTCGAACCGTCCGGTGGCCTCTGTTAACCCATTTCCTTCTCTCTGGTGGACAGCCTCTTCTCTTCCAGAGTTGGCTGCCTCCAAAGAGATAGAAGAAGAACCCATAGATTATTTGTCTGCATACTCTACAAATTACTTGGCATAACACCAACCGGCCCCGAGCGTAATCATAGCCCCCTTAGTCAGGGATGCAAGCCGGAGACCCACAGTATCTGCAGTGGTAGATTCATAGATTCAGATGTAAGCAGTGTCAGGATGAGCTCCACCCTGACATCTGGTGGTGAGGTGTGGCAAGTTGTGGAAAAGAACTTCAGGGGCCGATCTCATTTGCATAGGCACACCCACCACGCCTAGAATGAGACCATAGCTGCCCAAATGGTCACTTTGGCTGCTGTGGGATCCCCAGTGTCTCTGTTATTGGGGCAGGAAGAATAAATTGTTATTACCCTGATTATGGGAACTGTGCTTGGAACTGTACGTGGCCTTTTGTTACGATGGAGGGATTCACCATCATCTAAGTAGCACTCGCTAGGCAAGGGTCATGGGTTCCAAAACTGTGTGAAGGGAGAGAGGCTGGGGACAAGTATTAATACTTGGTGGCATGGGCCCCTTGGTGAGGGCCTTACATGCTAATTGCACTTCCTCCTCTCTCCACTGTGGAATATCAGAGCTAATTTTGATTTCATTAGAAGTCTAGTTATAGGCTGCTGAGCTCACTTTGGGCTGAGAGTGCACCAGCACTGGGGCTCCCCTATTATAAGCTGAATTCACCTAAGCGCTGAAATCACTGAGTGTTGTGTTAAGTAGTGGGGGAGCCTGAAGATATATTGTGGAGCAGTTTGCGGGACGGCTGGCGAAGCAGTTCGACACGGAGCAGTGTGTGGATGGCAGGAGTTGCTTGTGGGCCGTGGAGCTGAGCGAAGGAGTTCGTGGGGCGGCTGGCGGAGTGGAGTGCAGCTGCGCGAAGGAGTTTTGTGGGGCGGCTAGCGGAGCGGAGCGCCGCTATGGAGCTATGGGGCGGTCAGCTTCAGATCACGTAAGGTGCCTCTTACCCCCGTCCCATTTCCACCCAGGTTGGGAGGTAAAGCTCCGCCGATAAACTTTCGAACTCTGGGGCTGCCCTGACCAGGGACAGAGACTTTTGGGGCATTGGACTTTTGGGGTTGCTGGACTCAAGAACCAAAGGGAAAAGGGCATGCCCCAATTTGCCTGGGGTGGGGTTGTTTTTGCTCATGGGTTGTGTTATGAATCCGGTTGGTGGTGTTTCCCCAACATAATGCCACATTGTTTCTCTCTGTTATTAAAAGACTTTTGCTACACTCAGACTATGTGCTTGCGAGAGGGGAAGTATTGCCTCTTGGAGGCGCCCAGCGGGGGTGGTATATATTTGTCCCAGGTCACTGGGTGGGGGCTCGAGCCGGTTTGCATTGTGTTATTGGAATGGAACCCCTAGATATTGAACCCGGCCCTTGTTGCTGCCAACTCTGACGGGCAGAAGGGTTACACATAGATATTTAGGTCAGAAGGGACCATTATGATCATCTAGTCTGACCTCCTGCACAACGCAGGCTACAGAATTTCACCCACCACTCCTGCAAAAAACCTCACACCTATATCTGTGCTATTGAAGTCCTCAAATCATAGTTTAAAGACTTCAAGGAGCAGAGAATCCTACAGCAAGTGACTCGTGCCCCATGCTACAGAGGAAGGAGAAAAACCTCCAGGGCCTCTTCCAATCTGCCGTGGAGGAAAATTCCTTCCCAACTCCAAATATGGCGATCAGCTAAACCCTGATCCATAAATTCCATAAATCTGTCTTATCCCATCGCTTCTTATTTCTTTACATTCTACCTCATCATTGATATACAGTGCTACTCCACCATCTTTACCGTTATTTCTGTCTTTCCTAAACAGCACATACCCTTCAATACCTGTAGTCCAGTCATGACGACTATTCCACCCTGTTTCTGTTACCCCTAGAATATCTGGTTTCACTTCCTGCACCAGTAGCTCTAGTTCCTCCATTTTGTTACCTAGGCGCCTCGCACTGGTGTACAAACATCTTCATTTTTGCTGTTTGGCCTCCCTCACATTCTGTACCCTATTAGGCATGGTCATTCTACAGCCAGTATGACCTATTAGACTGGTATCCACACTGCCCTTCCTCCTTATATACATTCTCCTACCCATGGCTGTATCCTTTCTTACTTCGTTTTTTTCCCTCTCATTGCTAAAATCCGGTGTGGAGATTACCTGGACATCTCCCAACCATCTCCCCCAAATTCCTAGTTTAAAGCTCTCTTAATCAGTTGTGCCAGCCTCCATCCTAGAAGTCTATTTCCTTCCCTACTCAGATGAAGTCCATCCCGAGAGAACAGTCCTCTATCCATGAATGCCTCCTAGTGGCCATACATCCCAAAGCCCTCCTTCTAGCACCACTGCCTAAGCCATCTGTTGATAGTCATAATCTTGTCACACCTTTGTTGCCCTTCTCTAGGAACAGGCAGAATCCCACTAAAGATTACCTGAGCCTCGATTTCCTTAAGCATCTTCCCCAGGCTAGCATAGTCTCCCTTAATACTTTCCAGCAAGAATCTAGCCGTTTCATTTGTTCCCACATGAAGAATAATTAGGGGATTCTTTCCTGCTCCCTTTAGGATCCTTTTCAACCTCAGGTCTACATCCCGTATCTTAGCACCTGGAAGACAGCATACCCTTCTATTCTCTGGATCAGCTCTGGTTACAGGCCTGTCTATTCTTCTCAGTAAAGAGTCCCCGATCACATAGACCTGCCTTTTCCTGGTGACGGTGCTATTCTCCAGTCTATCCCCTGTTCCCTCTGGCTGCAAGTTCTTTCCATTCCTGTTCTCCCTTGTAATCCTCTTCAACCCATCCTGTATCCTCCTGGGGCTCATATTTGGTGTAGTCTCCGTTGACTCTTCCCCTTTTCCTATAGGACTAGCCTCTCTTCTCTTCTTCCTTGCCCTTCCACCTTCAGTGACTACCTGCTGAGACCCTTCTTCATTTTCCAACTCTGCAAACCTGTTCTTGAGCTCTATTCCTCCTTCACTAGCCCGTCTTTTCCTCTGCCTGGTTCTTTTAGTCACATGCTTCCACTGACCACTTTCCTCACCCAGCCTCCCTTTAGAATTCCTCAGTCCTGCTTCCATCTGCAAGTCAGAGCTTTCCCCTTCAGATACCTCATGTCTTTGCTCCATAATCTGCTCAAACCCCTTTCTAAACTCAACCAGACTTTCCACCTGCATCTCCAAACCTCGGATCTTTTCCTCCATCAGCTCTATCAGATGGCATTTCATGCAGACAAAACTCTTACCAGGTGCCCCCTCCAGGATCATGGACATACCGCAGCTTCCACATCCAGTCATCCTCATTGTGTCTTCCACTACATGGGTCACTCCCACTGCTGCCTCTGTATCTGTCATCGCCTTCCCACCTAAACCCTGTTAATCTGGGAAACACAAACCCCACCAAAACCCCACCCCCCACAGCAAAAACAAACCCCCAACAAGCACCACAAGACAAACTCCCCCTTACAAACTCCCCCTCAGACTCCCCTGTTTACAGCTCTGTTTGCTGGCTCCCGTGCCGCTGCAGCTGTCATTTCTTTGTTAACAGTTCTAGTTATTACCATCAAGGCAAACCTTATACCAGGTTTGGAATCTATGCAGTTCCTCCCAAGGGAAAAGGAGAGCCTTGGGAGAAGGCATATTCATGCATTCCACATTCATCTCAGTATGCTAAATTAGCAGCGGTGGCTTGTGTGTTGGAGTACTGTGTGCAGTTCTCCATCACCACCACCACATACCAAAGTATCTGTCTATTTTCAGACTCCTCATGGGTATGCAATTCTCTTACAGAGTTTCTGCCATGTTGAAAGACAAATGGGTTCACATCTTCTGATGGCTCACCTATTAGGTATGCATCGCTGATGAAATACATCCGCTGGTTAGAAGTAACAATCACTGTTCCAGCGTGGCCAATTAAAGTAAAAAAAATAAAAGCCCACTAAAAATTAAAACCCTATGCTACAAAAAATGGAAAGGCTAATAAATTAGCCCGAGAAGAAGCCCAATCAGGAAAATTCTGGAAAGAAAAAGATCAGGAATATTCTGTTACTACCCCTAGTCCCAGATGACCTATTGCCACAACTAAAGTTGCACAGGCTGACATACTGAATTTAAAAGAGATGCAAACATCTGATAAAGACATAGTAAAAGTAATCAAAAAGCTTTCCCAAATAAAAGAAGAAGGGTCGCTAACAGTAGAGAAGATATGAGCAACATTTGCAGGTAGTGAATGGAGTTCTCATGTATACAGGAGTACCTTTCCCTGTATGGGTAGTTCCAGCTCATTTACGTAGGGAAATGATGTTCAAGGTTCATTAAACTCCTTTAGGAGGACACCAAAGAGTGAACAAAACTGTCCAGCATCTTGCATCTGTGGGATGGTAGCCACTTCTTAGGAGGAATGTGCAACAATATTGTAATAACTGTCTGGAATGTGCTCAAGCCAATCCAACTCCATCCAAAAGAAATGTGCCATTAAAATCTCAGGTGTGTAAAGGTCCTTAAGTGGCTTTGCAGATTGACTTTGTAGGTCCTTTGCCAAGGACTCAAAGAGGTAACCAATATCTGTTAGTGGCTGTCAATCCTTTTTCAAAGTGGGTAGAGGCACTTCCTCTTTTGCAATACTGCAAAAGCCACTGCCAAGATCCTAGAAGAGCAAGTCTTCTCTAGATGGGGAATCCCTGCAAAGGTGTAATCGAACCAGGAATCACATTTCACTGGACAGTTCTTTAGGGACTGCCTTAAATTAATGGAAGTCCCACAGAGACTACACATCCCATACAAACCACAGTCCTCTGAGATGGTGGAACGAACCAATCAAACTATAACAGTAATGTTAAGAAAACTGGTTGATTCCAATGGGCGTAACTGGAACACTCTCATGCCTCTAATTTTAATGGCATTGAGAGCAACACCGGCTGTATCTACTGATAAAACACCCTTTAAAGTAATGACAGGCTGAACGATGCAATTACCAGAACATTTAATTTGGCACACCAGTGGCATTCAATTAGAGGAAATAAAAATAAATACCTACTTGCAAAATCTGCAGAAACATTTAAATCAGGTCCACTTGCCAGTAGCTCCTAAATTGGGGAAATCCAGACAAAAAGCAAAGGCTTACTTTGACAACAACAACAACAACAAAATACTTGGAAGGTTGAAGACCAAGTAATGCTGTTATCATATAAAGCACCAGAGCATGGGCTGTGTAACCGATGGATTGGACCCTTCCAAGTCATCAATAAACTCAGTTCAGCAGTGTGTAAAATTAGGATAACAGGAGGCAAGCGTAATAAAAACAGAATCTACCATGCTAATCAGTTAAAGCTGTAACAATCAGTCAGTGCAGAAGCAACTTCCTCCTCAAAACTTAAATAAACAGCATCCGACAGAATCGCGACAGCTGAAGTCCAGCAAATTGCAACCATAAAATGGACATTAATATTTCTAATTTATTACGCCATTATCGTCACTCTAAGGGTAAGACTAAGCCCAAATCACAAATTTGGGACTAAACTGTTACAACCCCATAAAACCAAACAACACGGGCATGCTCAATTGCTCAAAACATACCAACACAAAAGAAACAAACTATTATACTCAACCTAGAACTTATCCACAGTCCTATCCACCAGGTTAAGGGAATTAAAGGGCAAAATGTCACCTTTAAATATCAATTGGTTGGAGTAATCTCGTTGCCATCCAGTGGCTGGAAAAAAAATTTGGCCTTTAGATAATAACTCAAAGGAGGGAGGATATAAAACCTATACCTCCTCACCAAAAAATTCATCTTCCCTGAAACACAGAATACCTTATAAAACTTTAAAAAAAACAAAGCCATTTGTAATAATCTGATGGGGGGGGGGAGTTTAACCTTATATAAACATAAATATAAGGATAAAGAACAATATAAAGTGGTCATTATAGCTAATTTTCAAACCAAATCAGGAAGCAAAAGATATGTACTAAATGTAACATTTAAACTTAAGGTTCAGGATCCAATTATTAACTACAATTATAACAATCCAATATCAAATAATGTAACTTGTCCAATGATAAACCCAGCACCTGTTTAATTACTTTTCCGATTATGGGAGTTGTGGTGAGACTATAATCAGGTTCCATTTATGCTTATTCCTGTAGTGTTAAATTTGTCTAATTTGTATCTAGGAGAATTTAGCTATTGTCAGCATACCAAAGTGGCTTCCTTTTTCTCAGTACAATTTGTGGATAGGATTGCAGCCTATCAACAACAAGTGCAAGATATTGTTCTGTTGGGGATGGATAATAAAATCCATAAACCACATACTTCTAGGAGAAAGCATAGCTTAAATCTTCTTAAAAGTTTAGGATTCCTAACAGGACTATTTGGTTCAGAAGTGTCGATTTAAAACCAAGCAAATACATAAAAAATTCACAAACATATTAATTATGTGTTACAAGAGGAAGCCAACCAAGTGGTCAATCCAATGTTACAGAAAATAAAAAAATTGTCACAAAAAAGCAATTTACTGTTTATAATATGCATGACATAACCCAACTATTTAATAAGACCCAACATAAAATTAATCAGCTAATTGCCTTAAACAATAATCAGCACAGAAATCAACATTTAGAAAAGAAAATTATATGCTCTGCATATGGAAAATATGTTGTAAATGCAATCACAAATACATTACAATCCTTAAAATTGGGAAAGGTTCCTAACTTAATTAAAAATAAGCAACTGTTAAGTTGGTACTGTCCCAAATGTTTTCAAAGGCTGGAAAAGGAACAATCCACATGTTTGGATTCATGCCAGCATTTATCAGTGGGTGCTGTGAGAGAGATGGGATCTGACACCTCACCCCAACCAAGATGGTTGTTCTCTTTCTAAAGATTATAGGATGGCACGACCCCTGTATGTCTAATTCACAGTCTCATTACCAGTATTTGACCCAAACAAGGATGTGCACAGGCAATTGGTAGCTGTCCACTCTACAGGTCACCTCAAAGGTGACATCTATAGGAAACGCATTAATGCACCTCCCTTGGTGGTCTATCACACTTCAACTCAAACCTGAAAAGTACCACAGATAGCCTGTTGCTCTAAAAAAGGGCCTCAGTATATCTGTAGGTGTAACGTGTTTAAAACAAACACTGTTCTGTGTGGACTGCAGGCAAAAAAATTACAAAATTCATCATCGTCATGCCTAGTGAGGCTGACCAAGTAAAAGACTCCAATGAAGAGGGTGCCCTATGCTGAAAATATCCAATTTTGCATGGTTACCAATCAAAAGAGGTACCAATATGGTCGCTTGAAGTGTCCTGTCACAAAGCCAAATTTTTGTTTTACTCCAAAGCAACCCACTTTAATAGGGAATCAAGCTATTCCTCCTGTTCCCACTTTTAAAAACATCACCATTATCCAGTCCAACCCAACCTATAAATTTAACTATCCAAAGTACACCCACCTTTCTTGTCTACATTCCTCCACTTAGGGTTACAGTTAAAGTCATTATTGGCTCATAAGGAGACCCACCTCATACAAATTACTAATGATATGAAAAAAGACAAACAAGCTATTACCCAGTTAATAAATGAGGGTAATAAGCCTGCAACAACTCCCAGGAAAATTTTTGAATTAAAAAAATTGGTTATTATCCAAGGAATTGCAATTGGGATTAATTTCCTTATTTTAGAATGCCTGCAGTATAAATCCAACAGGCCCAAGCAAATATCTAGACAGGTACCAAATGTTAAAAATAATAAATATGTATACATGGTGCCCACTCCAAAAACGTGCCAGGGTCCAGAATACCATCTTTATAATACCCTTCCTCCACCCCCACCAAAAAAGAATGGTATTAAAACTGTCCCCTCAAATACTTAACCACCTACATCCATACCTATGTGATGGGATTCATAGTTGCAAATCACCCCATCAAAGCGGGGGTGTGTAGACTATAGGATTAACCTGCTTGCTTGCATATATATGTATCTTTTCTTATAGTTTAAGTATTTGGTTTATTGTAACAGGTCTATAGATTTATATTAAAGTAAATTTGGCTGCAATGCAAGGGACCTACAGGCCATATCATGTATGTTGAGCTAAGGTAAAGTTAGCATATCTATGTCTCGGACCTTCCACCAAATAGCAAAGTTAACACACACACATATGTCTGAGACCTTTCACCTAGATAGATAGATAATGGTAGAATGGCATAGGGGGTTTCCAAGTCTGTACCGTCAAACTTAAGAGGTACACCACAAGGAAAGAACCGAAATAACCAGGAGAACAAAAAATAACGTGTGTATGATCTAATGTCATTAATATGTATGTACATGTCATCTGTATGTGCAAACATACTAGCCTATGGAGTAAGTGTACCCTAACATTTTTGTGGGTGAGAAATGAAGTTTGGGCATAGAAGGAGGGTTCAGGCACCTGTGCCCTATAAAAGAAGTGACCCACCTTGCTAGGGGAATCTGTACTTGTTTTTCTTAAACTTTCTAAGTTCCAAAGGAACTAGGCTAAGCTTCGTTTCCCTAAGCTTTGTTCTTAGTTTTGTTTATTAGGTTTTAATTTTAAGTTTAAGTTAGTTAAGTAAACTCTAATTTAGCTTCGATAGCTCTTAGCTCTAGCTTCTTCTAAGCTTTGCACTTCTCATTCGAGAATTGAGGAACCTAAACTGCCAGAGGCGAGGCTGGTCCTGTGTCTCTCACTACCAGGTTATCAAGAAAGGATGTAAGTATATAATCAAACCTTTGTAGCATATAATACCATAATACCATATGCATCTTTTAAATAGCAGTAATACAATTGTAACTTTGTAATTCTGTTTATTTTACCATGCAATTACTACTTCATTTATCTTAATAAAAAGTCTTTAAGGCTATTATCTGCCTCAGTGTGCGCTTCCTGTCATACCCCCTGTCATAAATATAAAGGGCAGGGTAACCACCTTTCTGTATACAGTGCTATAAAATCCCTCCTGGCCAGAGGCAAAATCCTTTCACCTGTAAAGGGTTAAGAAGCTAAGGTAACTCCGCTGGCACCTGACTCAAAATGGCCACTTATGGGACAAGATTTTTTTAAATCTGGAGGTGAGGGGAACAAAGGGTTTGGTCTGTCTGTGTGATGCTCTTGCTAGGAACAGATCAGGAATGCAGCCTCACAACTCCTGTTAAGTTAGTAAGTAATCTAGCTAGAAATGTGTTAGATTTCCTTTTGTTTAATGGCTGGTAAAATAAGCTGTGCTGGATGGAATGTATATTTTTATACATTTTATATTTTATAATGTATATTTTGTGTCTGTTTGTAACTTAAGGTTTTGCCTAGAGTGATTCTCTGTGTTTTGAATCTGATTACCCTGTAAGGTATTTACCCTCCTGATTTTACAGAGATGATTCTTTTACCTTTTCTTTAATTAAAATTCTTCTTTTAAAAACCTGATTGATTTTTCATTATTCTTAAGATCCAAGGGTTTGGGTCTGTGTTCACCTGTACAAATTGGTGAGGATTCTTATCAAGCCTTCCCCAGGAAAGGGGGTGTAGGGGTTGAGGGGATATTTTTGGGGGGAAGACATCTCCAAGTGGGCTCTTTCCCTGTTCTTTGTTTAAAGTCTTGGTGGTGGCAGCATACAGTTCAAGGACAAGGCAAAGTTTGTACCTTTGGGAAGTTTTTAACCTAAGCTGGTAAGAATAAGCTTGAACCAGA
This sequence comes from Lepidochelys olivacea, assembly GCF_965140295.1. NCBI lineage: Eukaryota > Metazoa > Chordata > Testudines > Cheloniidae > Lepidochelys > Lepidochelys olivacea. The sequence continues at coordinate 28,170,607 of NC_140426.1, read as the reverse complement.
AGCACAGCGGGATTTTAAAAGGTTTTGTAAAAGGTGATTGCAGCTGTAGATTCTGTCTCTCTGCCTGGGGGACAGAGCAGCAGGCATAACAAAAGGATTTTTCTGTAGGCTGAGAACAACTATCAGAGAAAATTGGTATCAGGTTACAGCACAGCAAAATTTTATAAGCCAGGTATTTTTTTCTTTCTAACTCTCAGGTATAGCTAGGTTAAAAACAGAGAGGTTAGAATGACAGAAAGCAATACTCAACAGAAGCTGGAATTAGCCAGATTTGGGGCTAAGGAAAAACAAAAGAAACATGAAAGACGGGTAGAACTCAGACAGATGGAGATGGCCTAAACAATGTGACTTACCTTGGATGCACAAGCAGCCAAAGAAAAAGAAAGGGAGGCTGCCCACAGCAGAGAGATGGAGACAAAAGAAAAAGAAATGGAGGCTGCCCACAGGAGAGAAATGAAGGCAAAGGCTAAAGAAATGGAGGAGAAGGAAAAAGAGAGGAAGCATGCACTGGAGATGGAGAAGGTAAAGGCTCAGCAGAATATACCAAATAACCCTAACAATCCTTCCCCAACAATCCACAAATGGGAGCGACTATGTCCACAGTATGAAGAATCCAGTGATATAGCTGAATATTTTCTCACCTTTGAGAGACTGTGCACACTCCATCAAATTTCTGAAGCTCACAAGGTGACCACATTGGTCGCAAAATTGACTGGAAGAGCTCTGGACCTATTCAATAAGATGCCTATTGATGAGGCTTCTGACTATAATAAATTCAAGGATTTGGTTTTAAAGCAATTTCAAGTTACACCTGAAACTTACAGAGTAAAATTTAGAGCCCTTAACAGAGGACCTGGACTAAGTAATGTGGCTTATATAAACCAGATGAAGGATCTGTTAGATAAATGGGTCAAAGGAAGGGGTGTAACTAGCTTTGAAGGAATGTGTGATTTGATGACTCAGGAGCAATTCCTGAATATGTCCAAGGAGAATATAAATCAGTGTTTATGGGATAAGAAAAGGGACTCAGCAAAAAGTCTTGCTGCTTATGCTGATCAATACAAGCAGTCCCAGACCGCCAGAGAGGTGGGGCAAACTGGAACAAAACAGGTGGAAGGAGGAGAGAGAAACAACCCTGGTCGCAGTTGGAGCGGATACCAGAAGGGACACCCTCAGACCACACCCTACTACCAGGGGCAGCTTAAGGCCCCAACTACACCTCAAGGAACACTCCAGACACCTTATCGTCCTGCCACACCGTTCTCCAGCAACCCACCTCACCCCAGTGACCTGTCAGCTGAATGATGTTTTAAATGTAATGAGCTGGGGCATGTAGAGGCCAACTGCCCCAAGAATCCCAACAGATTACAGTTCATTGCACTGGAATCACACAAAAGGTCCTCAGGCCCAGATACCTTCCAGATACCCTCAGAGCGGAGGAAAACTTTGAGTGTGGGCGGGAAGGAGGTCACAGTGTGGAGGGACACTGGAGCACAAGTGTTGGCTATCCATGCTTCCTTAGTGGACCTCAATTTAATTGACCCAGAGGTCCAAGTGACGATTCAACCCTTCAAGTCAAACTCTTTTGACTTGCCTACAGCCAAGTTGCCGGTCCAGTACAAGGGCTGGTCAGGAACGTGGGCTTTTGCAGTCTATAATGAAGCATAGATTTCATTGACAAGCATTCTTACAACTACAATACCCACCTGCTGAAGTGAAGAAAGAGATTGACAGAGCCAGAAGAGTACCCAGAAGTCACCTACTACAGGACAGGCCCAACAAAGAAAATAACAGAACGCCACTAGCTGTCACCTTCAGCCCCCAACTAAAACCTCTCCAACGCATTATCAAGGATCTACAACCTATCCTGAAGGACGATCCATCACTCTCACAAATCTTGGGAGACAGGCCAGTCCTTGCTTACAGACAGCCCCCCAACCTGAAGCAAATACTCACCAGCAACCACACACCACACAACGGAACTACTAACCCAGGAACCTATCCTTGCAACAAAGCCCATTGTCAACTGTGTCCACATATCTATTCAGGGGACACCATCACAGGGCCTAATCACATCAGCCACACTATCAGAGGCTCGTTTACCTGCACATCTACCAATGTGATATATGCCATCATGTGCCAGCAATGCCCCTCTGCCATGTACATTGGTCAAACTGGACAGTCTCTACGTAAAAGAATAAATGGACACAAATCAGATGTCAAGAATTATAACATTCATAAACTAGTCGGAGAACACTTTAATCTCTCTGATCACTCGATTTCTGATCTAAAAGTGACTATTCTTCAACAAAAAAACTTCGAAAACAGACTCCAATGAGAGACTGCTGAATTGGAATTAATTTGCAAATTGGATACAATTAACTTAGGCTTGAATAGAGACTGGGAGTGGTTGAGTCATTATACAAAGTAAAACTGTTTCCCCTTGTTTATTCCTCCCCCCACCCCCACTGTTCCTCAGATGTTCTTGTTAACTTCTGGAAATGTGCTGGAAATAGCCCACCTTGATTATCACTTCAAAAGGTTTTCTCTCCCCCCACCCCACTCTCCTGCTGGTAATAGCTCATCTTAAGTGATCACTCTCCTTACAATGTATATGATAAACACCCATTTTTTCATGGTCTGTGTGTATATAAATCTCCTCACTGTATTTTCCACTTTATGCATCCGATGAAGTGAGCTATAGCTCACGAAAGCTTATGCTCAAATAACTTGGTTAGTCTCTAAGGTGCCACAAGTACTCCTTTTCTTTTTCTGAATACAGACTAACATGGCTGCTACTCTGAAAGCAGTCTATAATGATTATCCCATCCCCATGCTGTTGGGGGAAGACTTGGCCTATCATGTGACGCTAGCCAAGAGGGTGGGAATGGTCACCCGCAGCCAGGCTAAGCAAGCTGTCACACCTAGCTCTGTTCCAGAAACTTCTACCAGGACCCGGTCAGGGGTGGTGGAACCGGACCCCATGCCAAGTCTGCAACAGCAGTAGTGGATCCAGTCACAGAGACCCAGACAGAGCCAGTCTCAAAACTGAAACCAGCGGAACAACCAGCACCAGAACCATTGCCAGCACTGAATCCAGTACTTGCAACCCCAACACCAGAGGGCCCCACCAAACCTGCACTGGCAGCAGCAGATAACCCTACACAAGAGGCTCAGCCGGAGCCTGAACCCCAACATAGTGGACAAGCGATGAGCAGTTCACACTCCATGGAAACAGCCCCATCACCTGCATCACTTCCAGAGGGACCAAGCCTAGGTCAACAATCCAATGAGGAACTGATGTCTCCAGCATCAAGGGAACAGTTCCAGACCAAACAGGAAGCAGATGAAAGCCTCCAGAGAGCTTGGACAGTGGCACGGAGCAACCCACCGCCTCTCAGCCTTCTAATCAATCCAGGTTTGTTGTAGAAAGAGGACCTTTGTACAAGGAAACTCTTTCTGGTGGACACAAGGAAGACTGGCATCCTCAGAGACAGTTGATAGTTCCAACTAAGTACCAGGTAAAGCTACTAAGCTTAGCCCACAATCATCCTAGTGGCCATGCCGGGGTGAACAGAACCAAAGACGATTTGGGAAAGTCGTTCCACTGGGAGGGAATGGGCAAGGATGTTTCTACCTATGTCTGGTCTTCTGAGGTGTGCCAAAGAGTAGGAAAACCCCAAGACCAGGTCAAAGCCCCTCTCCAGCCACTCCCCATCATTGAGGTTCCATTTCAGCAAGTAGCTGTGAATATTCTGGGTCCTTTTCCAAAAAAGACACCCAAAGAAAAGCAGTACATACTGACTTTCATGGATTTTGCCACCCGATGGCCGGAAGCAGTAGCTCTAAGCAACACTAGGGCTAAAAGTGTGTGCCAGGCACTAACAGACATTTTTGCCAGGGTAGGTTGGCCCGCCGACATCCTTACAGATGCAGGAACTAATTTCCTGGCAGGAACTATGGAAAGCCTTTGGAAAGCTCATGAGGTGAATCACTTGGTTGCCACCCCTTACCATCATCAAACAAATGGCCTGGTGGAAAAGTTTAATGGAACTTTGGGGGCCATGAAAAGTAAATTTGTAAATGAGCACTCCAATTATTGGGACCCAGTGTTGCAGCAGTTGCTCTTTGCCTACAGAGCTGTACCCCATCCAAGTTTAGGGTTTTCACCATTTGAACTTGTACATGGCCGCAAGATTAAGGGGCCATTACAGTTGGTGAAGCAGCAATGGGAGGGGTTTACACCTTCTCCAAGAACTAACATTCTGGACTTTGTAACCAACCTACAAAACACCCTCCAAACCTCTTTAGCCCTTGCTAAAGAAAACCTAAAGGATGCTCAAAAAGAGCAAAAAGCCTGGTATGATAAACATGCCAGAGAGCGTTCCTTCAAAGTAGGGGACCAGGTCATAGTCTTAAAGGCGCTTCAGGCCCATAAAATGGAAGCGTTGTGGGAAGGGCCATTCACAGTCCAAGAGCTCCTGGGAGCTGTTAATTATCTCATAGCATTCCCCACCTCAATCCGAAAGCCTAAGGTGTACCATATTAATTCTCTAAAGCCCTTTTATTCCAGAGAATTAAAGGTTTGTCAGTTTACAGCCCAGGGAGGAGATGACACTGAGTGGCCTGAAGGTGTCTACTATGAGGGAAAAGTGCTGGTGGCGTGGAAGAGGTGAACCTCTCCATGACCCTTGGGCATATGCAGCGACAGCAGATCAAGGAGCTGTGCACTAGCTATGTGACGACGTTCTCAGCTACCCCAGGACTGACTGAACGGGCATACCACTCCATTGACACAGGTAATGCTCACCCAATTAGAGCCCAACCTTACCGGGTGTCTCCTCAAGCTAAAACTGCTATAGAATGGAAGATCCAGGATATGCTATAGATGGGAGTAATCCGCCCCTCTGGAAGTGCATGGGCATCTCCAGTCATTCTAGTTCCCAATCCAGATGGGGAGATACGTTTTTGCGTGGACTACCGTAAGCAAAATGCTGTAACTCGCCCAGACAACTATCCAATGACACGCACAGATGAACTATTGAACAAAATGGGATGGGCACAGTTCATCTCTACCTTGGATTTAACCAAGGGGTATTGGCAGGTACAGCTAGATGAATCCGCCAAGGAAAGGTCAGCCTTCACCACACATGTTGGGCTGTATGAATTTAACATACTCCTTTTCGGGCTGCGGAATGCACCCACCACCTTCCAAAAACTTGTAGATGGTCTCCTAGCGGGATTGGGAATATATGCAGATGCCTACCTTGACAATGTGGCCATATTCCTGGGCAGAACACCTGGAACATCTACAAAAAGTCTTCAAGCGCATAAGGGAGGCAGGACTAACTGTTAAGCCTGAGAAGTGTCAAATAGGCCTAAACAAAGTGACTTACCTTGGACACCAGGTGGGTCAAGGAACTATCAACCCCCTACAGGCCAAAGTAGATGCTATCCAAAAGTGGTCTGTCCCAAAGTCAAAGAAACAGGTCAAATCCTTCTTAGGCTTGGCCGGATATTACAGGCGATTTGTACCGCAACACAGCCAAATCGCCGCCCCACTGACAGACCTAACCAAAAAGAAACAGCCAAATGCAGTTCAGTGGACTGAAGAGTGTCAGAAGGCCTTTAACCAGCTTAAAGCAACACTCATGTCTGACCCTGTGCTAAGGGCCCCAGACTTTGACAAACCGTTCCTAGTAACCACCGATGTGTCCAAGCGTGGTGTGGGAGCAGTCTTAATGCAGGAAGGACTGAATCGAGTTCCATCCTGTCGTGTTTCTCAGCAAGAAGCTGTCTGAGAGGGAAAGCCACTGGCCAATCAGTGAAAAGGAATGTTACGCCATTGTCTACGCTCTGGAAAAGCTACGCTCATACATTTGCGAACAGCGTTTCCACCTGCAAACCGACCATGCTGTGCTACAGTGGCTTCATACCGCCAAGGGAAATAACAAAAACTTATTCAGAGGAGTTTAACTCTCCAAGATTTTGATTTAGACATACAACACATCTCAGGAGCTTCTAACAAAGTGGCTGATACACTCTCCTGTAAAAGTTTCCCAGAATCCTCTGGTCCAAATCGTCCTTAAGATGTGGAAAATATTGTTAGTCTTTATACAGTTAGTAGTATATTTAGAGATGCATGTGTCTTATTAACTCTGTTTTCTCCTAGAGCTCAGGAAGAAATCACAGCCAGTTTTTCACCCTATCTGTGATTTGGGGGGCATGTCATAAATATAAAGGGAAGGGTAACCACCTTTCTGTATACAGTGCTATAAAATCCCTCCTGGCCAGAGGCAAAATCCTTTCACCTGTAAAGGGTTAAGAAGCTAAGGTAACCCCGCTGGCACCTGACCCAAAATGGCCAATGAGGGGACAAGATTCTTTCAAATCTGGAGGCGGGGGGGACAAAGGGTTTGGTCTGTCTGTGTGATGCTTTTGCCAGGAACAGATCAGGAATGCAGCCTCACAACTCCTGTTAAGTTAGTAAGTAATCTAGCTAGAAATGTGTTAGATTTCCTTTTGTTTAATAGCTGGTAAAATAAGCTGTGCTGGATGGAATGTATATTTTTGCTTTTGTGTCTTTTTGTAACTTAAGGTTTTGCCTAGAGTGATTCTCTGTGTTTTGAATCTGATTACCCTGTAAGGTATTTACCCTCCTGATTTTACAGAGATGATTCTTTTACCTTTTCTTTAATTAAAATTCTTCTTTTAAAAACCTGATTGATTTTTCATTATTCTTAAGATCCAAGGGTTTGGGTCTGTGTTCACCTGTACAAATTGGTGAGGATTCTTATCAAGCCTTCCCCAGGAAAGGGGGTGTAGGGGTTGGGGGGATATTTTGGGGGGAAGACATCTCCAAGTGGGCTCTTTCCCTGTTCTTTGTTTAAAGTCTTGGTGGTGGCAGCATACGGTTCAAGGACAAGGCAAAGTTTGTACCTTTGGGAAGTTTTTAACCTAAGCTGGTAAGAATAAGCTTAGGGGGTGTTTCATGCAGGTCCCCACATCTTTACCCTAAAGTTCAGAGTTGGGAAGGAACCTTGACACCCCGAGGGTCCTTTGTAATTTCTGTCGTGCCTGATTTGAAACAAAAACCTTTTTATCTTCTTATCAAACAGATTGGTGAGCCTAAACCCATACTATACTAATATTATTAACCTCCTCAATCAGGCAATACAATAGTTAAATACAATGTATGTATTACCTGTTATCACCTCTGCTTCTTCTGGATGTAATTATGAACAAAGGTAATTTAAAATAAGTTTCACAGGATACCTAGTGTGACAGGGTTGGGCCAGATGGCTACAGGAGAGTGATAGAAGGTAGATATATTAGCCCCAGGTTAAGTAGGTCCCTTTTCCCTGAGTAAGGTAACAGGGAAGGTTCCAGAACAATCAGGAACTTTCTGGAAGCAATTAAGGCAGACAGGCTGATTAGAACACATGCAGCCAATCAAGAAACTGCTAGAATCAATTAAGGCAGGCTAATCAGGGCACCTGGGTTTAAAAAGGAGCTCACTTCAGTTTGTGGTGCGTGCAAGGAGCTGGGAGGAAGAGGCGCAAGAAGCTGAGAGTGAGAAGGTATACTACTGGAAGACTGAGAAGTACAGGCATTATCAGACATAAGGAGGAAGGTCCTGTGGTGAGAATAAAGAAGGTGTTGGGAGGAGGCCATGGGGAAGTAGCCCAGGGAGTTGTAGCTGTCACACAGCTGTTACAGGCGCCACTGTAGACAGCTGCAATCCACAGGGCCCTGGGCTGGAACCCGGAGTAGAGGCTGGGCCCGGATTCCCTCCATCACCCCAACTCCCTACTTGATACCAGAGGAATTGAAATGGACTGTGGGTTCCACCAGAGGGGAAGGTCTCTGGCCTGTTCCCCGATCCACTAGGTGGATCATCAGAGACTGCAGGGATTGTTCTTCTTCCTTTCCCCATGCTGTCCAGTGATGAGGCTAACTGAGTGAACGGCAGATCTGAGCCACGAAAGTGGCCAATATGAGGGCTGCCATGAACCTCTGAGGCGAGAAAATCTGCCAATAAGCGCAGGACCCACCAAGGCAGAAGAGGAACTTTGTCACACTAGAGAATAATCACCTGAAAGCAAGAGTATGTCACAAATACCTTCTGGAGCAGAAGGCTCAGGGAAGTATTGTTCAGTCCTCCAATAAGCTTTCAGAAGATTTTGCCATTAGAGATCCTGCCAGTTATCTGTGATTTGCTTAAATTTACCCCAAAATTAATTATTCAAGCCCAAGTGTGATTATTACTGAACACAGAAAGAGAAGCTGGAACTGGGCAAATCAAATCCCAGCACAATACCTAGGAGACCTGCCAAAGCATTTTATTTGGAACACCTGGTGGTGTTTAATTTTAACAGCAGTGACTCACTTACTGGAAAAACAAGTTTTTATCACCCTGAGGAAGGCAGCCAGTCTCCTCCCAGTGGCTTTGCCTTGCATCGGCAAACCTACACCATTATGACATTGAGCATTCATAGAATCATAGAATATCAGGGTTGGAAGGGACCCCAGAAGGTCATCTAGTCCAACCCCCTGCTCAAAGCAGGACCAATTCCCAGTTAAATCATCCCAGCCAGGGCTTTGTCAAGCCTGACCTTAAAAACCTCTAAGGAAGGAGATTCTACCACCTCCCTAGGTAACGCATTCCAGGGTTTCACCACCCTCTTAGTGAAAAAGTTTTTCCTAATATCCAATCTAAACCTCCCCCACTGCAACTTGAGACCATTACTTCTCGTTCTGTCATCATTGTCCAAGCAAAGCCATTTAGGCTTTTACAATTTTTCAAGATACATTAGCTAGTTAAGTTTTTTTTTTTAATGGCAAATACTTTTCTGTTGGGGTGAGGCAGGGAAAGTCTGAGTTCCACCTGTGTGCCACCCACATCTTTGGAACAAACTAACCGAGCTGTTTTGGCAGTTTTAACAGCTGGTTTTAATTTTAAGGAGTTTTGTTGGGCAGTAGATATAATTATTTCTTCTCTCCGCACCTGACATAGGTTATTAGTATGTGAAAGATGACCTGAAAAATAAGTGGGTCTGTGCACTTTGTTGATTCTTAGATAGATAAAGAAGGCCTGAAAAGTTTAAATTCAGACCATACCACCCCTTTTTTTCTGGAAGACTCTAGGGATGACTAGTGTGGTGTTAGATTTCATAACATCACAAAACTCCAAGAAGTGAAACCCAAGCAATTGAGAAGGGAAGGGATTTTAATTCAGCCTCTTAACAGCCATGTTTCACAGAGTTTTAACAAAAACCAAACACCTGAGGACCACTTGGGAGAAAAATACTTTGTAAATGATGCAACACCTTTAAGAAAGGGCTGAGAAAAGCTCCCACTCCACTTCCTTGGGCTCTTCAAGGACAGCTTTAGCAAACACCAGGAAAACAAAAATTGGTTCAATTAATATTTCTAAGGCAAAAACCAGAAACCCCTTCCTATCCCAAACCCAGGCTTTCAGTCCTTGCCACACTGAGAAGTTTTGTTCTGAGCACCGCAGGCCCCAGCAACCCTCCTATTTGGTGCTACTCTGCAAGAGAAATTGAGACCTCAGCCTGCTAATAACAGCTCAGGAAGCACTGGAAGGCTGCTTCCCTCCCCAAGCCAGCACTATACTCAAGGCTTCCTCTCACCCTGCACAGCTGCCAGGCCTGCTTTCCACCTTCCCTGCTGGCTCCCAAGCAGGAGAGAGCAATTGGGAACTGGGAGCAGCAGTAAGTAAGCCATATCTGGCTTGGCTCACAGGGACTCCTGTCAAGGAGAGACAGGGCAGACTTCGCTTATAAAAATGCTGACTTCGCTTATAAAAATGCTAACTTCTCCTATTCCCAATCGGCCAGAAATTCTGCTTCCCTGCTGTAATAGCAGCAACCTCATCACTCTGAGGATGAGCCAATTCCCATATGACACCCATGCTGGAATTTTTTCCCTAAGTGTTAAAAAGGAAAAGAGGGTTAAACCAGTGAAGACTGGATGAGGAAGGCTGTCCTGAGCACCTCCCTCTCCACTCAGTACGTCACACCTTAAATGCAAGGTCCTCTCCAGCTCATCCCTGGGTTTAACCAGGCCAAACGTTTCATGGGTTACATACAAATATCTACTGTTGTTAGCCAGTCCCAGTGCCCAGAACACTGATGGGATCCAGACTTGTTCTCTCTCCTGCCCCTCCCTGTCCCTCTGATGTGCACCTTTTCACCTTCTCCATTGCCTCTCCCATCCTAAGCAAGGGGTCAGGGACCAGGAGTAGGAGAGATGGGGCTTGTCATAAACACGAATAATAACTCCGCTCTAGTTCCCAGCAACCTCTAATTTCTCTCCTGCCACCAAGACCTCTAAATAGCTTTTCACCCTATATCCACACCTCAGGATGACTGATTTCACTAGGTCTAGAATTAAGTAGGATCAGGCCTGGATAGTAGACTTCCAAAGAAAACCTAAGCAGCTGCACAAAAGTGGTGATAATCAATTAGGAGTTGCTCTTTCCTTTGTATGTGTATTGAACCAATGCACCAGTATATTGTTAGATCTGAATTGTGTAAAATCAGGTTTTGTCCATGTAGATCCTGCCAGCATGAACTAAAAGGTACCTTGTTTGCTTTAACACAGGCCCGTTTCAAACAGGACACCATGAGTGCAAACTAGGTATCTTTTAGTTACCACTAGCAGGGTCTACATGAGGCAGTTACAGTGCAACACTTTAGTGCATGCTGCAACTCATCCCCTCCACCCCAGTACAACAGGGCCATGTAAATAAGCCCTTTATTAGTTTAAATTCACAATGTTATTTAAACTTAGTGTAGCTCTCAGCGAGATGAGCTTTAAGAGCTTCACCTCCAGATAAATTGGAACAAGATGAATCCAGATAGGGTTACTTCCAAGCAGTGGCTGATACGTCCTAATGTAGAGTGTTTGGAATACTCGTAACAAGTGTGTGTGATCTTTGGAGCCAGCTATTTACACACCAGTCAAGCGGCACCGGAGTGCTAGGTTGAGTGGAACATTCAGGGAGGATTTCTAAAATGGCTTTTAAAAGGAAACGCAATAGAAAGTGAGGTAGAAAAATAACTTTAGTTACTGAAATCAGGGATTGACATTGCAAGACTTGCAAAACATAGCTACATTTCAGCCAGGTTAAGCCCTACAGAATATATCTGTAACTTAAATATTTGACCTGGCAACACAAGTCCAGTTATGTTTGTCCTGCTGATTCTGATGAGAATTTTATACATGTGAATTAGTTATTTATAAGCTTTTGTGAATAAATGTTGAATTTATTTAGTACTATTTCCATGAGATTTTTTTGAATATATATCCTAAAAAGTTAATGGAAACAAACCGGTCAACATAGTGATAGTTTTCTGAAGATTTAAATGAAAATGCCAGAGACATTTTTTGACTGAGTAGAAACAAAAATACTCTGGCAGTCTATAAACTAGTGAAAAAGAGGGTCAGATTCACAAAAGGACTTAAGTGCCTAATTGGGACTTTAGGTGCCTAAATCCAAAACACACACTCCATTGGGATTCACAGCCTACCTACTCAGCTGCCCCTGAGCCCTACAGATGCCTAAACTCGCTTGGCACCTAAGTGTTTGCAATAAAAGTTCCCTAGGCAACTACATTTCTGGCTCTGTGCTGGCTGGCTGTGCATCGCAGCCACATGACAGGCATCCAGATGCCTAAGCCCCAAAATGATACACATGGGGAAAGATAAAAGCATTCCTCTGTCTAACTTGCCTGAAGAAGTTCTGAGCATGCCTACCACATTGTGCCCCTATAGGCAAGCATACACAGAACATTGCGGGGGAGAGCAAGACCACCTCTCTCATGACTTTTAACCCTAGTGGTTAGGATACTCACCTGGGATGTGGGAGACATCTAGTTCAACTCTCCCCCTGAGAGGGAGAAGGGACTTGTCACCTCTCAAGTGAGTGCCTTAGCCACTGGGTTATGAGACATTCTAATATGGGGCTCCCTCAGTTTCTTCTATTGACTCTGTTCCAGTGTGAATAAATAATGAAATACTCCAGAAGGCATTCTGTGCCAAAAAATTAAAAAGTCTGCACACAATATTTTAAAATTCTACAAATTATATTTGTCAAATAAATGTGGAGGCTCCAGCATGGCACTGGGGAGCACAGGACACTGTCTGCACAGTGGTTGGAGATCACTGTGCAGCTCCCCCCAGGACACGGACTCAGTGGTGCGGTTGCACCCAACCCTGACACAGCACAAGGACTGGGCCTGTCCCAGAAACACTCCAGGGTCCTGCCCCTCCATGCCAGGTGTACCAAGTGTGGGCAGGCAGGCTCAGCAAGGCAAGATCCAAGTGTGGAGGAGCATAGTATGGGGGGATCCAGGTGTGACAGATTTTTGTTACTAATTTGCCGGGTAGCTGGTGCTTGTACACTAGCGGGGCGATGCGATTTACAATGGAGTACAGACCCACCCACTTGGCATTCAGAGTGTGGGCCACCTTCCCCAGCTTTGGAACATTACCGTGTCTTCAAGTTGCCATGGTCAGATGTCATTACTGACAATCCCCTTATGCTTGGCCTTTTCCTTATCTAAAGTGGTCTTTACGGCTTCACGGGTTTTACACAGCTTTTTTTTTAACTGGGCAAAGCTGAGACATTTTGGTTCTGGCAAACAGTAAATGTGATTATTGGTAAACACAATATTTACATTACATTTGCTTACTGGTGGGTTGCTAACATTTTTATTTAAAAAAATTTTTTTTTTTAGGAATTGACATATACACATTGCCCATTATACAGTACTTTGGTCTTATTATTTAATTTATTTTAGATACAAGATTTTAGGGAAATGTCTTTCCTACAGAGCTTTGGAGCAACAGGCAAGGATAAGCACACCCACTTTTGAGGAGTCCACTTGGTACAACCTCTGGTGTTCAATAGCTTCCCTCCCTCCCCAGTCCATTGGCTTGTGGTCTGGGGTAACCAAAAGGATTCCATGTTCACTATGGGTAGTGGGCTAACTTTTTATATTTTTGCCTTCAGAGCCTGTTGGTATGCGATTTTAATAACAATTCCCCCCATGAAAAGGTCTGGCCTTACTATACTAAAAACGTACTGCATTTATTTGTATTGATAAGTATTAAACAGTGATTCTTTTTTTGCTTTAGCAAGTGTATTAAAACCTTAGTGTTTTTTGATATTACCCTAAAACATTTTGTGTTTTAAGGTGAACAAAGCAAGTATCTGCATTTTATTACATTTTATAGCTATAGCAGTATGTATTTTTTTTATTTGTATTTGTTTTTGTATTAGGCTGTTTTGTAGCTGTGACAAAGAGCTTAATTTATTTTTAATTATTTGTAGGTTTACTGTATTTATAATTTTTGCTTTAAAATTATTTTTTTGTAATATGGTGTCTGCTACTTGAGGAGGTTTTCCTGCAGCATTTGGTACACAACAGTGCTTAGCAACAAGACAAACAACACAAGATAACACAAAACACAATTTCTATTGTGACAGTAGATTCCTGGTATTTTGGGTTGCTTTTCAGCTGGTGTCAGCTTTGTTTGTTTTTTTTGAAAGACAAAAGAACATGTTTTTACCCCTTTAGGGGTGGCAGATTATTGCTTAAATTTTATTTTTTTTATAAATATTTTTGCTGATTGCAGGCAAAACAGAAGAGTTACCCTCACATTTTCCTGTGATTGTTTATAGGCAGGCCAGATTTCCATGACTTTTACCTTTATTAGTTAGGTAATTTGCATTAACACAGATGCTTTTTCGTTTGCTTTTGGATTTAAAGCCATTAGCAGCTCAGAGACTCTGTCTTAAAAGGAACACATTTAATTTTTAGCAGAGTTTTGAATATTTTTTATTTTTAATTTTTGCTTTTAAAACACACAGCGACTTGAAGACAAAAACACAACCTATTGTGGCTCCCTTTGGCAAAGTGATAGTTTGATTACACAGAGCTATTTTAAGGCTTAGTGTGGGGCACGGTCTTCCTCTCTTTTACTACAGCTTTTATTTGCTATTTTGTTATTAAAAAACAGATTAAATTTTTTTTAAAATGTTTTGGTTTTGCTTGCCCTGCTGCAGCCATGACTTTGGTTTTTATTTTAAACAGTTTAAATTTTATAAAGCATTGAGTTACCTTAAGGTTTGAATGCTAAATACCAAAGTTAAACAACACTAGTTACCTGTGTCTGGCAAAAGTATTACTTGGTTTTGCAACTTTGAATGGAAGATTCAAATGGATTTTAGTGGTATTATTTAAAACAACACCAATGTATTTTAAAACCCCAAGAGTGCTTTTTTTAGCAAATTTGACTAACTTGTTTATAGTCAAATGATTTTAATTGAACAGTCTTTTTTACCTGGATTGTTTACAGACCTTCCTTTGGAAAAGGGCCCATTTTCCTTCAGAATAGCTGCAAAGAAACCAAGAAATTTTTTTAAAAATATTTTTACAGCGTGTAACTGATTAATTTTTTTTAGCCTTTGCAGAGTTAACTTTTTACTTTTTTAAAAATTATTTGCTTATTTTTTAAAATGACACCTTCATTAACTCAGATTTTATTATTTTAAGTACTATTTTAGGGATTTGAATTTTTTTATACCTGTACTTACTAGGTTTTTTTTATTTTTTAAGATTTTTAACCTGTTTTTTAATTTTTTTATTTGCTGCTTGTTTGCGCCTGAACCTGTTTTTCTCATTGAACAGTTTCTTTCCATGGGCACAGGCTTCGTTCCATTACTAATTTAGCAAGGAGGGTGGGCTCCTTAATTAGCTGCCACCCCTCCTGGTCCCTTTCCTCTTTACAATTACCCCACGGGGTGCTTTTCTTGTAGTGGGGATGCTGTACATACAACCTTATTTTTCCTTTATGCGCTGGACCTCTCCTCGGTCTTAATGAGGGCCGCTATGGGGGGGTGCAACAAACATTCAACCACCCTTGGGGATCTTTGCACAGCGGGAAATCAAAGCCCTCACCAGGGTTACCCAAATCATCCCCTGTGAGGCTTGCCACCTGGACCGAACGCACGGCCAACTGACATTTTAACTGCTCAATTTTCTTTTCATGGCGCGCACACTGCCGTTGGGGCATATGCTGAGCACGAATGGTTAGATCTTTGACAAGTCCTTGAAGGACTGGTACTTGCTTAGCCAGTGCTCCCAGGCAGGTGCGTTCTGCTTTTTTCCCCTGGAAGTCCTGTCTCAAGGCTTGCAGCTTATTCTGGGTGTAGACTTGGGTTGCCGCCTGGTACGTGATTTGTGCTTTCAGTTGCTCAATTTCCATTAGCTGTAACACACCTCCCTTCTCCCCAGCTCCGCTTGCTGTCCCAACAACATTTGATACCACATGGCTGCTGCAGTTTAAATTAATTCCACAGCTGCCCCTAGGTTTTTACCCTTCTGCTTTTTATACTTGGCATATAGGTCTAACAAATCCTGCCAAGTCTGCACTCTTTTCTGAAGCTCCGCCACAGAACCTTGGTGAGAGCCTTCTCAAGCCGGGAGAGGTCTTCACCTTCCTTTGAAAGAGGCAGCAGGGTCCCATCCCTCTTTGCTGCCTCCTCCATGGCTCGGGCATCAGGCTCACCTGCCTCCTGACCGGGCAGCTGGGCTACCTTGCCTGCATTCCTTAATGCCTGTACGTCCGGCATTGACCCCATCATTGATGTCATCACCCACGACTGCGGGACTCCCAAGTCCACAGCTGTACCCTTCTGTTTCCTGAACATGTTGTGACAATTCCTTAGTACAACTTTAAAAATCTTTTAATTACTTGAAATTGCATGTTGCTTACACCGACCGGCACCAGGGCTTACAATGCTCACCCCTCCCCCCCCTTTGAGGGGCCAGAGGAAGAGACGCTAAGCCTCCCTCCATATTACTCTGTCCGATCCCACTGAGGGATACATACACCCCACCGAGGGTACATACACCCCAACTCTGTCCGGTTAGAGCGAGACACCCTATGGTCTCCTCTTCAACGCAGTCATACTACGACTGGGGGTGTACGCACTGAGGATTATTCCCTTGGAGCGAGAATTGCAAAGTTCCCCTCCCATTGCCCGGTACTGCTATGCCCAGGGATAGACCCACCTGCACCCTTCCCCCACCGACCGGGGTGGAGAGAGGAATACTAAACCTCCCTCCGGTTCTCTGTCATGCTACGACTGAGGGTGGGGCACACCTTTAATCATAGAATCCTCAACATGAAATACCAACAGTGCCAGACAGAGCAAACATGAAATACCCGGGGGGGGGGGGGGATAGATACAGGAACACACCATGTGACTAAATTTTAAAGCTTTATTAAGAAAATAATAAAAGAACAGCAGAGCATGCTGGAATCACATCTATGTCACGTAGAGGAAGGAAAAAGCATTCATGCCCGAGCTGTAACCCACTTCCATAATCACACCCAAGCTACCCCAGGCTGGCCAGGCCTGAGCTGTACTGTCAGAACGGGGTGGGGGATGGACGGGAGTTTGTCCTTTGCACAGGTCATTCGGGGGGTCCGCTGCAAAGTTTCCAAATTGTTTCTGCTCTTGGGAGGGTTTTTAAGCCCTGGGGGTCTCTTGGGGGCATCCCCTTCAGAGACCTTTGTTCCCCATGCTCAGTGTACCAGTCCAGACCGGCCTTCGTGGCTTCTTCAGCTTCCCTCAAAACACACCAGCTCCAAGGTCACAAAGGCAGACTGGTGAGTCTCACTGGGCAGCCAACTTTTGCAATTGTGTAATCTCAGTCCTGCAACTTGCTTTGCTTTTGGTTTTATTTTTTACAGCCAGCTGCGGGTTTGGTGGTCGGCAGGCGGAGCAAGGCAGAGACTGTGTTGATTTTTGACCTTGAGGGCAGCGCCGCTTTCTTTTTTATTTTTAGGCCAAGCTGAATTTTTAAATTAACCCTTTTCTTTCCCACCTCGGCCTTCTAAGACCTGCAAAGGAACCTTTTATTTTACTTTTATACCTTTAACCCTTCCCAAAACACTTTGCAATGCCTGCAACAGCATTAGCAACGTACAATACTGATCTGCCTCCCCAGGGGACTTGAGGGAGGGGGCCATTGGGGTGTGACACAGGTGTGGGTTGAGACTCTTCTGTGTGGGGCAATCTGGGTGCGGGCAGCTCAGTAGGGAATCCGGCTATGGGGGGATCTGGATGCACAGGGTCTTGTTGAGGGGTTCTGGGTGCAATGGTAATGGGACTCTGCAGGGGAGGTCCAGGTGAAGGTGGTTGGGGCTCAGCACAGGAGAGGCTGGGTATTGGGTGGATAGAGCTCAGCGGGCAGGTTGGGATCCAGGTGCAGCTGGTTGGGGCTCAGTGGGGTGGGGATCTGGGTGGCTCATCAGGGTGGTCCAGGTGCAGGGGTAGTGGGGCTCATCAGGGGAGTTCTGAGTGCGGAGGGGGGTGGCTCGGTGGGAGGATCTGGGTATGAGGGGGTCTGGATGCATACAGGTTGGGTGGTTGGGGGAACAGCTCCCTGTACCGGGTTCCCTCCCCCTTCAGCTGAGGAGTAATGGGTGCAGGAAATGGGGGGAGAGTTTGCAGAGCTTCCTGCAGTTGGGGGAGAAATCTGGAGGTGGGTCTAACCTGGCCCCAGATGCCATGCAGGGAAGAGGAAGTCCCATTCTCCCCAGCCCAGCTGGGACTAGCAGCTGAGCATGATGCAGGGTAGGAGCCATCAGCCAGGTCTTCCCCAGTACTGTCCCCTGCACCACAGTGATTTACCTCTCTGCTGGCTGTCCTGGGCACCCAAAACACACTGCTGGGGAGGGTTGAATGACAGCTCTTGTGACTTCCCTGTCAGAAAGTCATTTTTCTGTGGGGAAGCAAAGAAATTGGTGGGGGGGGGTCATAAATTTTGCACATGCACAGTGGGGCAGAATTCCCCCAGGAGTAAATAAAAGAATCATGGGGCCAGAAAAAGAGAGCACAAGCTTCTTGCCAAATGGTGGAGGTATCTAATCCCAAGAGATGGGATGCAGGAGATCCCTGCAGCCCAGATTTTGTGCCTATCTCCAAGAGCTTAGCCCACCCCCCTCAGCTTGGCACCTCCCATTGGCTAGTTTAGGCAAGAAGCTGCCTACTGTGCTAGCTTTTGTGAATCTCATTCTGAGGCACCTCTCTCCTCCCATTTATTCCAGGGCTTGAAGGTGCCTAACCTAGGCTTTGTGAATTCCAGTGATTTTTCTAGGCACCTAAAAATTAGGGATGGCGACACTCAACATTGACATGCCTAAATTCCTTTGTTAATCTAGCCCAAATGATTGAAATAAACTGGGTTCCAGAAACCACAGTTCTCATTAAACAGGTGTTGTGGGTATAATCTCACAGAACAGCATCAGTGCAAATCCAGTTAACATTAATAGGAAAATTAGCCACGGGCAAAACAAAACCATTTTCCAAAAACTTTGAGAAAAAACTTTATTTTATGAGTGTATTCGTCTATGAAATTAATAATTTTATTAAATTCACAGACTATTAACTTTAATTCATTATTTTTATAAACACCACGTTGCTTACAAAAATAACAATGACTGTCTGAAAATGTGAGACAATGTGAAATGTCAACTGCCAAAGCTAGCAATTCAGAGATCATATGGCTGCTGGCATAAGGGGAAACTTACAACACTAAATAAAACCACCTCCTTCTATGCTCCTTGTTGAACAAGAAATGCTAAATTGGTTTTAAAGTTCATAGACTGAATTTACATTAACCCATGCAGTCAAACTCACTGGAGTAACGGATGGACTAGAAACAACACAAATCAAAATGGTCATTTTGTTATATTACTTTTTTCGTTATGTTCTATTTCAAAAATTTCCTAATAACATATTACAACGCCTAAAGAAAGAAAATATTAAAACCAAATATTTAACATATTTATTTAAAGACCACCACCTTTAATGATGAAGAGCCCTTAACAGCTATGCTGGGGAAAGTACATTGGGAGTTTTCTTTGTCTTCTTATTTCTAGAAATAGAGCAATACTCTGATCCCTAAATAAATTACATAAACAAGTTGTGTTTCCATAAATATAAGGAAAATGGCTGAGATTATGTACAATGTATTTTCAGCTTCTTTAGAAAAAAAATGATGGGACTAGAGCAAGAGAGAGACACACACATTTAACAATATCATGCCACCATTCTTAACATACTTGCATCACATCATGGCTCACTTATGCTTTTAATTTACAGTAGTTTTTACCATGAGTAGGATTGCTTTTCCAGGTCTTGTTTTCAATGCTGAAAATTACTAATAAACTCGTTTGCCCTTTTACAAATGGGGGCCTTAGGAATGTCTGTAACTGTCCCTTTAAAGGTGTTTCCAATGGCTTCTGAGAACACCTGCAATATATTTTTCATAGTCCATTTGAAGTACTGTTTTTTTTTAGCACTTTGTTAACATTCTTAATCAAAGACAAGTTATATCTCCAGAGGGTTGGATCCCTAGTGAGAAATTTTTTAGGTATGGTGACAAAGTTCCTCCTCTGCCTTGGTGGGTCCTGTGCTTTTTGGAGGATTTGCTTGCTTCAGAGGTTCACGGCAACCCTCAGTTTGGCTGCTTCTGCTGGAGGCTCAAACCTGCCGTCCACTCAGCTAACCTCATCACTGGCCAGCATGGGGGAAACGGAGAACAATCCCCACAGTCTCTGTGTCCCACCTAGTGGGCCTGGGACTGGCCAGATCCCTTTCCAAATTAGACCTTCCCTTCTGGTGTTTCCCACAGCTCTTCCTGTGTCCAATGAGGAGTTGGGGGATGGGGGGAACCTCTAATAGCATTGGCTCACATAGCGAGCATTTTTTTTCCCTACTTGTCCTGACCAGAAACTTTTTCTTTTTTCCTTCTTTCCTCCTCACTTCCCAGTCCACTACTTTTATTCTCCTGTTATCACCTCATCTCCTACCTGGGTCCCATTTCATCCGTAGCTCAGCATCTCTATTCTTCTCCTTCTCTAGCAGCTTTTTTCCAACTGCCCCTTCTGGTGGATTCTGAGCCCCCTCCCCAGCTTGAGTTGCCTTCTCCTTGGCTAAAAGACAAGGAGTACTTGTGGCACCTTAGAGACTAACCAACGTGAGCTACAGCTCACTTCATCGGGTGTCCGATGAAGTGAGCTGTAGCTCACGAAAGCTCATGCTCAAATAAATTGGTTAGTCTCTAAGGTGCCACAAGTACTCCTTTTCTTTTTGCGAATACAGACTAACACGGCTGTTACTCTGAAGCCTGGAGAGGCTGCCTGAGACTATTTACCTTAGAGTATAGCTCTCTCGCAGACTGATTGGAGAAGAAAAGGCAAAATCAGGTAAAATTACACTTTCCCACATTAAAAAATAAGGGGTAATCCTGACATTCATAGAATATCAGGGTTGGAAGGGACCTCAGGAGGTCATCTAGTCTAACCCCCTGCTCAAAGCAGGACCAATCCCCAACTAAATCATCCCAGCCAGGGCTTTGTCAAGCCTGACCTTAAAAACTTCTAGGGAAGGAGATTCCACCACCTCCCTAGGTAACGCATTCCAGTGTTTCACCACCCTCGTAGTGAAAAAGTTTTTCCTACTATCCAACCTAAATCTCCCCCACTGCAACTTGAGACCATTACTCCTTGTTCTGTCATCTGCTACCACTGAGAAAAGTCTAGAGCCATCCTCTTTGGAACCCCCTTTCAGGTAGTTGAAAGCAGCTATCAAATCCCCCTTCATTCTTCTCTCCTGAAGACTAAACATCCCCAGTTCCCTCAGCCTCTCCTCATAAGTCATGTGTTCCAGTCCCCTAATCATTTTTGTTGCCCTCCGCTGGACTCTTTCCAATTTTTCCACATCCTTCTTGTAGTGTGGGGCCCAAAACTGGACACAGTACTACAGATGAGGCCTCATCAATGTCGAATAGAGGGGAACGATCACGTCCCTCGATCTGCTGGCAATGCCCCTACTTATACATCCCAAAATGCCATTGGCCTTCTTGGCAACAAGGGCACACTGTTGACTCATATCCAACTTCTCGTCCACTGTAACCCCTAGGTCTTTTTCTGCAGAACTGCTGCTGAGCCATTCGGTCCCTAGTCTATAGCGGTGCATTGGATTCTTCCGTCCTAAGTGCAGGACCCTGCACTTATCCTTGTTGAACCTCATCAGATTTCTTTTGGCCCAATCCTCCAATTTGTCTAGGTCCCTCTGTATCCTATCCCTACCTGCCACCGTATCTACCACTCCTCCTAGTTTAGTATCATCCGCAAAGTTTAGTATCATCCAAAAGTTTAGTATTTTCACGAACAAGGTCAGCTCCCAGACTACTGCACTGGGCAGAAAAGCATGAGGAGAAGGTGACCAGCCCTCTGTGAAGAAAGAAGTGGTTCAGGACTATTTAGAAAAGCTGGACAAGCAGAAGTCCATGGGGCCGGATGCGTTGCATTCGAGAGTGCTAAAGGAGTTGGCGGATGTGATTGCAGGGCCATTGGCCATTATCTTTGAAAACTCATGGCGATCGGGGGAGGTCCCAGATGACTGGAAAAAGGCTAATGTAGTGCCTATCTTTAAAAAAGGGAAGAAGGAGGATCCGGGGAACTACAGGCCAGTCAGCCTCACCTCAGTCCCTGGAAAAATCATGGAGCAGGTCCTCAAAGAATCAATTCTGAAGAGGAGAGGAAAGTGATCAGGAACAGTCAGCATGGATTCAACAAGGGCAAGTCATGCCTGATTAATCTAATTGCCTTCTATGATGAGATAACCGGCTCTGTGGATGAAGGGAAAGCAGTGGACATGTTGTTCCTTGACTTTAGCAAAGCTTTTGACACGGTCTCCCACAGTATTCTTGCCAGCAAGTTAAAGAAGTATGGGCTGGATGAATGGACTATAAGGTGGATAGAAAGCTGGCTAGATTGTCGGGCTCAACGGGTAGTGATCAATGGCTCCATGTCTAGTTGGCAGCCTGTATCAAGAGGAGTGCCCCAGGGGTTGGTCCTGGGGCCGGTTTTGTTCAATATCTTCAGAAATGATCTGGAGGATGGTGTGGATTGCACCCTCAGCAAGTTTGCAGATGACACTAAACTGGGAGGAGTGGTAGATACACTGGAGGGTAGGGATAGGATACAGGGGGACCTAGACAAATTGGAGGATTGGGCCAAAAGAAATCTGATGAGGTTCAACAAGGATAAGTGCAGGATCCTGCACTTAGGACGGAAGAATCCAATGCACCGCTATAGACTAGGGACCGAATGGCTAGGCAGCAGTTCTGCGAAAAAGGACCTAGGGGGTGACAGTGGACAAGAAGTCAACAGTGTGCCCTTGTTCCCAAGAAGGCCAATGGCATTTTGGGATATGTAAGTAGGGGCATAGCCAGCAGATCGAGGGATGTGATCGTTCCCCTCTATTCGACATTGGTGAGGCCTCATCTGGAGTACTGTGTCCAGTTTTGGGCCCCACACTACAAGAAGGATGTGGAAAAATTGGAGAGAGTCCAGCGAAGGGCAACAAAAATGATTAGGGGTCTGGAACACATGACTTATGAGGAGAGGCCGAGGGAACTGGGATTGTTTAGTCTGCGGAAGAGAAGAATGAGGGAGGATTTGATAGCTGCTTTCAACT
This sequence comes from Lepidochelys olivacea, assembly GCF_965140295.1. NCBI lineage: Eukaryota > Metazoa > Chordata > Testudines > Cheloniidae > Lepidochelys > Lepidochelys olivacea. The sequence continues at coordinate 28,148,016 of NC_140426.1, read as the reverse complement.
ACCTGAGAGGTGGTTCCCAAGAGGATGGTTCTAGACTGTTCTCAGTGGTAGAAGATGACAGGACAAGGAGTAATGGTCTCAAGTTGCAGTGGGGGAGATTTAGGTTGGATATTAGGAAAAACTTTTTCACTACGAGGGTGGTGAAACACTGGAATGCGTTACCTAGGGAGGTGGTGGAATCTCCTTCCCTAGAAGTTTTTAAGGTCAGGCTTGACAAAGCCCTGGCTGGGATGATTTAGTTGGGGATTGGTCCTGCTTTGAGCAGGGGGTTGGACTAGATGACCTCCTGAGGTCCCTTCCAACCCTGATATTCTATGATTCTAAGACAGAGGCAAAAAAAGCATTGAATACATTAGCTTTTTCCACACCCTCTGTCACGAGGTTGCCTCCCTCATTCAGTAAGGGACCCACACTTTCCTTGACTTTCTTCTTGTTGCTAACATACCTGAAGAAACCCTTCTTGTTACTCTTAACATCTCTTGCTAGCTGCAACTCCAGGTGTGATTTGGCCTTCCTGATTTCACTCCTGCAAGCCCAAGCAATATTTTTATACTCATCCCTGGTCATTTGTCCAATCTTCCACTTCTTGTAAGCTTCTTTTTTGTGTTTAAGATCAGCAAGGATTTCACTGTTAAGCCGAGCTGGTCGCCTGCTGTATTTACTATTCTTTCTACACATCGGGATGGTTTGTCCCTGTAACCTCAATAAGGATTCTTTAAAATACAGCCAGCTCTCCTGGACTCCTTTCCCCCTCATGTTATTCTCCCAGGGGATCCTGCCCATCAGTTCTTTGAGGGAGTCAAAGTCTGCTTTTCTGAAGTCCAGGGTCTATATTCTGCTGCTCTCCTTTCTTCCTTGTGTCAGGATCCTGAACTCGACCATTTCATGGTCACTGCCTCCCAGGTTCCCATCCACTTTTGCTTCCCCTACTAATTCTTCCCAGTTTGTGAGCAGCAGGTCAAGAAGAGCTCTGCCCCTAGTTGGTTCCTCTAGCACTGCACCAGAAAATTGTCCCCTACATTTTCCAAAAACATCCTGGATTGCCTGTGCACCGCTGTATTGCTCTCCCAGCAGATATCAGGGTGATTGAAGTCTCCCATGAGAACCAGGGCCTGCGATCTAGTAACTTCTGCGAGTTGCCGGAAGAAAGCCTCGTCCACCTCATCCCCCTGGTCTGGTGGTCTATAGTAGACTCCCACCACGACATCACCCTTGTTGCTCACACTTCTAAACTTAATCCAGAGACTCTCAGGTTTTTCTGCAGTTCCATACTTGAGCTCTGAGCAGTCAGACTGCTCCCTTACATACAGTGCAACTCCCCCACCTTTTCTGCCCTTCCTGAACAGCTTATATCCATCCATGACAGTACTCCAGTCATGTGAGTATTTAAATCCAGCAAATTTAAAATTTACAGAGGAACTACTTTTAACCCAAACATAATTAACTCATATCTATCCTGAAGACCTATTTCTTTCACAACACTTACAAGAAACTAGATGACTAAGCCTTCTGCTTATTTATTCTTTTTTTTAAAATGTAAATTATGTGAGGATGTATTGAATGGTGGAGAATAGGAAGGGGAACTTCATGTGATTAGCTTAAATATAAAAAAACCTCAACAGCAAACATGCAATTACTAATCTATCTCCATCCCCATCACTTTGCTTGTACAGCCTGAGGATCTAGCTGTATCCTCAACCTGGGTCTGCCTTTGTACACTTTTTTGTGTGTGACTGTACAGAGAGACTCTCTTTCTGTGTTTGGGTGCTATCACAAAAAATGGTCACCTACCGCTTGTAACTGTTATTCTTTGAGATGTGTTGCTCATGTCCATTCCAAGTACGTGTGCGCTCGCCGCATGCGCAGTTGCCGGAAGGCTTTCTCCCTAGTGGTACCTGTCGGGTCGGCTCAGGCACCCCCTAGAATCGCGCCTTCATGGCACTGCATATAGGACCCTGCCGACTCGCTGCCTCTCCAGTTCCTTCTTGCCAGATTACTCTGATGAGGGGAAGGCGGGTGGGTCTGGGAATGGACATGAGCAACACATCTCGAATAACAGGTAGAGGTAGGTAACCATTTTTTCTTCTTCGAGAGCTTTCTCATGTCAATTCCAAGTAGGTGACTCCCAAGCCTTAGCTAGGAGGTGGGGTCAGAGTTCATGGACATAATTGTTGCTTTGCAGGCATTGTTACAAAGTATCTTTAAGTTTGTTTTTGTTAATATTTCTGATAGGCCGTAGGATGGGGGAGATAATACCTCATAAAGTAGGAAAGTGCTTCCAAATGACAAACGCTTGCCCGTCCTAAAGCATAACAACTAACACAGAATGGCTGCTTACAAAACAGTTTCACTAAAAGAGTTATCAGCATTCCCCCCTAAAACTCAGGACAGCTTTCTTACCCCCATGGCCTGATCTCTGTGGCTGTGGCTTTTTTTAAAATTTGTTTGTCCTCAGTTTAGATTTTAAAAAACATTAGAAAAGAAGAAAAGTGGGGGAGTGGGGGGGGGGGGGAGGAAGACTCCTTATCTCTGGTGAAAAACAGCAAACTTTTTTTTACATAAGCTAATTTTTTCTTGTGTTTTTTGTATAAATCCAAACTTTAAAAAGCAATTTTTTTGGTTAATTTTGTTTTTTATTAAAACACATGTAAACTCCCCTCAATTGCCAGTTTTCATATTCTTACCCAGTTGCTGTTTTGGTACTTTAAAAACACTATTTTTAAAAGGATAGGCTAGTATCTTAAGCCTTTTTAGTTCACTAAACATCTACAAAATATCCCTAAGAGGGGCCTTGTTTTGTTACAGCTCAGTCAATACTGCTTTTTCATGTTAAACTTTTAAAAAAACAAACATAATGCTTCAAATAGGCCTCACTGCATACAGAATATCCTAAAAAGGTCATGTTATGTTACATCTCAGTCAGTGCTGTATTTTCATGCTAAATGTTAAAAAAAACCCTTTATATAATGAAACACGGCATGTTTAGCAAGTGTTAAAATTATGGGGGAAAAGTTGAGGGGTGGGGATGTTCGTCACATAGGCTATCTCTCAGCTTCATTTGGTCACAAAGCGATGGTTTTTGTCTTTTACAATCAGTAAATGGAATAAAATACTTGTTATAACATTCACAAAGTATCTTTCAATGCAATCTCACCATTTGTTAAAACTTTAACAGTATTTAAAAAGTTAGGAAAGAAGCAAACTGGAGGGGTGACCCCTAGAGCCTTGCTAAGGCAGACTATAGTGCATGGATCACTGGCCAGCCTAATTAGTCTTATCTGTTTTTTAAATGTAGAGAAAGCCACAGCTCCAGCCTGTGCTGTATTATTTTAATAAAATCTCTGGACCCAAAACAAACACAGGCGCTTGTACCTGTGTCTCAGCACACGCGTTGCAAACATTTAAAAACAAAAATATTCTGATAATGCAACAGAAAAATTCATACTTAAATCTAAAAGTCCTAAAAAAATGGAAGCTTAATATAACTTTCGCATGGATTTGTTAAAAAGTGGGGAGGAAAACAAACTTCTCTCTGATCCATGGGATTACAGAGAGAACCTGTTACTAAGGTTCTGTGGTTTTCACTCTGGGGTGTTTTCTGCGTGCTTTTTCTTTTTTTAATTGAAACACACATGTAAAAATGTTAAATGAAGGGCTCTGTCTTCATATAGGCTTGTCTTTTCAAGTGATTATTCCTTTACAAGCCTTTCACCTCTATTTGTTAAAAACTTTACCAAATTACTTTTATAAACTAACTGGCTGTGGTTTTAACCCTGAGTTAATTTGTTTTTTTATTTTACATTGTTAATAAGATTAGTTACAAAGCAATGTCTTCTTCAGATAACAAAAGGAAATGTTTATTTCAACAAGTATTTGGTATAATTTTGTTTTAAAAGCAGGTCTAGGGCTTTCTTGTTATGTTCTGGCCTTGATCCGCTGTCTCACAGATGCTGTTTTTGCTGACAATGGCTTTGTTAATAAAGCATGCTGATTCAAATTGTTCTTACTAAAAATGATCAATGTTAGTCAAACATAGGGGAAAACTTTTTTTATCACTATACATTACTTTTATAAACAGGTTCTCTGTGTTTTTAACCCTGGGATGTTTCTGCATGCTAATTTTTTATTGAAACACATATGTAAAAGTGCTAAATAAAGAAATATGTCTTCAGAGAGGCTTGTCTTTTAAAGTGTTTATTCCTTTACAAAACTTAATATAACTTTCACTTGCGTTTGTTAAAAAGTGGGGGAAGAAACAAACTTCTCTCTGATCCATTGGTTTACAGAATAAGGGTAATATAAACTGGCTGTTAGTAAGGTCCTATGGTTTTAAACCTGGGGTGTTTCTGCATGCTCTATTTTATTGAAACACACCTGTAAATAAAGGGATGTGTCTTTATATAGGTTTGTCTTTTAAGGTGTTTATCCCTTTACAAGACTTAATATAACTTTTACTTACATTTGTTAAAAAGTTTGGGGATGAAGCAGCCTTCTTATCTCTGATCCACTGACTCACAGATGCTGTTTTTGCTGACAGGGGTTTTGCTGCAGCTTCAAATTGTCCTCACGAAAAAATAACCAATAATAGTCTAAAACGTAGGGGAAAACTTTTAAAAATTGTTTGTTACTAAGGGCTTATGGTTTTAACTTTTATTAAAGCCCCTATGTAAAAGGGGCTACATGGTGGAAAAAGTGCTTGAGGTCTGTTTTTTTAGATAAGAATAAGGCAGTTAAAGTGGGGGCGGAGATGGCTCTTGTTTACAAATTTTGGGACTATAGGATTGGTTCAGGAAAATGAATTCTATGACACTGCTGTAGAACAACATCTGATTGGGCTGACCCAAAGGCGGTGATAACAAGCCTGAGGGGCTGTGAACCTGGGAAGTTGTCTCTTTCCACAGAAACACTTAGAAGGGTAAGATCTCTCTCTGACTCAACCACGTGCTGACTATTTTTGCCCTTTGCAAAGGGGCTTTCTTTTCCCTTTCCTGTTCTCTCTTTTAACCTATCTTTATATGTTTCTCTTATTTAACTCTTTTTAAATGCTCTTTACTTAACCTATCCTTGTATTTAATAGTTTAAATGCTTTTCTATTAACCTCTCTTTATACTTTTTAATATTGCTTACTAAACAGTTTCTGCTTTAGTAAATGCCCTTTTTTGCAATGTGTGTTCTTTTTAAACCTATTTTTCAATATTATTTAATGTTTTGAAATGCTCTTTTCTTAACCTACCCTTATATTTAACATTTTAAATGTTTCTTTCTTAACCAACCTTTATATTTTTACCATGTGCTTACTAAACAGTTTCCTTTATATGTTTCTTTTATTTACCTCTTTTTAGATACTCTTTTGAAGGGCCGAAATCCATATGCTATTAAGTAACAACCTGATATATAAACTGTGTCAGCTCTTTTTACAGGCCTAAAGTCCAGAATTTGGTTAAGAGGCCAGAGGCCTAGCAAACAGTGAACAATATTAGCTAAGAAAGAAAAACAAACAAAAAACAACCTTGGTTTTTGCTAAGATAAGCTTGGTCAGCAAAATGCCAGGTGGGGAATCATAATTGGTAGCTTTATCTAAAAGCTGCAAACAGACCAAAGGAATGAAAGGGGCCCTTTTCTGTAGAAAGGGGTACCTTCCCACACACCAACGTTGAGTTTATGGAAGAGGTTCAAACATGTCAGTATGAGATATAACATCCTCCCTCTCACAAATGTACACCCCTTCTCCAAGCCACTACCAGTGCCTGCCTTAAAAACACAAATAAACAACTAAAAAAAATTTCTATTGCCATATACTTTTCACTGTTTTTTTGTTTTAACCCCCAAGTATGTACCTGTAAACAATCAATGGAGCTACTTCATTCCTATAAATCCCAAATCAGAATTAAACATATACATTTTATACATTGTTTAAAGTACTAATTGTATGTTACTTGTTAACCTAAAACCATGGGCGGAGACATTATGTAATCTTTGACTATTGGCTACTGTGCTTATCTTGTCTTCCTGCTAGACCTATCCAGGTGTTTGGATTTCCCTCCGCCCATGGAAAATCCATATAATCCACTGTAATCAATTGTTTGGCAGTGTCTCTGAGCCTAATAAGCAAAGTAACACTCCACCAGCGCTGTGTGTAATAAACCCACGTGCTTGATTCTACACGTTGTCCATTTTGGTCCTTGATTTTTCTTAACCTACCCTTACATTTAATACACCTGTTACATTTATCTCAAAATTTTTTATTCTTTAATAACTATAGTGAGCCGGTGTGGCTCCCTGCCGCCCCGGAGAGGGACGAGCCCTTCTGGACACCGGAGTGGGCAGAGCTAGGGCTCTGAGCCCACCCCCAGAGGGTCAGGCGGTGCCCCCGAAGTATAAAGGCTCGACCTCAGAACTCACTAGGGAGAGAGCTGCTGGGGAGGCCAGACGCCTCCGACCTGTCCCGCGCCCGCTACCCAGAGGGGTTGCTGGGCCTGCCCCACGCCTGCTACCTGGAGGAGTTGCCAGGCCTGCCCCACGCCAGCTACCCGGAGGAGTTGCTGGGTCTGCCTCTAATCACCTACCTGCCCCGAGGAACCCATGGTGCTGGAGCCCCTGGAGGACACCACTGTGACCCAGGTACCACCTGAGGGGGAGTCTGGAAATAGCCCGGGGGCAGCTGACCCTAGTCTGGCTGCAACACTGCCAGAGCCCATGTCAGTGTGTTGTGGCCAGGATCCCCACTGACCCAGCAGCGGGTCTTCTGCCGCTGCTAGGGCCCCGGGCTGGGATGCAGTGCAGTGGGAGGGGCTGCGTCCCCCCCCTGCCACCCAACTCATGGGTGGCAGTCTCCCCCTCTTCCAGGCCCTTTGGGGCCTGGGCTTATTGCTACTATTGTACTGCTACTGCTCAGCCCCTACCTGAGGGCCTGAGCGCCTGACTCATTGTTGCCCAGGGCCTGGGCTCATTGTGCTTATTTCAGTTGCTGCAAGGGCCGCCGAGAGAGACTCCCGTGGCAGAACTAATTCCCCATAAACATCAACAGTGTGTAGTGAGCTGGTGTGGCTCCCCGCTGTCCCGGAGAGGGATGAGCTCCGGCTAACCTCTTTACAATAACATACCAAACTAGTCCTTTAAAAATACCTCTCTTTACTCAACCTCACCAAAAATCTCTCTTTTCTTTAATAACTTGCCTCTCTTCTTTAAAAACAAAAATCTTTATTTTTCTTTAAGTTCTCTTTCTATTCTTTAATAATATACCAAACTAGGCCTTTAAAATAATGTCTCCTTACTAAACCTAACCAAACAACCTTTCTTTCCTTTTTTCCTGTAAACCTTACCAAAGCTTTCTTTTTTTAATCTTTAAGCTCTGACTCTATTCCTTCAACCTTTTTCTCATAAAAAAACAACCAAATGCAGCAAAGCACAAGCATGTAACGTTCCCCCTATTCAAACATAAAAAAAAATCAATTTTTTTTAAATGGCCAACAGCGCCAAACCTCGACACCAATGGAAACGGGGAAGGTGGGCAGGACATAGGAGGGTCAGTCCTAGGACCAATCCTGTTCAACTTATTCATAAATGATCTGAAGATAGGGGTAAACAGTGAGGTGGCAAAGTTTGCAGATGATACTAAACTGCTCAAGATAGTTAAGATCAAAGAAGACTGTGAAGAACTTCAAAAAGATCTCACAAAACTAAGTGATTGGGCAACAAAATGGCCAGTGAAATTTAATGTGGATAAATGTAAAGTAATGCACATTGGAAAAAAACCCCCCAACTATACATACAATATGATGGGGGCTAATTTAGCTACAACTAATCAGGAGAAAGATCTTGGAGTCATCGTGGATAGTTCTCTGAAGATGTCCACGCAGTGTGCAGCGGCAGTCAAAAAAGCAAACAGGATGTTAGGAATCATTAAAAAAGGGATAGAGAATAAGATGGAGAATATCTTACTGCCCTTATATAAATCCATGGTACGCCCACATCTTGAATACTGCGAACAGATGTGGTTTCCTCAACTCAAAAAAGATATACTGGCATTAGAAAAGGTTCAGAAAAGGGCAACTAAAATGATTAGGGGTTTGGAACGGGTCCCATATGAGGAGAGATTAAAGAGGCTAGGACTTTTCAACTTTGAAAAGAGGAGACTAAGGGGGGATATGATAGAGGTATATAAAATCATGAGTGGTGTGGAGAAAGTGAATAAGGAAAAGTTATTTACTTGTACCCATAATATAAGAACTAAATGAAAATAATGGGTAGCAGGTTTAAAACAAATAAAAGGAAGTTCTTCTTCACTCAGCGCACAGTCAACCTGTGGAACGCCTTGCCTGAGGAGGTTGTGAAGGCTAGGACTATAACAGGGTTTAAAAGAGAACTGGATAAATTCATGGAGGTTAAGTCCATTAATGGCTATTAGCCAGGATGGGTAAGAAATGGTGTTCCTAGCCTCTGTTTGCCAGAAGCTGGGAATGAGCAACAGAGGATGGATCACTTGATGATTCCCTGTTCTGTTCATTCCCTCTGGGGCACCTGGCATTGGCCACTGTCGGTAGACAGGATACTGGGCTAGATGGACCTTTGGTCTGAGCCAGTATGGCCATTCTTATGTTCTTATAAGCCCTAAATGGGGTGTGGAAACCTGTCAAAAATATATGGTGATGAATACTATCAAGCTGTATACCACTGTTGCTTGTTGTTCCCTAGGTCATGCATGACAGCATCAAAAGCCTTACTGAAGTCAAGATATACCACGTCTACCACTTTCCCCCCATCCACAAGGCTTGCTACCCTGCCAAACTCATGGACTTGTCTCTACTTCTGCGCACAGACAGATCTTAACAAGGGACTACAGAATTTGATCTGTTTATATAAAGCCCTGATTGTACAAAAAAAGAGAGAACAACCTCACATAGATTGGAAGTTTGGAAGGATTTTCCTTGTTCTTTGCCACACATTTTGATCCTGTCACATCTGCTTTATAAATGACTGTAGTTTATGCAACTATAAAGTGTAGTGTCCAACTATGTTATTGTTTAATCACAGACAAAGCACAGTTTGATGTGCTTGACGTGAGAAGTTCTAGTTCATTGTATACTTCAAATCTACTCTTGACAATACATGGTATTGTTAACAATCTGACAGATTCACAACCAAATGCATTTGTTTGTTAAACAATTTTTTTACATTAAGGTATTTAATTAGTGAAACAATCATTATCAATGTAACAAGCTGAAATACAGCAACTTGATACAAGACTGAGGTAACAAAATACTTTGCCAAAAACCTAAAGACTCCCACACAAGGGTTAAAAGTTCAGTGGTTATTATGGGTGAGACAATTCACAAAAGTTATAGAAAGTCTGTACACAAATGGCATGCAGTGGGCTGCTGAAAAATACGGCCAAAAATAGTGCAACAGTGTTCACAAGAAACAAATATAGAAATTGGTTTATATTGTAATGCGACAAATGGATTGTATATTGAAAACTTCTGTTGATGCCTTAATTGAGTGCTAGTGGGACAAACATGCATTTTGGCACTGAATTACTTTAAAATTACACACATTAATAAATTAATAATAAATATTGCCTGAAATATATCTAATATCTTCACAAGTCTGAAATTAGTCATCCTGAAAAACAGACTAAAAAGGCCTGTTTTTACAAAACAGCTGAAGTTTTACTGTGCGACTGATAACACTTACAAGGTTTATGATATCCTTTCATAGAGGTGATATTTTAATCAATGTCTATTATTTCAACAGGAGCTTTTAATTCACATTAAAGGTGTCAGATACTGAGTCCCCAAAAATCAGTAATTATTAGAATTCATACTTTTTGTATTTAACAATAAATGTATTTAAAAATGGATTAAGCTAATACCATCCCTCTACTGTTCTATCATTCTCATTCATTTTATCTTCTCAAAAGCTACAAAGCAATACCACAATTATTGTGATATACTACAAGAATTTCAAGACATATTGCACAAGGCAAAACTACACAATTGCCATGTTCAGCTCTGTTTTACGTAATACTATCTACTCTGCAACTGGTGATCAGCTCAAGCATTCATTTTACCAATTCTTTAAAAACTTCAAAAATGCAAATTACTGAAGGTCTCGAGTAGCATTATTTTGAGGGTTTTGTTCTCTCCACAGACACACAAAAATTACATCCCTGGCACTATGAGAGACTCCTGGATATCAGAGTCACTTTTGTGTGTGTTCTCTCATTCATGCCACAAATAGTTCAGAGCATATCCTGGTTTCACGTTTGAACTCCTATCTTTGTAGGGGTTTGCTATACAGGTGAAGGGACCTGGAGATGTTTGGAACTTCTCTGCCATAGAATCATAGAAGATTAGTGTTGGAAGAAACCTTAGGAGGTCATAGTCCAACCCCCTGCTCAAACCAGGACCAACCCCAGCTAAATCATCCCAGCCAGGGCTTTCTCAAGCTGGGCCTTAAAAACCTCTAAGGATGGAGATTCCACCACCTCCGTAGGTAATCCATTTCAGTGCTTCACCACCCTCCTAGTGAAATAGTTTTCCCTGATATTCAACCTAGACCTCCCCCACCACAACTTGAGATCATTACTCCTTTTTTTGTCATCTGCCACTACTGAGAACAGCCTAGCTCCATCCTTTTTGGAACACCCCTTCAGGTAGTTGAAGGCTACTTTCAAATCCCCCCTTCATGGCCAGCTTCTAAAGGGCTTTTCTTGAGAAAGATTGTTTTCTAAGGATGAAAAAACTCCCTGCCCTGAATAGAATAACACCTAAAATGTTCCACAAGGCTTTGAATTCTACAAGCTCTCAAGATCTAAACAGGTTCCAGCTTTTGCCATTACTAGCCTATCAGTTAACTGTGAGTGTCACTTCAAGGTGAAACTTGGTCCACAGTCTCAGCAGCCACAACATCCATTACTTAATTTGAATTATAAGCACGGTGGAAAAAAATGAAATGAGAATTAGCTGTTTCTCCCCTCCCCCATTACATCTAAAAACAGCTTTAGACATTTCCTTAGCCTCCTAATATGGATGTCAGGTCAGTGACTGTTACAATTTTAAATTAAATTTTATATTTAACAATGACCAAATTGTTCTCTTATTAATGGGATAACTAAGCATTTGCAGAACATTTTGCTGCAAGGATTTCAGTAGGATTTGTGGAACAGGATCCCTGCACAGGGGAATCACCCACATCCCAATAGAGCAGAACAAGATAGATGTAGTTGTTATGGTTTCACCTGGACATGATTGGTGAATAAAAGCACTATGTAAGTACGTTTCAGAGTTCTTGCAGAACCATTAAAATTAGCTGTGTTAAAAATTCTGCTCTGGCAAATGTGCATTTTAAACTTCGATGCTTGAGGCCACAATTTACCAGTACCTATACTGTCCTCATCCTCCTAAACACTCATTTGGTTGGCAATCTGGAAAATACAAGTACACTGTTAATTGTTGGCAATGCATTTATTAGTCCCTCCTCATTTTTTAAATTATGTCACAAGTCCCTTTATAAATCTTTGCCTGCCAATGCCTACGATGGCAAAATGCATACTTATTTAAGAAAACAGTTTGGTTTCTTGATCTATCACCTTCCAAATTTATTGTACTAGGTGGGCCACTTTACATTCTTAGCAGTAGCCCTGGAAGCTACAAAACCCTTTATGATCCATTAGGCAAAGTGGGAATTCAGGATGCTTGAATACATGTTATGTATGTCGAGGAAGTGTTGTCTTTAAATATAATTGAAAAAAAGCAACAGCATTGTAAGTGGCATTACATGCTAGCTCTGGCTTAAACACAGAAATCCAAGGACATTTTAGATACAGGCAGCGCTCCAGGGCTCCTGATTAACAGCAGCTCTATTTTATATAAATTCTGCATACGGGGGTGGCAACTTAGATCTTCAGCCTTTACTCTTAGCATTTGAGGGTTTAGGTCAGACATATAATATTACAATAATGCCGTTTCAGATGGTTCAACCCTCTGGCTGCTGCAAAAGATTAGATATGCGTACAGACACACACTCTACACATACATGTACCTATGAATTCATTTGAATGGTAGTCCAGAGAATACCTGCATCCTCAGAAATAGTTTAAATTTATAACTCACCTCTCACCACAACCATCCATGCATCTCTCTGTCTAGGAGAATAATTCAGATGATTTCATTTTCAAATAGTTTGGCAACAGTGACATGCTGATGATAGAATTTCACCAGCATCATCATCTTTAAAAATCCTCTGTGTCAGATCTAACTATTGAAAATTCCATTCTTGGACTACAGATGCTGTTATCAGCTCACTACTACAACTAATTTTTGGCTTGGTAAAAAAGCAAAAAGATATTTTTTGGCCACTCCTCTATCCCACTGAAGATCTCTTGAACCATCAAAGAAGTCTGATGTCAAATCTGTGTGAATTCTGATACTTGCCCTGTCTCTCCCTACAGGAATCAGTAGGAACTATTTTTCTTGTCACTTACCAAGTTTCATTCTCAGGATTGTGACACAGACAGTTAAAAAACATTTTTATATAGTCAACAGAAATTCAGCATTACAAATAAGGTATTTTTGTAAGATAAATTTAAAAAAATCTGCTGTAAAATCAAGATTATGTGAGATCAGCAGAACAGCCCAGTGACTGGGCACTTGTTTTGATGTAGGGCTCTAGTCATCCAAAATTATTTCTGGTCTTTCATGGTCTGCAAGCATGTGGTCGAATCACAGGACTCTCCCACCTAGCTCACCGTTTTGCTCCATTCTTGGGGAGCTGCAGAGTGAGGGTTTTAGGGGCATTGGTCATGGCATTAGAAAGCCTAGCTGAAAGTGAGGTGGGAGCTTTATGCAATGATTCATCCTTGATGGATGAAACCTGAACACTGACCAGCAAAGGGATGTGACTAAAATGTGAAGAATACTGAAATCAAGGTGAGAATAGCAGAAAGCTCCGACCAGCAGGAAGTGCTAAGGCACACCTGGGAAAAGAGAACCAGGTAGTTTCTCCTGGCATAGAAGGGTCTCTTACATGCCAATCAGTCCTGCCTAGATCTCACCTCCATCATGATTTCAGAGGATCAGAGGCCTTCATGACAGCAGTCCTAGTGGCATTATTCTGCCTACCAGGTGATGTGTGCGCACATGCAGGTGCTGAATGGGATTGGGTCACCCACATGAGAGTGGAACAGTGAGTGGAAAGTTCAGCCATTCTGAGGAGTCAGCACTAGGTGGCTGGGAAGATCCAAATACCTGCATCTATGGAGCTAGGGATTTTATATGAATAGCACCCATAGTAAAGGGGAAAAAAATAAGGCCAATTTATTCTTAGGAGTAAGAAAATCCAAGAAAAGCTGTAACACAAAGTGAATTTAAATAGCAATGGACCCTTCACTCATCTGGGTGTCCCTTTATATTATATTTAAAAGCAGCACATTCAAATGAAAGAAATACTAAATTAAACTATTTATCTTGTGCCAAAATACACATTTCCCAAATAGCTCAAATGCAAACTGCAGAATTGTCCAGAGATTTGATACAAAATCTGAGGCAACTACATTACCAAGCAACTCAGTGCACTTAGGTTATAAAAATGTTGTTCCACAATTTTCTATTCTAATTGACACTTTGCAGCAAGTTAACACTGTCAATCATTTTGTGCATTAGAAAGAACTGAAAACCCAACATGGGCTAAATGTTCTTCAGTCACATAAAGCAGCTTAACAATAAAAAGAACAGTTTAAAAAAGAATAGGCAGAAGATGTGATGCACAGTTTGTGGTCAAACATTAGTCCAGGGCAGTTTGTGACCACAAAGTTAAAGTCAAGGTTTCCAGGATCCTGCATCAGTCAGGACTCATCTTCAGTCTGTCTAAATTGTCTACTTATGTTCAGTGCATGAGACTATATCTGGTCCTAAGGACAACATTCACTTTCTGTTTTTAAAAGCTGTGTCAAAATCACTTTCAAGTTACATAGAAAAGTGCTGAAGTAATCTTGTCTGGGGCAGCTGGCTCACATTAGGGAGCTCCTTCTCCCCTTCTCCTCAGGGAAAGATATTCCCATCCTGCAGTTTGGCACTTGAAGTCACACCACATACTGATGCAAGTTATTCGAATGACATTAGGTTAGCAGGTACCTGGAAGAGAATGTAAATTAGTCAGCAATGTAAAGTTCCTGTGGCAAGGGGAAACTGAAGTGTCAATCTTTGTATTACTATTGCCATTTATTGCCAAGTGCCAACAATGCAATCAGTCCCTTAAACAGACTCTGTGTGAGGCTGACTCTGCAAGCTAGTAACAGGACATTGTACCATAACTTGGGAGAGAAAAACATGATACAGTAAGGGGCACTGAGACTTATGGCTAGAGCCGCACAAATTCACCATTACCAGATTTTTTGTGGATATCCTAGAATTTGAAATCTTGCCTTCCACACCTGTTATAAAACTTTGGTCAATATGAAAAATGGGTTGTATAAATATACCCTGATGAGCTTGTCTGTGTATAATCAAGGTGCCCATAGAGGCTAGAAAGTGGCATCCTCTATGTAGGGGTTTCCTGGAATGTAAGGGAGAAACTGGTTGGAAAAGACATTTTCATGGCCTTACCTGAGGCCTGTTGCTTTTGCATGCATCATCCAAATGCTTGTGCCACAGTATTGCGTGAAACCTTGACCCAGTCTGAAACTTGTAAATATTGCCTACAAAATTAAAAAAAATCAGGATCCCTGAGGTTTTGACAGACACTTGGCTTTGCTACATTATTATCGCTTAGTGTAGAAGCCAAGAGCATAAAGTAAATAGGAAAATTAATTTGGTCCTCAAATACCCAAACTGCTCCTACCACACACAGCAGGCTCTGGCAGGGAGGATAGGCTATAGGGAATATGTGCCCAGCACCCCCCAGGTAGGGGGTGGAAGATAGTGTGCATATTCAATAGACCTGAGGGTAGCACATGGGAGTAAAATTAAGCTGTCACAGAACCAAAGACAGTAAGACCAATCTGGGCATCCACTCCAACCTCCTTCGTTTTATACTTTGCTTCATTCCCACTAGCATTTATATACCTCACCCCTGAATCGTTTTCATGGATGCACTATTGTTTGCAAATTTAGCTTTTCCAGCATCCCCTTGTTGGTCTCTTTCATTCCTCAGGTCAGCATTGCCTTCCCTGAATTTTCTTTTGAAGTCAGACTTACATTGTATTCATTGTATTCTACAGGAGAGAGATGCAGCATGTGCAGCTCATGTTCATCACTGCTTCTCATTGAAATAAGGAAAGATGTGAAATGTTAGGGGAACTTCAAGGTTTTCTGTAGAGACCCTCATGATGCACATTGATGCTAGGACCTTTTTGAACATTTGAAGTGTCTGCTGAGTGATGATGGTTAAAAATCTAAGTAAATGGTTTTATAAATACTTTGATGTTTGGAGAAGCCTCATAAATCAGCACTTATAGTGAAGCTGACTATCTAGGGATTACAGGGCTATTTAAAGGACATAGTGACCTTGAGAAAGCCATTTGGAAAAAAGAACCAACCACCATAGGGTACATCTACACTGGACTAAAAGATATGCAGCACGTCCCGGGCTGGCCCAGGTCAGTCTGGCTGCAGGGCTAAAACTTGCGGTGTAGATGTTCAGACTTGGGCTGGAACCTGGGCTCTGGGACCCTCCAAGGCTGAGCCCCAATGTCTACACTGCAATTCAACAGCCACATAGCCATGCGTGGCGGGTGGAGCCCCCCTTTGGGGAGGCTAGCTCCAGCCCTGCCCCTTCCCCCCCTCATGGCCCCAAGACCACCCCCCTTCAGCCAGAGGAGCCCCAAGACCACCCCCCTGCGGTGGGAGGAGCCCTAAGACACCCCCACCCAGAGGAGTCCCCAGACCTCCCCTCAGCTGGAGGAGCTCCGAGCCAGCCGAAGCCCCGAGACCCTCCCCCCACACTGGTGGCTGGAGCTCCAAGACCCTCCCTGGGCTGGAGGAGCCCTGAGTGGGCCAAAGCCTCGAGCTCAGCTGCAGCCACGCTGCATCTCCCCTCCCCAGACCCCAAGCCACCAGGAGAAAAGCATGTGTCTGTCTTCTCCGGAAGAAGCTTTTGCTATGCCCCACGCAGGTTCCTGGGCAGCTGAGGAGGCGGTAGCACATGCATAATAAATCAAAAACTTCTCCCCAAAACCCTGAAAATGGGGTTCTGGTGGCCACGGCAGCACCAGGGGAGGTTGAGCCTCCCCTGGCCTATTATAACCCGCTGCCCATGCCCATAGCCCGAGTCCTGCAAGCCTGAATCAGCTGACCTGGGCCAGCTGCAGGTGCTTAACTGCAGGGTAGACATATCTATAGAGAACAGGGAATGCAAGTGACCTCACACTAATCCCAAGAGTTCCTGGAAAACTCACAAAATGCACTCCCCCAATCATTTGGCAAGATGCACTTAGGCCTCTTGCAGGACCCCACAAACATGGGCTTTTTGCAGATGCATGAATCTCTCTCACTGTACCCTATTTTGAAAATCTGGTTCCTTAACTTTCTGAGCATGTGATATTGCAAATAATGTAAACTTAACATATTAAATGCTATTACCCCATTCCCTAGGTATAATGTAGCATCTACCTTTATCAGGGTTATTTAGCTGAAAAATATCAGGATGTTCAGGATCATCAGGCAGTGCCACCATCCAGCCCACAATAGAGACTTTTTTACCAGCAGTAGATTTATACTAGAAGAGACAGACAGATCAGTTACAATTAGCAGTAGCATGATAATGCACTGGGTTGACTTCTAACCATGAAAACAGAGCAGACAAATGTGCTAGCTAGGAGTGACCATATTCACTTTTTGAATGCACATTGCCAGTCCTGCTCATGAGGATGATACATCTAAAGAATGGTTTGCTTTCTAGAACAAATTAATATACTTTGCTTACGTGTTTTCTTTCTGTGCCCCTTAATGATTTTGCTCCGAAGTAGAGAAGAGTTGACCCTGAAAGTGTAACCCAATATCTAGTCCATGAGGAGAGCTGAATAAGAAAAAAGAAAATAGGTAAAAATATGGTGTATTAATTTCCGATACTCTGAAAACGAATTAACAACTAAGTATTAGAATTATCTGTTTAAAGTAAGGAAGCTAATAGGAGGAGGGAGCTGGGGCCAAATTCTCAGCTGGTGTAAATCAGTATAGCTCCCTAGGCTCTGGTTGCTGTCTATGAGAATGCAAGATACAGCAAAGAAAATCCACATTATCCTAATGTCTCCTCTAGAAATCTCAGGGCGGTTCATTTCAGTGCAGAGCATTGTACTGCCCTCTGCTGGGCATATCTTATACCTGCCTCTGACATTTGGTCAACATAATTGATTATAAGTAATTTTTCAGAATTTTTGGCTAATCAAAAAGTCAGAAAAAAATTTGTTTCAGGTCGAAAGAAATGTTTTGGTTTGATTTTAGGGATTTTTATCTGTTTTTTAAGTAAAAACAAAGGAAATGAAGACCTAGATTCACAAGGAAACCTGGGCACCGTTCACAAAATTGAGGAGGAAGTTGTGGTCTTACTCATTCTCTCCTGTTGAAACTGTTCCACTTTGTACAAATAATTAAAAAGTAATTGGTGCAAGGACTAGAACCAGGGTGACACCCCCCCATTCCCTGACGAGTGCCCTAATCACTAGGCTATAGAGTCACTCTCACTCACTGTATTTATACAAAGTGGAACACCTTCAACAAAAGAGATTGATATCAGAGCCCACCCCAGAATAGCCAATAGGTTGGTCCTGCTCTGGAGCAGGGACTTGAACCCTGGTCTCCCATATCCAAGGTGAATTTCCTAATTACTGGGGAACTGGTATAAGGGATGCACCACCAACCCGTCCTCTTTCTTCCCCACCACCCTTTCATGAATCTAGCCAAAAAAATCAAAACATCTTGTTCTGGGAGTGTTGAAATAAATCATTTGGACATTTTCAATTTTTTTCATCTATTGAAAAAATGTGCTGAAATTGATGCAAATTCACAAAATATTTTGGTTGATCTGAATCTACATTTTTTGTTTAAATTAAGTTTCAGCCACATAATTTTGCACAGCTCTAATTACAAGGTTATTTCCACAGTTCTTCAAATCTCTTAAGACTAAACCATGAAGCTCCAAATAAAAAGTTGTAAGAGGATCAAAGGTAAACCATGGGATTTCCATTGCATCATTTTCTCCCTTCCCAAAGAGGGCCTGAGACGGAGGCTGGGGGAATCCTGTGAATCTATGGCATGATGCTTGTGCAGAGAGCTGGTTCTCTGCAATACTACCTGCGTCTCCTGAAGAGCCATTCAGACTTTGTGTCCTGCTTGCAACAGAACACAAAGCCCTCCCACTGATGTGAGGGGGATCTGAATGTGAGGAGAGGGATCCCACAGAAATAGATGCTGACAGGCCTTTACAGAAGCTGATGCTACATAGAGTTCCTCTTCTGATCCCACCTCTGTGGTGTCCCTTACAAACACACAGGGAAAGAACTGATGCAGAGCAGATGCTGGGAGAAAAGGAAACATTTTTTGTCTTATGTTTTAATAGAAAGTGATTCTGAAGCAAAACATTGTTCTGTTTCCTGGAACAGAATTAACTGCCCTGCCCTGTTCGGCTTTGCACTTCAGTCTGAAGCTAACAATGTAAACAATAACAGCCATTATCAAATTAGGATCACAGTAAAGGTCCAACTTACTGTAGGTTTTCTGCCTTCCTTTAGTAATGTCTTCCTTCTTAAAGGCCCTTCCATGGTAATGACTCCTGTTGAACTCCCTAATGTGCAGTTGCAGGCCCCTGTTGGGCTGAAGTGACAAACACTATCATATTTAGGTGAGCAGACAAACAGGAACAAATAATGCTCTTAATAAAATTTATTCTTCATAGATATTCTTCACTTCCATGCAGTGTTTGCTATTGCATATATAGAGAATCATCGAAACTTGGCTCTGTAGTGTGTATGTTTCAGATACCTAAACAAAATAACCAGGTTATCTGAAAAATTCTAGTAGATTTCAGGAAACTGGAGAAATGTAGTGCTCCATGTTATACTGAGTTATGTTTGATTTACATAGTGGTAAGCCTAGAAATAATTACCTTTATTCCAGAAAACCAGGACCCATGGTAGTTCTCTTACTGTGCATAGTTTCTAATTACAACACATACGCAACCTATATATGTTTATATGACAGAAAGTGAAGAATAAATTATCCAATTGAAACTACGGGAGGAATATCTGATGGAAATAATGTACTTTCAGAAATCAGAACTAAATCAGGCCACCAGGACATGCCTTCACTTTTGCAGAATGTACCAAGGCATCTTTAAGAACCCAAATAGCTCGTGCCTCTGTTTTAAGAAAAAATATATTTTACCATAGGTGTAAAGCAGCCATGGTGTCTGTGAACATTCAAAATAGATTAGTGACATGTTTGAAACTGTTTGTATTAAAAAAGCCAAACTATAGGATTAAGCATGTTAAAAATCTTCCTGCAGATGATCTGTCACTGGAAAATTTGACCACACTACATGCACAGTTCTACTCTGCGTAACTGTTAAGCAAACTGAAAAAGCAGTGACCACGAAGATACCCACTGCTGCCTTCTTCACATTACAATCAATTGACATTTATAATTGTTTGAATATGCTTATCACTTATTATTATGTAATGTGTTGACAGAGTTCTTGGTGCTTCAAAAAATAGTGAAAGACACTGTTCCCCCAAAGCTTACAGTCTATGATGGATTTGTATGTAGATTACACACAATTTACATATCTGAAGTCCATACCTAGATTTGCCAGTAACAACTACAAGATGATTTTTAACCGGAGACAGAAGATTTTGCTTTGTGATACCCCCATAACAGGCAAATCACATGAATTTTCTCATCTATTTAAAAAAAGTTTTATTTTGTCATTATTAACATAAATAAACTTTCCATACAAGTATTAACAACTCCTATTCATAACCTGTATTTGCTACCTTTAAAAGTCCTGTGTTTAGTCAACTTCTTATTATTGATGTATTTATTTTGTTCAGATTCCAAAAATGGTAACCATACATAATATAAAATTTACTTGAGCCTGACATAAGGCTGTCCATCATTTTTTTCATTGAAAGGATTTCCCATAATTTATTTCTCTTTGCCTCTAATGATGGGGTATCTATCTTTTTCCAAAAATGAGCTATCACACAGCTGACTGCAAGCAGTAATTGTGTTATCAACGAGCCCTACACCAAGTTAGTAACCTCTTTTAAAATGTAACCTAATAGACTCATTATGGGTTTTGTGGGTGGCCTCACTTCAGTTATCTTGAAAATTCCTTTTGTTATTTTGTCCAAAAATACTATTATCTTAGGGCATTCACAGCATATATACAGAAAGGTCCTTATTTCTCTCCATCCTTTATATATATTATACTTCACTTAAATGGTATGAGGTACAACTGATAACATATTTTGCAGTAACCTTCCTTAATGGCTACCCAAATAGATGAGATTTTGGCCTTCCTCTATATATTTTCCCATTGCCCCAAAGTGACATCTGTTTTTAGATTATTTTCCTATTTTCCCATAAAGATTATCTTATCTTTTAGAACCATCAGTAAATTGTTATATCATGAAAAAAAGATCAGGCCCTTTGAGGTGGCCTTTACCATAATTAATATTTCTAGCCTCATTAATGGTCACCTGCAACTTGGGCTTCCTACATGGGATTTGATATGATGCTTTACTAGCAAATAAACCAGCATGGGTATGTTAATAATCCTCATTAGTTCTTTGATGGTATTAATTTCCATAATTTTATCATTACAGAATAACTGGCTGTTACTTGTATATCCTTTTTCCTTCCATACATTATATGTGTTGGATTAGATAACCTTAGTTGAAATTCTGGATCATTTTTCATGTGCTTAACTTTGCGACCACAATGATGTTCTTTTAACATAGGGTTTGTTCGTGTGTGTGTGTGTGTATAATTTCCTAGGTTTTTGAAAAAACAAATGGGAGAAAACAGAAATTCCATCATATCGACACCACATTGTTCATCAGTGTAGTTGGAACATTTAGATCCACAACACAGACCTGTGCTGCTTGAGCTTAGTGAGTAACTAATAGCAATAATAGATCATCATCCTCTATGTGAGCCAGAGAGGCATGGGACGCTTTCCCAGTGTGTTTCACAGACATTTGCTGACAGAAGAATGGTGAGACTCAGGAATCTTGGGTTCCAGTTCCGGTTCTGGAAGGGAGTGCATTCTAGTGGCCACAGTCTCTTCTGTCTGTTCCTTCCAAACTTGACCCCCTTCTGCCTCGTCCCCTCCAACCTGTCCCTGCCCTGGTCCTGTTTCTTACCCACCCATGTCTCTTTGTTCTGGTTCCAGTCCCAGTCTCCACTCCTCAGGCTTCTCATCCCAGTCCCTTTGCCCAGCCAGTCCTAATCTTCTCCTCTAGGCTCACTGTCCAAGTCCCAGTCACTTCTGTTGCCTCCACAGAACCAGTCCTAGTTCTCCACTCCTGGCTCCTCATCCAGTTTCCCCCCTGCCTCACTGATTCCCAGTCCTATCCTCTTTGTCCAATCTCAGTATCCTTCAAGCTCCCTGACCCAGCTCCCCTCCCTGGCTCCGGGTCCCAGTCTGTTTGCCTAACCAGTCCCTGTTCTTCCCCTGCATCTCAGCCCTGGTCAGAGCTATCCCCTGGTCTCGTTCTTCCTCACACTAGTTCCCAGTCTCAGTCTCTTTGTTCATCCAGTCCCAATCTCCCTCATTCCCCCAACTTCTCCTCCAATCTCAGCATTTCCCCCCATCCAGCCAACTGACTCCCAGGTCCCCCTCCTCCCAGTTTTCCTTACCAGATACAAATCTCCTTTCCTGGTTCCCAGCCTCAGTCTCCCTGCCAGCTGGTCCCGGTCCCACTCCCAGTTTCTTTCTCCAGCACTCCAGTCCCAGTCTCACTAGATTCCTTGTCCCAATCTACTCCTTTCCATCTCCCCGGTCTGGCTTTTGTCTCCTCTGCATTCAAAGCACTACTCAATGGACCATATACTCCACTGTCTTGCAAAATAGTTTTAAAACAGGATTTGATACCAGTGTATACCCACTTTGCACAGGTGCAACTAGCAACACAAGATGGCAGGCAGTGAAGAATTAAGCCTGGTGCATCCAAAAGTGACTCCTAAATGTTGTGGATTGCTCCTAGAGGTTAGGCAATAGCACTGACTATTGGAAATATGTTTGATGCTGGGGAAGAGGTCAGTGGATGAATAGAATGCTTTGCTCCCACGGCTTAAAAATCAGAATAAATATTGAGGACAAAACATTCCAGAAGTTCGAGGGAAAACACATAATTTGGAGTTTCATCCTAGTGTGATGCAGAAATAATTCAGGAGTCTGGAAAAATACAAAGTCTGGAATTGTGGCAACATAAAAGCCCCACAATAGCTCATGGCAATGACCTCAGAAATCAAAAGGCATTAATGAAAGCATATTGACTAATGGCATGAGAGAAGAGAAACTAAGTAATAGTGCAAAATTACTTAAAGCATAATGTTGAAAATATTGAGTTCCTTTTGTCACACAATGAGATGGAATTCCTGGAATTCCATGGCTACATAAGAAACTCAGATATTCAGTAGGGACATTCTTTTTACAGAAGGGTGGGTAGGAGATGGTCTGTTAGGAATTTGCTGCCTCTAGTATCTATCTAGTATTTTGTGATCATAACACTGAAATTTCAATACCCAAAAATATACCCAGGCCAATGCTGTTTACTGGAAGTACATCAATCATATACTGATTAATGCACACAAGTAAAAGGTTATGTATGTGATATGGCATTTATTGCACAATCTCATTCATTTATGAACAAGCACCCTTTTGTCTATAATCAATAATATGATTATGAATATAAATACATATTGATGAAAACAATACATCTATAAGTAGCACCTACACAGGACTCTGGCCTTGGTCCAAGTGAACTACTTGTGGTTACACAGAGTCATGCTGACTTTGCGGATGCAAGCCAGAGATCAGCTGCTGTTTTGCCTTTTTTTTTTTTAAAAAATATTCTGGATTGTGTTCTTAATAATTTTTCAGGGTGCCTATGGGATAGGTGGTTTTCTGTTCTATGTTTAATTTAAATATATCAAATACATTTACATAGAAAGAAATCTAAAGTACATGGAAACTTTCTGCTGGATATTTACAGATATTTCTCTGGTGTTGCAGGTAAAGTAATTGATTTCTTTGTGTTGCTTTGTTAAAATTTGTACTCAAAACAGGGAAATGCAAAATTGATCAGAAAGGATCTCATTTCTGCACAGATTTCCTTTTTTAGCAGCCTTCTATTTCCTCTCAATGGGGTGATATAATGGTGCAGGAACTGGAGCAATGAGGTTAGGGGGGTTGGGGGGGGAGGCTGGTAAACTTTTTGGCCTGAGGGCCACATCTGGGTATGGAAATTGTATGGCGGGCCATGAATGCTCACAAAATTGGGGGTTGGGGTGTGGAAGGGGGTGAGGGCTCTGGGGTGGAGCCAGAAATGAGGAATTCAGGGTGGGGGAGGGGGGTCCAGGCTGGGGGTTGGGGTGTGGGTTGCGGGTGAGGGCTCCAGCTGGCAGTGCAGGCTCTGGGGTGCAGGAGGGTGGGAGGGGGATCAGGGCTGGGACGGGGGTTGGGGTACAGGCTCCAGGCGGTGCTTACCTCAAGCAGCTCCCAGAAGCAACGGCATGTCCCCACTGCAGCTCCTACACGGAGGCGCAGCCAGGCGGCTCTGTGTGCTGCCCCGTCCACAGGTGCTGCCCCTGCAGCTCTCATCGGCTATGGTTCTTGGCCAATGGGAGCTGCGGGAGCGGCGCTTGGGGCAGGGGCAGCGTGCAGAGCTCCCTGGCTTCCCCTACGCATAGGAGCCAGAGGGGGGATATGTTGCTGCTTCCAGGAGCTGTATGAGTCACGGCACACGCGGAGTGGGGCAAGCCCTTGACCATTCTCCTTGGCAGGAGCTCGAGGGCCAGATTAAAACGTCTGAAGGGCCGGATGCGGCCCCTGGGCCTTAGTTTGCACACCCCTGGGGAAGAGTCTAGTTGCTGTTCTCATTTAACATCCTTTCCTCCTCTGTGACTAGGGCCCTATCCTCATCAAGGGCTATCTTTTATTTCTATTATAAAGCTTCTAAGAATGTTTCACCAATTGAATGATCTGAGAGGCTCAATGCTTATTTGGAAAAATTAAGCTGTCTTGTGTGGGACAAACAAACAAGTGTTCCAAGAAACACACATACATTAAGTGTATTTTCACAAAGAAAGAAAATGTACCTGATAATGCCTCATAAAGTCAACTGAACAACGTGCATTACAGCATCAAAGAATCCAAGAAATCAGAAGTGATAACCCCCCAGCAGCAATCTAGTTCAGACCCTGGCCAATGCAGGGAATGTATTTTCAAAAGCAGGAATTATTTAGGAGATATAAGTGGGTATAACTAGAAGTAATGGAATAAAAGAAAGAAAAGGAAAATTTAGAATGCAAAGTCTTCTTGGCAAGAGGACTGGCTTGACACCAGAACTCTCTCTTCTTTAGGTATGACAAAAAAACCTGCCCCCCCATCACTGTAGTATCTGAGAGTTTCTGAAAGGAAGTGGGGGAAGCCCCCAATAAAGCAAGACTGGCCAAAGCACTCATATACCATTGTAATGGAATGATAGAAAGAAATTATGAGAAGATGTACTGTAGTGAACAGTCCTTCCCTACTCCTTGGGGGATGGACTAGAAGTGATTTATTAGTTCTTTTATACCTCTGACTCCTATTAATTAGTCTGTGGTTTTCAGAAGCAGATACCTCAAACATACGTGTACAAGCCCCAACATATTTTCTAAAAGCAGCTATATTAATAGTTGTCTCCAGTGGTCTCTGTAATGGCAATCAGAGATCATTTCTGCCTGTATTTAAGCATTAAAACACTGTATGCCATGGGTTATGCCTTGGGGCAGTTAAGAGATGGTGATCCTGAGATCGCTCGGGGCATTTCTAAAACAGGTCATCACCACTTTCCTCATTTTGTATTTTAATCTTGAGCCACAGGATCAACACAATCCCCTCTGCTACCTGCCTGCAGTTACAGAGGGTTGTCAAGATTTTACTAGTCCAGCTCAGGTGGCTGTAGTCAGATTTACATATTATATCAACAATTCCATTTCCTGCTATCAGGGAACTTTTCAGCCAAACTTAGGGAGTTTCATGTTAAAACTTTGAGTACAGGTGAGGTTCACATGTAATCGATGATTCTCATGGCTACAACTTTGAGCAAATCTGTATTTTGTCTCTCCTTCGCCTATAAGTCAGCAGCGAACCAGCTGAGCGGCGGCGAACAGCAGAGCAGCTAACAGCAGGAGTTTGCCCGGGATCTGTGTTGGTGAGTATCTGAGTGTGTGTTTGTTGTGAGGATCTGAATGTTGTATCTGAGTGTTTGTTGTGAGGACAGTTTGACCGTGTGTTTGATTGGTTGGTTGAAAAGGGCGGGAATTGGGAGTGCTTTGTTTCAAGTGAGCCTGACTGTATCAAAAGCCAGTCGGCAGCGAACCAGCTGAGCGGCGGGGAACCAGCTGAGCCGCGGTGAACAGCAGAGCAGCTAACAGCAGGAGTTTGCCTGGGAGTTCGCCTGGGGAGAGCCCACTGAGGCTTACATCTTGCCGGCTACTCTGAGTCGTTACTGCATCTCCTGAGGAAGTTCGTAGAAGGAAGGTAATATGGATGGGGGGGTGTTCAGCTGTTGTGACCTGCACTGGATGTGCCATGTTTGTCTTTCTTCCACAGGACAGAAGCGACTTTGTCTGTACAAAGTGCAAGCTGGTCTCCATATTGGAAGAGAAGGTTCAAGGTCTGGAGAAACAGGTATCGACCCTGCGTTGCATAAGAGAAACTGAAGATTTCCTGGACAGATGTCAGGATATGCTTCTACGGGCACAAAGTTCTGAAGATTCACAGCAGGCTGCACAGCAGGGACAGGGGGCTGGTGAAGAAATTTGGCATCATGTGACCTCCAGAAGAAGAAAGGGGAACGTCCATGTACCAGCAACGCAGATACAGGTAAGTAACCGTTTTCGTGTTCTCTCCAGAGGTACTAATGCGGAGGGTGGACCAGATGATACGTCTGAGGGAAGGGAGCAGAAGGAGACTCCGCCAGTTGGAAGGCATGAGATGCACTGTCCTAGGGTTGGGGGTTCCATGACCACCGCTCCCAAGAGAAGGAGGCGGGTGGTGGTGGTCGGGGACTCTCTCCTCAGGGGGACTGAGTCATCTATCTGCCGCCCCGACCAGGAAAACCGAGAAGTCTGCTGCTTGCCAGGAGCTAAGATTCGCGATGTGACGGAGAGACTGCCGAGACTCATCAAGCCCTCGGATCGCGACTCCTTCCTGCTTCTCCACATGGGCACCAATGATACTGCCAAGAATGACCTTGAGCAGATCACTGCAGACTACGTGGCTCTGGGAAAAAGGATAAAGGAGTTTGAGACGCAAGTGGTCTTCTCGTCCATCCTCCCCGTGGAAGGAAAAGGCCTCGGTAGAGATCTTCGAATCGTGGAAGTCAACGAATGGCTACGCAGGTGGTGTTGGAGAGAAGGCTTTGGATTCTTTGACCATGGGATGGTGTTCCAAGAAGGAGGAGTGCTAGGCAGAGACAGGCTCCACCTAACAAATAGAGGGAAGAGCAGCTTCGCGAGCAAGCTGGCTAGCCTAGTGAGGAGGGCTTTAAACTAGGTTCACTGGGGGAAGGAGACCAAAGCCCTGAAGTAAGTGGGGAAGTGGGATACCGGGAGGAAGCACGAGCAGGAGCGTGTGAGAGGGGAGGGCTCCTGCCTCATACTGAGAAAGAGGGGTGATCAGCGGGTTATCTCAAGTGCCTATACACAAATGCACAAAGCCTGGGAAACAAGCAGGGAGAACTGGAAGTCCTGGCAAAGTCAAGGAATTATGATGTTATTGGAATAACAGAGACTTGGTGGGATAACTCACATGACTGGAGTACTGTCATGGACGTATATAAGCTGTTCTGGAAGGACAGGCAGGGCAGAAAAGGTTGGGGAGTTGCACTGTATGTAAGGGAGCAGTATGACTGCTCAGAGCTCAAGTATGAAACTGCAGAAAAACCTGAGAGTCCCTGGATTAAGTTTAGAAGTGTGAGCACCAAGGGTAATGTAGTGATGGGAGTCTGTTATAGACCATTGGACCAGGGGGATGAGGTGGATGAGGCTTTCTTCCGGCAACTCGCAGAAGCTACTAGATCGCACGTCCTGGTTCTCATGGGAGACTTCAATCACCCTGATATCTGCTGGGAGAGCAATACAGTGGTGCACAGGCAATCCAGGAAGTTTTTGGAAAATGTAGGGGACAATTTCCTGGTGCAAGTGCTGGAGGAACCAACTAGGGACAGAGCTCTTCTTGACCTGCTGCTCACAAACTGGGAAGAATTAGTAGGGGAAGCAAAAGTGGATGGGAACCTGGGAGGCAGTGACCATGAAATGGTCGAGTTCAGGATCCTGACACAAGGAGAAAAGGAAAGCAGCAGAATACGGACCCTGGACTTCAGAAAAGCAAACTTTGACTCCCTCAGGGAACTGATGCGCAAGATCCCCTGGGAGAATAACATGAGGGGGAAAGGAGTCCAGGGAAGCTGGCTGCATTTTAAAGAATCCTTATTGAGGTTACAGGGACAAACCATCCCAATGTGTAGAAAGAATAGTAAATATGGCAGGCGACCAGCTTGGCTTAACAGTGAAATCCTTGCTGATCTTAAACACAAAAAAGAAGCTTACAAGAAGTGGAAGATTGGACAAATGACCAGGGATGAGTATAAAAATATTGCTTGGGCATGCAGGAGTGAAATCAGGAAGGCCAAATCACATCTGGAGTTGCAGCTAGCAAGAAATGTTAAGAGTAACAAGAAGGGTTTCTTCAGGTATGTTGGCAACAAGAAGAAAGTCAAGGAAAGTGTGGGCCCCTTACTGAATGAGGGAGGCAACCTAGTGACAGAGGATGTGGAAAAAGCTAATGTACTCAATGCTTTTTTTGCCTCTGTCTTCACGAACAAGGTCAGCTCCCAGACTACTGCACTGGGCAGCACAGCATGGGGAGGAGGTGACCAGCCCTCTGTGGAGAAAGAAGTGATTCGGTACTATTTAGAAAAGCTGGACGTGCACAAGTCCTTGGGGCCGGATGCGTTGCATCCGAGAGTGCTAAAGGAGTTGGCGGATGTGATTGCAGAGCCATTGGCCATTATCTTTGAAAACTCATGGCGATCGGGGGAAGTCCCGGACGACTGGAAAAAGGCTAATGTAGTCCCCATCTTTAAAAAAGGGAAGAAGGAGGATCCTGGGAACTACAGACCAGTCAGCCTCACCTCAGTCCCCGGAAAAATCGTGGAGGAGGTCCCCAAGGAATCAATTCTGAAACACTTAGAGGAGAGGAAAGTGATCAGGAACAGTCAGCATGGATTCATCAAAGGCAAGTCATGCCTGACTAATCTAATTGCCTTCTATGACAAGATAACTGGTTCTGTGGATGAAGGGAAAGCAGTGGACATGTTGTTCCTTGACTTTAGCAAACCTTTTGACACGGTCTCCCACAGTATTCTTGCCAGCAAGTTAAAGAAGTATGGGCTGGATGAATGCACTATAAGGTGGCTGGAAAGTTGGCTAGATTGTCGGGCTCAACGGGTAGTAATCAATGGCTCCATGTCTAGTTGGCAGCCAGTATCAAGTGGAGTGCCCCAGGGGTCGGTCCTGGGGCCGGTTTTGTTCAGTATCTTCAGAAATGATCTGGAGGATGGTGTGGATTGTACCCTCAGCAAGTTTGCAGACGACACAAAACTGGGAGGAGTGGTAGATATGCTGGAGGGTAGGGATAGGATACAGAGGGACCTAGACAAATTGGAGGATTGGGCCAAAAGAAATCTGATGAGGTTCAACAAGGACAAGTGCAGAGTCCTGCACTTGGGACGGAAGAATCCCATGCACCGCTACAGACTAGGGACCGAATGGCTAGGCAGCAGTTCTGCAGAAAAGGACCTAGGGGTTACAGTGGACGAGAAGCTAGATATGAGTCAACAGTGTGCCCTTGTTGCCAAGAAGGCCAATGGCATTTTGGGATGTATAAGTACGGGCATTGCCAGAAGATCGAGGGACGTGATCGCTCCCCTCTATTCGACATTGGTGAGGCCTCATCTGGAGTACTGTGTCCAGTTTTGGGCCCCACACTACAAGAAGGATGTGGAAAAATTGGAGAGAGTCCAGCAGAGGGCAACAATAATGATTAGGGGACTGGAACACATGACTTATGAGGAGAGGCTGAGGAAACTGGGATTGTTTAGTCTACAGAAGAGAAGAATGAGGGGGGATTTGATAGCTGCTTTCAACTACCTGAAAGGTGGTTCCAAAGAGGATGGATCTAGACTATTTTCAGTGGTAGCAGATGACAGAACAAGGAGTAATGGTCTCAAGTTGCAGTGGGGGAGGTTTAGGTTGGATATTAGGAAAAACTTTTTCACTAGGTGGGTGGTGAAACCCTGGAATGCGTTACCTCGGGAGGTGGTGGAATCTCCTTCCTTAGAAGTTTTTAAGGTCAGGCTTAATTGGGGATCGGTCCTGCTTTGAGCAGGAGGTTGGACTAGATGACCCCCTAGGTCCCTTCCAATCCTGATATTCTATGATTTGGCTTCCTGAAAAGTCTAGGGCTTGATCCTACTTCCACTGAAGTAATAAATTTCATCTTTTTGTTATTTCTATTATTTTACCTGTTTCTTGTGCAAGTAGATGCAGCTGTGCATTCCACTTAGGTGTGTGTACGCCCAGTGCACTGGAACTGGAGAAAGTTGCTTAGCAGTTCCATAGACTGGACAGGAATCCAGTCTTACCTACCACATTGTATGATGCTTGTGAGGTATACTGGTGAATAAGATTTGTGGGAGGGTATGTTGATGCTGCTTTGCAGATGTTCCATATAGTTTACTGATGGCCTAAGCTAACACGACTTTGTTGTACAAAAATCAGTACAATGCACTATATTCTATCTGACTTAAACAGACAATATATGAAGAGTATTTCTAGTTTAATTCAGGAAATAAATTATACAGAACGAACAGGAAGCCATCCTTTAAACTTTCTTTGCATAGTTAATATATTTAAACCCCCAAATTAAGCAAGAAAACATCCAGCTTTCATGACAAACATGCTTATGCAATGTCATAGAAGCCCACACCAATCAGCTTCTGAAGCTTGGAAGCCAGATGTATTTACTGGTTGAATCTCTATCGAAATATTCTTCTCTCCTCTGGCTAAGCCCATACAGCTTATATTAGCTCAGGGGTCGTTTTGTGCAGAAATGGAAGGAAAAAAGAATCCCAATGAGTTAGTTTGTTCACCCAGTGATACTTCTGGAGACAAGATGCATTTGGTTTACTTAAGGAAAATATAGAGTCTCAAATGAGAATTCATCACTGCATGCGGAGAGAAACAGACCCACCACCTAATTGTACCTGTAGACACAGCTTCGACTTCTGGGAGAATTCCGAATTGGTACTCGCCAGTTAGGCCCCAGCGTGGCATACAGCCGACCCCTGTTTGTAAATTTAAACATGAGTTCTTTTCTAATACCATAAATGCTATGGTGAACATCCATTCAAAACATATAAGGAATAAAGTAAGAGAGACATATGATACTAATCTCTAAGTAAGACTACAAGGCATCTGTATTTACTCAGAAATGGAAAAGATTTAATTTTCACGTTTGTAATAAAAACAAGTATTTTCGACATCTGTAAGAAGTGCAAAATGTTTTTATGGAATACTAATCTTTGTGAATGAACAAACATAGGGAAAGATCCAGGTTGAGGTTGAACACTGCACACACAGCTTGCATTTGCTGGTAAAAAATAATTCACAATCTATGTGTTTGTGAATCTGTTTTCCATAGCTCAGAATGAAATATTTCCTTTTACTTGGATTTACTCTCCACTTTTATCTCTAACAAGGAAGGATTATTCTGAGTGTTCATTTTGGGAATAGATTATTTAGGAATTTGACCTTTGGATTCATATTCTTGCCATAATACGAAAACTGACATGAGGAATTCAGGAAACAAACAAAATAAACAAAACAGTTATAAAGATATTGCAAAAAGAATAACAAATTAGGGTTTTTTGAAATGCCATTTTCTCCCCATTGGGCCCTGAACTTAGGATTTGCCCATAAATGCTATATAATGGGTTTCATTATTTCAATGATATACATATGATATGCTGATAACAGGCACAACACCAAAGCAGTTCCTATCACAGGACATTTTCCTAAGTGACTTCCAGGGCTCTACTAATTCTTCCCAGAGCAGGGTTGCCCTCTTACAGGATTTTTATTCCCTGCATGCCTTTCTGCAACTGACCCTTTAAGTATGGCACAACCAAGTAGCTGTAGCCCGGAAGGGGCCGTTTGGCAAGTGGTTTCCCTATCTTCTGTTAACTATCTGATGTGTTTTCCCTAGATTTTTGTTTCTTATTGAGATAGAGATAGCACATCCTTAAGTCTATTATCAAGGAAAGGAATTAAGTGTATGCTCTATTTTTAATGTGTATTTAGGAAGCTTTAGTCCTATAAGGACTGACGTGATAAAGTATAGCAGTTCTAAACTTAGTCCGTGGGTGTTTGTGGCTATAATGAATGGTCTTTAACAGATCATGCACTGCATTGTATGTGGATTGCTGATGCATACCCTGGAAAAAAAACAAAAGCTACCGTACCTGCCCTGACCCCACTGTTTAATCTATGTTTGTACCAATACAAGTTCAAAAGGGATACCGCTGTGTGAGGTGCCGAATAATCAGGGCCTGGAGTATCAAGCTGACGATTCAACATGTTTAAGATTTAAAATAAACCAATGTTTGGATTGTAAAGCAGGTTTTCTCAGACATATGGATTCACCTTAGATTTATTTCCCCACAGAAAGGAGTCATGCTGTAAACAGAAGCACATGTAACTCTACAGAAAATAATTCCCTCTGACAGCAAATAAGAGTAAATATCCCTTTTCAGTATAAAAATATACAGGTATAGGTTTCATCAGTAGTTTACAGAAAAGCTCACATACTAAGGTCCAAATTCCTCAGCAACTGCCTGCCATCTAGAGTCACAAAACCAGTCTGATGTGGGAATCTGAGTGGGTGCCTTAAACATAGCTTTTTATACTTCTGAAAACTGATGTGGTCTTAGTATTATACATATTTAGTTGCATTGGATTTATTGGAGCATTGTTTAGACATGGGGATTCAGGAACCTGTACACACTCTGGCATTATTTGGCCTGGCACATAAACATATAGAATTTGGCACTAGTCTCTTTTTATTTATGGTAAAGTTTATTGATAATACTATTTTTAAAGCTTTTAATCCAGCAAGTCCTGCAAACTATAAGCAATCTCTCCATTGACCCCCAAAGATATGAGGACAAAGCAGATGCTCTGCTGCTCCTTCCTGAAACACTGTTTTATTCAGATAGTTCACATGAAGTGGAGTGGGAGGGCAGAAGAGGAAAAGAATAAAGCAGAGTTTCTGATTAATCAGTTTACACATTAGTAACACATACAGCCAGCATGAGCTCCATTTGTAACATTTCCCATCCTCATCATGATCAAAAGGAATCATAAGAATGAGACCTCAGAATTGGAATGTGTGATGAGGGTTGTGAAAAGCCTTTTTATGGATTTACACTATTCAGATAATTCAATGTACTGTATTTTGGTCAGTTGGGCAGTTTGCCTAAAGCTATAGATTTCACAGATTTCAAAGTTAGAAGAACAGCCGTGTTAGTCTGTATTCGCAAAAAATAAATTGGTTAGTCTCTAAGCTGCCACAAGTCCTCCTTTTCTTTTTTTGTGAAAGTTAGAAGAGACCACTGTGACCATCTAGTTTTACCTCCCATATCACACAGACTAGAGAATTTCACCAAATGGTTCCTGCAACAAGTCCAATAACATCTCCTTCTGTTAGAGCATAGTGTTTTAAAATGATATTCAAACCTGATTTAAAGACTCCAGGTAATGGAGAAGCCCCCATATGCATCAACTAAGTTGTTCCAATGATTAATTGCCCTCACAGTGTCAAAAATTTGCACTTTTTCCAGTTTGAATTTGCCTAGCTTCACCTTCCAGCCATTGGATCTCCTTCTGCTTTTCTCTGCTAAATTAAAGACCCTTCAACAGCATGGTCCACACAAACCTAAGTTTGATAACAACATAGTAATCAAATTACAATTATAATTATAAGTTCAGATTCTGCCACTGAAGGGGGGTTCCAAAGAGGATGGCTCTAGACTGTTCTCAGTGGTTGCCTATGACAGAACAAGGAGTAATGGTCTCAAGTTGCAATGGGGGAGATTTAGGTTGGATATTAGGAAAAACTTTTTCACTACGAGGGTGGTGAAGCACTGGAATGAGTTACCTAGGGAGGTGGTAGAATCTCCTTCCTTAGAAGTTTTTAAGGTCAGGCTTGACAAAGCCCTGGCTGGGATGATTTAATTGGGGATCGGTCCCGCTTTGAGCAGGGTGTTGGACTAGATAACCTCCTGAGGTCCCTTCCAAACCTGATATTCTATGATTCTATGAAATCCAAAATACATATTTTTATGATGCATTTCTTCAAAATGTTTGTCATTTCTCTTCCTAAGAATTAGTTACCAATGATTTGAGAAGGATCTCCTGATTCAGAATTTTTCCTGTTACTGGAATATCCCTATTTTGGCAATTGTAACAGTTTCTTAGCCCCTAAAAACAATTAGCCCCTTAGTTATTTTATGTGGTATTGAGTGAGGAAAATGAAGACACTGAGTTATAACTCACCTTTCAAGCCCTGAAGACAGCTCCTCACTAAATTCTGAACTTTCACTACTTCCTAGAAAAGGAAGAATATAGATAAGTGAAAAGCTCAAGGAAAATTAAAATGGCAAGAACCTGGAATCACTAGGAGAATTTTGACACAGTACTATGGAAACTGATCACTGAAGCTAGGTCTGAAAGTTCCAATCTTTAGAGATCAGGATAAAATCTGACTTCAGAAATAGATTACATGCTCCTTCCTGTCACTGTGTAGTTCTGCTGAATGGGTGGTTGCTGCTGCTGTAATTTTAAATATACATCGTTTAAATGTGTCCTTTTGTTTTAATTTCATGCTGCTGCTATTCCTACAGAACTTCAATACTGCAGGAAGACAGAATAAAGTCAGGTCTGTAGAGTGACCTTGGATTATTTCTACCCCAATATTTTAAAATTAAAATAAAGCTATTAGAGATGACAGTCACTGTCTTTTTATCAAGCAACAGAATTTGTAACGTGGAGAACACATTAGTCCTGTGTCACTGTTTGGAGCCATGTGATATTAGCTTGATGCCATTTACATCAATGGTCCCTGTCCACTTCATGTCACTCATACCTTATCATTGACCCTGGCATAGCCATCTGACTGAAATGTAGCCTCAGCTGTGCAGAAACAGATTTTGCTGTAATCTGTCAATGACTGATCTGCTAATGCTGAGTATAAAGCAGAGTGGGCTCTCTCTCAATCCTGCATTTACCTCTTGGTTAAGAGGAATCCAGAAGTTTAGTGAAAATCCCACGTTCTTCTTGGTCAAAAGTACTTCTAGCCTGTCCATCTCCTTTCTACTATAGGGATAGGCTAAATCACATAAGGAAGTGCCTGTGGGATCCACAGGTCTTAGGTCTGCAGTTCCCCAGACAGCCTTTGCATTCTGGCTGCCACCTGGTACCCTGCTTGTAGCTAGGGGCTGAGAGACTAATGGAACCCTGGTCCCATCAGAGGTACCACCCACGGGTGTCCTGACTGGCAGGCTCATGCTCACTGATTGATTCAGCTGCACTATTTAAACCAAAAGGAGGCCCAAGAAGTGGACTCTGCAACAGGGTGAATTCCTGGTTGGCTGCTACATCAGACCCTGCCTTCTCACCTGACTACTAAGCCCTGCTTTTCTGACTTGTCCCTGGATCCTGCTTCATTGTCCTGTTCCTGATCCCTGCCCCTGGCATCTGACTCTAGCCCTGGCTCTGACCCCTGGCTCAAGACTCCTGACTCGATTTGCAACTCTGACTCAGATTCCTGGTCCGACCTCTTATTCTGGCTCCAACCCCTAGCTTGACTCCTGATTCCTGCTCCAATCTCTGGCTTGATTCCTGATTATGGTTCCAGCTTTAGGCTTGACTCCGGCTATGACCACTAGGTCTGACTACTCAAGCCTGGTTGTGATACTGACTTTCTGTTGACTACCGTGCAGATTCTTAGTACTGTTTGAAACATGACTACATTAACATGCACTAGAGAACTTTTACTGCATGCCAGCAAGGTCCTCATGGGCCAGTTAGTTTGTGACACACTAGTGCGCAGTAGAATTTACACCCTTCTGGAGTGGACTAATGCAGTGTAGATAAGCCCACAGTCATGCTTTTATGACCATAACACCCTGCTGCCACCAGCATCCTTCTTCTGTAGAATCCTAATGAAGTAGTTGATGTCTCACACAGACCAGAGTTACTTGCCCTATGTTACTCCTGGGGGAATTCTGCACTACTGTGCGTGTGCAGAACTCATGTCCCCCGCAGATTTCTTTGCTTCCCCACAGAAAAATGACTTTCTGACAGGGAAGCAAAGGAAGCTGCAAGAGCAGTCACACACCACTCCCTAGCAGCGCAGGTACAACATTTCAGGCACCCAGAGCAGCCGGCAGAGAGATCAATCACCATGGGGCTAGGGACACCCCAGCCAGTGGCTCCTACCCTGAGCCAGGATCAGCTGCTAGTCCTGGCTGGGCTGGAGGCAGGAGAGGATGGGACCTTCCTCTTCCCCTGCAAAGAGTGGCTGGGGCTGTGTCAGACCCACCCCCAGAAACCTCCCCCAGCTGCAGAAAGCTCAGCATCCTCCCCTGCTGCCTACCCCCATCACTCCTCAGCTGTGGCAGGAGGGGTCACTGTACGGGGAGCTGCTCCCACATCCACCCAACCTCTGTACATCTGGACCTCCCATACCCAGATACCCCTGCAAGCCTCACCCAGTATATCCAGAACCCCCCTATCCCTCCATATCTGAACCCCACCCCACTGAACCTTAACCCTTGCATCTGGAGCCCTCCTGCAGCCAGACCCCCCCACCTCCAGACCCCCACCCCTTCACCCAGACCGCCTCCCACTGAGTGCACTCAAACCCCCACCCTGATGCAGCACCCCCTGCACCACCCTGAGCCCCCACATCTAGACCCCCACACCACTGACCACAAACTAGCTGCACCAGACCCCACCCCATCAAGCCCACTCCCTCAGCACCCAGACTCCCCCACTGAGCCCCCCACACCCAGACCCCTCTGCTGAGCCCCAACAACCTTCACCTGGAAACCCCTGCAGAGTCCCATTGCCCCTGTACCTGGAACCCCACAACAAGCCCCTGTGCATCCAGATCTCCCCACACCTAGACCCCACACTGAGCTGCCTGCACCCAGATTGTCCCACACAAAATCCTCTCACCCCACACCTGGATCCCACCACACTGAGCCCCCCACACTTGGATCTTGACTGGTTAAGCCTGCCCACACCTGGTGTGCCTGGCACAGAGGGGCAGGGCCCCAGGGTGTTTTTGGGACAGGCCCAGGCCTTGTGCTGTGTCAGGGTTGGGTGCAGCCTCACCGCTGAGTCTGTGTCCTGGGTGTGGGGGGGCCGTAGGGTGATCTTCCTCCTCTGTGCACCTAGTGGCCTGTGCTCCCCACTGTCATGCTGGAGCCTCTGCATTTATTTAGTGACAAATAAAACTTGTAGAATTTTGCAGAATTTTAAAATATTGTGCACAGAATTTTTAATTGTTTTGGTGCAGAATGCCCTCAGGAGTATTGCTATGTGATGTGCTAGCAGTTGCTAGTAAGACAGCAAGAGTAAGGTAAATTTAATTTTGATGATTCAGCCTCTGGCTGAAACAATGTAGATTTCCTATTTGATTTAATCACAAGGCATCTTGGCATGTTAGTCTGGGAAGGAAACTATCAGCCTTAACTTTAAGGCCAATTTGCTTTTGCAAGCAGCACAACAGTGACATTTTCATGAGGAATACACCAGTGAATGACACAGTTAATCTTTTTTGTTTCAGCTTTCTTTTACAACAAACCAGAACTGGGACAAAGGTCAGAAGGATCACGTGAGTAGCTTAAATGACCCTATTGCACAATCCTGTCTTTAGAATGGACATTTGTTTCAGATTAATTTCCTCATAACTGCAAAGATTGAAAACCTCAATTTTTCCTATCTTGAATAAGTTGTTTTGATTTTCTTCCATATAGACTTGAGCTACAGTAAACCAGTAAAAGACTAGAAAAGGTTTTATGGCTCTAATTATTGACAGTAAGCTTCTTTAAACAGTTCCTATCCTTAAAAGCATAATGACAGGTTTCAGAGTAACAGCCGTGTTAGTCTGTATTCGCAAAAAGAAAAGGAGGACTTGTAGCACCTTAGAGACTAACCCATTTATTTGAGCATAAGGTTTCGTGAGCTCTGTAGCTCACGCTCAAATAAATGGGTTAGTCTCTAAGGTGCCACAAGTCCTCCTTTTCTTCTTAAAAGCATAGTGCACTAATGCTCTTCTTTCTTTTTACTGTGGTTTGCTCAGGTTACTCTGCTTCCTATCTGCTCCTGGCAATGCCTTCATTATAGGACAAACCCCAGGCCAACCTCACTTTACACTAATACAGGTTAAAAACATGGGTCTTGTGCAAAAATAGCTCTTACACTTATTCTCATTTCATTAGGGAGCTATTTGGTGGTAAAAAGTGCTGGTTTGACATCCCATTTATGTACAGCATGGACATTGGCAGAACTTCCCCCAGACCCTTTCTATCTTGTTCTAGCAAGACAATCTCTAGCGGGGGGAGAATAAATCTGTGTGGATGAGTTGAGCTAAGCTGCACAAAAACTGAGTGGGTTCACAAGGCCTCGGGGCAGCTGAGAGGTGGTTCCAATGTACTTCCTCCCAAAAAAGTGACCAGTCTTTGTTTGTTTAGAAGCTAAACAATCTTTCTGCTTCTGTAGTTATAGGTGCCATTGCATATTTCCAAGCAGCAGAGACAGACAAGCAGAGAATTCAGCGAGCCATAGAGTTCTTACCTATGGAAATTCCATTGGTGAAAATTGAGTTTAGAGTGTGGTTTCTGACAGGACTGTGGGATTCTAGGACACTGTCATCCAGCAGGTGGCGTGGCTTCTCTGTTGGAAACGTTGCACTTTTACTTTCAACTACACTGAACTGACACATCATACTGGAAAGTTGGGAAAGAAAAAAAATTCAAAAGCTCTTATGTAATCTGATAACATCCATTCATCCCTGTTTTTTTCCCACTCAGCCTTTGCCTCACCATACAATGATCATAACTGTCAATAAGTTTTTTAATGGCAAGCAGTTAAATGGGACTTCTCACATTTTCCTACTGCTCATACATATGCTGCATTTAAACCTAATCAGGCTTTGGATTTAGTAGTGTGTATAGTTAACAATTGTTGTATTTGTGCAGATGGGAATTTATTACTTTTAATTTATTTGCTCTGACTCCTCACTGTATAGAGGCTGTGTAATCTAGTGGTAAGAAGCATAGATAGGAGACTGCATACTACACAGATAATTCACTGCTGAATGATCCTCAGTTAACCTTATCAACAGACACTGTGTGATACTGGACAAGTCACATGAGCTCTCTGCCACAGTCCATCCTCTTGTAAAACTGGGTAGATGTAGAAAGGAGATGCTGTCACTGATCTGAGTTTTCCTCAATAAATGGTGAAGAGGGAGTCTCTCTCTAACCCATACAATTCAGCTAATACAGTACAGAAAGGCCACAACTTTTCAGAACAATAGTGCGTGCCAAGGAGATTGTAACGTTCCTTGGATGGATCACTGAGATGTTAAAAATCTGTTATGCACATCAGTGCCATTCTTATACTATCCACTTTGATTTGTGTGAATGTCTGAAGTGAGTATTGCCAACTATTCCTGGCACTAGCAGGAAGCATGGTTTCAGTCAAAACAGAAAAGTGTTAAGACATCTTTCTGGAAAATCCTGAAGCACACAAACTAATGCCTGAATCACTCCTATAGGACTAGAAATGGGAGAGGGGCATAAGAGGAAAACTGACTGAAATATCTAAGAACTTTCAACTGCTGGATTAATCCCTAATGATGCTTGAACTGACAGAAGCTGAGACAGTGTGGAGCACCCACTTGTTTCCCAGGCTGTTACTCTTCCTGTGTCTTGGTACAGGAGGGGTTGGGAGGCTGGCTGCCACTGAGGCATCAGGACAAGTTGGTCTCCTGCTGAACCTCACAGTTGCTGACACCTCTGATGGACCTAAAAGTAGAAATAAATTAATGCTGAACTGATGCAAAAAACAGAAATTTCAGGGGCTGGTTTTGGTTATTTCCTGTGTTTGAGAGGGCTCAGAAATCCAGCAGAGATTTTCAGAAATAAGGTCTGATGATTAAACAGCCACTACTTAAACTGAATTGTTACAGATCTCAAAAGGCAGCTGCATTTATGAAATAGTGTCTCTTGCCTACTGGGTTACACCATCTGTTTTTATAAAGGATCCGTCCAATTAAAGCAAAATGGAAATAGAAGTCATCCTCAAAACATTCCTGCACATATTGTTAATGATGGACTCCCACAAAAAGTCTTGGCCACTTACAACTGTTGGATTTGCCAACACATAACTTGCACAGCCATAAAGTCAGTTTGTGCTTCAAGGGTAAGCAGTCATGTCTAACAAAACATATGTTCTGAATTTGGTTCGAAACCCATCCAGCTGTAAACAGTTTGCTCATATTGACTCATAGCATGAATATCTGAGAGAAAGCGGGGACTTTTCACGTAGCTTACAGCCAGACAGATGTGTTATTTCTCAATTATCTATGATCTTTGGGAATTTAGGAAAGTCTCACTGAAAATTATCCTCCTTCTCATTTCCCAGATTTTATCAGGGTCCATAGTCACCATGCAAGGCTGCTCTCATCCCTCCTCCTGAATGCTGTTTGCAAGAGGCTTGCATGATCTTGACCAGGAAGCAGAGAACAACACAGTTAGCAATTTCTTATGTCTTTGGAGGTAGGTTACTGCACTTGAGGCTGTTCTTTGTTTCACAGTAAACAGTTCTATTTCACTTTTAAACTGTTTAGTTGTGACTTTACCACTGGTGACAGACTCCAGAGGGATGGCCTTGGAAGAGGCTGCTCACATGGTCCCCAGTTCAGGTACAGCGCAGGCAGCAGTAGTGCAAGCTTCCCCAGTATTCTACAGAGAACACTTCTTGAGGGTTTGAGAAGAGCTTAGCATCTGTGGCCTCTCTGCTGAAAATGCCCCTAGGGGACCAACTGCGATGGAAATTTTGTGATATGAAAAGCCATGTCTAACTGACCAAACGTCCCCCTCTCCTCATCCCAAGTTTAAAGCTGAGATATCTTTTTGGTTTGGACATATATGTGCTGGAAATAGATAGGTGCCATCAGCACCCATATAGAGGAGCTTTGGTTTAAAATGTTCCTAAATTGAGGCAGAAGAACATTCCACTTCATAATGTAAGAGTTGGGTTTGGAGAAAGGCTAATATCAGGAACAGCTGGGCATCTGCCACACAGGCCAAACACCATGAACAGGACAGGCATAGAATTTGTTCCACAACAGTTTCTCCTGCTTTGGCCTGAGAGCTCATGGCACAGACCGCAGTGAGTCAAAGAGCAGTTGCTTCCTCAAGAAAGAACAGTGCATCCATTAATAAGAGGGAGCTGCTAACTGGAAAAGAGTTGATATTATAAAATAGATCCAGGACTTTTTACTGTCCAGTCGTCAGCCTGGAGTTTTACTTATTGAGGCGAAACAGATAGACCTTGGTGAAAGATTATTTACACTGTAATTTCTCCATATTGTAGGCTCAAAGATGCTACCATGAGCTGTGCCATCAGTAGGAGCAAATTACAGTGGCTTCTCAGTGTCAGCAATGGGAAAACTAACTGTTCAGCTTCCCAGGAGCACCTTTTATCCTACTTTTTAGTTGGACAAAGAAAGTGCATAGGGACAAACCAATATTGTGGAAGGAGAGAGATGACATTGGTCCTTATAACGAAAAGAGAGGAAATAAACACTTTAAACGTATCATTTACTGCATCATCATTTGATGGGTACACACAAAGAGAGAATTTATTTGCTTTTGTCTTTCACCTTTTTTCCCAATGCTCATCTGAATGTGTTCTCTGTTGCATTTGTCCTTGCTACAACTTTTTTATCACATGAATGAAAATACATGACACTTACCAAATTGGAGCTTCTGTACAGGTAAGATGAAATAACAGTTATACTCTGCATTTATAGAATTTAGTACATACGTGGAAGAACAGAATCCGATGCTTACAAACACGATGAAGCAGTACAAATAGGTAAGTAAACATTTTTACCAAGAAAAGGACCACAAGGAAAGGACTTCTTCAGGCATAGCTATTCTTTCTATGTATAACAAAGAACTTGCTGGTCACAGAGTAAGCAAACTAAATGTAATGGAACAGTACATTTTTTTAATGGAACCTTGAAATAATGGTGGCCACCCTCTGAAAAGATCTGGACAAGACGGAAATGATTAAAATCAGCACTGTTAGTTGTCACAAAGTATAACCAAAGTTTCTATTTCACTCAACCTCTGGCAGATAAAATAAGGGGTTTTAACTTTGGTCAAGGAAATCCCTCCCTCAGCATACATTCTATTACAAAGTGCAAATATGATAGTTCATTGCAATTCATAGCTGTTTAACATGAAGATGAATTCAACTTCCATTCTGGAGATCTAGATATTTTGTTTCCTGACCAAAAAAGATTTAGTTGTTGCTATAGTGTAGTTTCCAATTTAGCAATGCGAGTCACATGATAAAAAGTCATTTACACACAGTTGCTATACAATAGGATCTCAAAATATAATTAAAAATTTTCTAAAACTCCACAGTTCTGAGGGTCTAAGTTCTTTGTAACTTTTCTTTGTTTTCTAATGTGAAAAGTCAGTTAGCTCAAAGCAATTAAATGTCTTAAAATC
This sequence comes from Lepidochelys olivacea, assembly GCF_965140295.1. Taxonomy (NCBI): domain Eukaryota; kingdom Metazoa; phylum Chordata; order Testudines; family Cheloniidae; genus Lepidochelys; species Lepidochelys olivacea. Next base: position 28,105,871 of record NC_140426.1, on the reverse strand, counting down.
TGTAGCAATCCACTGCACAAAAAAAAACAACCCAAAAACTTTCCCTCAGAAAATGAACAGCAAGGGAAAATTCTGTCCTGAAATAGTCATAAATAAGTCACTGTGAAGTTGATCAAAGTTGTGCACAAATAGAGCCACATTGTGCTTGAGATAAGTGTTTTAAATAACTTATAGGTTCAAGTGCTATGCCAATCAAAATGAGGAGAAAGAAATTACATATCACATTAAATATATTTCATTAGGAGTTTCTTCTGTAGAGTCACACTCTTGGAAATAGTACCCTCTTAAGGCAGCAGAGGGTGCAATTCACAAGATTGTGAATAAATAGAAGCCCTTGAACAAAAATATTAAGATTTAAAGTTGCAATGATTATAATTAAGGCTATGATTTAGTCATGGATATTTTTTGGACAGGTAATGGGCAATAAACAAAAATTCTTGGCCCCATGACCGGTCCATGACTTATACTATAAATACCCCGGACTAAATTGTGGGGCGGGGTTCTGCTGGGCGTGAGTGCACTGGGGGGCAGCCCGGGCCAACAGCATCAGCTGCCCAGGGTCCGCTGAGCAGCAGCTGCTCCGGCCACCGGGGGACCACCAGCAGCGGCTGCTCCGGCCACCCTGGGGCTGCCTGAGCAGAGGCTAGGAAAACTGGCTCTGTGGCTACTCCAGCAGCAGCCAGTGTGGCTGGCTGCAGGGCTGCCCAAGTGGCTGGCTGCAGAGCTGCTCCAGCAGCATCAGGTGTGGCTGTCCCTGGGGCCACATTAGCAGCACCTGAGGCCCTGAAGTCAGCCACACTGGCCACTGCAGAAGTCACGGAGGTTGCAAAAAGTCACAGAATCCGTGACTTCTGCAGTAGACAGGGAACCCTAATTATAATTCCTTTTAAGGAGACTAAAAGAGCTTTCAGATCGAGCAGATATTAAGACACCAAAACACTAAAAACTAAACCTGGTTAAAAAAAATGGTGAAACCCCTCTTAATGTATGCAAGAGGACTGGATAACTCAGATTGGGGATAGGTTATGGAGCCTTTCACCTCTAAAGTATTTGTTCCAATCAGGCTCATGTTGAGAGAATAACTGGCTTGTGGGGGAGGGTGAAAGCAGAAGGGGGATATGGGGCCTTTCACCTTAGGGCACCAGTTCAAATCTGACCATCTGGTAGTGACTGACAGTCGTTACTATTTCATCAGTCTTGTGAAATGAGGTTATTGTCTAATTCCAGTTCCTGATGAACCAGTCCATATCACAACTGATCTCCCTAATGGTAGTATCTGTTGTGAGACTACTGAATGAACAGGAGACAGGTTATCCTGAGCGGTAAGATAGGGTGGGGAGGCTTGCATGGCTGCTGCCGGTGCTGTAACTATTCGATGGATGAATAGTTCCCAGCACTAAACTCAGTCAAACTTAAAAGAAAGTAATGCATATTTTATCAAACTGTCCAGGATGCTGAGCAGAGACAGAACCCAGAAAATGCTGTTTCGTCTCCCTACAGGAAATTCCTGCTCTTCTTTTACCATGGGATTGACACCTTGTTAGTAGATTATTTATAGTCTCTAATGGAGGGAGGCGGGTCAGTAGAAGTGATTCATTTTAAATGAAACCCAAAAACTATTGCTTTTTGTGTTTGTTGTAACTAATAAGGGTTGGAACACTATAAGACACAGGCTCATATTGGCATGTTTCTTCCTTTATACAGCATGGCTAGAAAGGCAACATCTGAGAATCCAATGCACATATTGATGTGCCTTCTGGTATTTTATTCTATTTGCATGCAGAAAAAAATTGAAAACTTCCAAATAAAATTCATAGAAGTCCTGTTATTAATTTCTGCAGTCATTCACAATGTACAGACTCAATGTAATTAAAGCTACAAAGCCAAGATAAGGTAAATTAACTATCAAACAATAGTATGCATTCCCTGTCTGAATATGAATTTTTCTCTTATTTATTATTTAGAAGTAATGCTTTGGGAGACGCTTTCTCCAAACATTAGTGGACCCTGTTACATTCCATTATTTACATAAATAATTTAAGGATGATCAACTAGAAATATCCAGTGAAAGTAATACTGCAGGCCCTGCTTTATTGCCTGCTACAAAAAACTTCTGTAATGAAGATGATTAGGAATATCTGTCATACCTAATATGGATGCTGTCACTGTACTCTAATCCCTCAAATGTTCAGTCAACTGGAGCTCATTTCAGGATTCCTATACCTGTATCAAGTATCTGGGTTTCTACTTGTAACTGAATATAGTTAGCATCTAGTAATTTGATCCATCTTTGTCAATCATTCTGATCTTTACAGACCATAGTTGTCACTGCAATGAAACTATCTGGCGCTTTTTAGTATACTGGTAAAAGCTACTTATACAGTACAAGCATTTAGGTTAGAAAGTAATGATGGATTGGGAACTTGTTTCTGAGCAGCCTCTTCATTTGATTTGCTTCTTTTTCAATAAATTATTAGAAATAATTCTTGAAAGGAGAATGGAACGTGTTATCAATAAATATAAAATTGCTACTAATGTTCATTAAATTTAGCATTGAACTTGTAAACAACTATCCTTAGTTTTTATCCATAAATGGCTAGGACCTCCATTTAATATCCTATTTTACAGATGACCCCTCCAGCAGCATAGTACACCCTAGAATAATGCTGGAGCACTGAGGTCAGTATTGACTTGGAAGAAAAGATATTCCCTACTGAATCACCAATATCAATTTCTGCAGAATCTGGATTTTTCTTGGATTTTTCTCTGGGAATAATGCCCAGGCCTAACTTGGTTTACCTATGTGAGATCAGATGAAATACCAGATTACCGGAAGTTGCATGCCCAGTTATAGAGATTATGGCATCTGCTTCTCCAGTTTTTGACTGCACATTGTAGGGTTCTCTTAGGAAGTGGAGAATATTTTGTTCCAATTACACTGTTAAGTGATGTCTGGGTTTTAGCTGTAGGGTGGCTATTAAAATCAATGAGAGTCATATGTTGTAATAATTGGGCCTACCTATTTACCCAAATTGTAAACTCAACGGAAAAGAGTAAGTGAAAGTTCTGAAGATGTCACAATAACTTATAACAACAAATGTTAATGGGAAAAGGTATGAAAAGGAGACAAAGACTAAATTAGTGTAAAGAAAAAGGCCTAATCAATGAGTGTGCTGATATTGTGCTTAGTAAAAACGGTAAATGTGGAACTGAAAATTAATGTGGAAACTGGTGCGTCAGACATTAGGCCTAACCTGGTGGACAAAATAAATGAGGGGACAGGCTATTCCACCCACCATTCTTTTTGTGGGTCCTTAAAGAAGGGGACTCTGGAGGGAAAATAGAGAAGAGCAAAGGGAGGCTAGTGGAGTGAGTGTCAGGATCCTGGCTGCTACCCCCATTGTTTGTTGGGACCCTGAGCCTTCGTCATCCTGATGCTGAGAGATGTCCTGACTGAACTGGGCTAGAGTGGGGGATCCACATGACATTGCCACCCCTGCCACCTCCAACTGAATCCCAAAGTCCATCTGTGATTAAATGGGATTGCACTTTAACAATAGCAGCAATAACAGCTCCAGCGCATACTAACTACATTTTTCTCTTTTACCCCAAAGGATAGTTATGATTTCTTTAATACCGTCTTAGAAATTGTCAAACAAGGGGTTTTTTCCTTCTAAAACTCTCTCCAGCTAAAGGGAACAAGAAATGTTTATCATAGGTTTTCGAGGTGGATACTGGATTAAAGTTTATTTTTTAAATTATCTCTTACTAGCGAGGATGAAAGACAGCATCTTGCTTGTTCTATGTATGCTTATTATAATACTGACACAGAGAGCAAAATGTAGCTAGTAGCAATGTAACTGGCGTACGGTGGTAATTTTAAACATTTTAACATAATAGGGAACATGCATGAGGCCACCACATATTCAAAAATACAGTTACAGAATAAAATGCATCAGCTCTAAATTGATTCCAAATACAGATTAGTGATGAAACACACATACCAACAAACAAACAAAAAACTGAAGGAATTAGTTTACCAAGACATTTCTGACCGTCAGGTTTTCCCACTGCCCATTTAGGCCAAAATGTTAAAAAAACAGCTCATAAGACTTTTATGGAATACAGTTAAAACTTGAACCTAATTTAAACCCAATTCAAATCCATATCTTAAGATGTCCTTTTTGACTCAGTTCCAGAAATCAAAGCACCCAGCATTTATTTTATCCAGTACTGTAGTTACACAGTACTTTGTAACTGGAGGAAAATTTCCCCAGGAAAGGTCTGCAACCATGGATCCTTGAATTATACAGTTAAATCTCATCAGCACTGTATCAATCAACAAAGCGTGGTCTTGTGAATAAAAGTCCAGATCAATGCAGAGCCCAGAAGCTGCACGCATTCACTGCACATGTAGATCAGCTCTACATAAATGCATAATGCATCTTTCTCTCCTTAGACCACTGATAAAAGCAGCTAAAAAAAACCCATATCCACTGTATGACAGCATACCCATACAAAGACACTTTTGAATCTTAATTCCATGAAAGCAAAACCAATTTTTCACTGGAAGACTCAAAGCCACTTTCTGCCAGTGAAGACTAAACTGCTGCTGAATTCCAGCTTTCCCATTTCAGCTGTTGGTGTTAGTGCTATTTTAAAAAATTGCAATTATATTTTTATAATGTGGAAAATATATTTTTTTACTCTTTTCCCCCCCAAGGATGAAATATTTGTATTAGCTCCAACTTCCAAAAAATGTCGAGCCGACACAAGGCCTGTGACAGTTAATGAAAGTTACAAGAGAATGAAAACAGCTGGTTATAATGGTGATAATGCTCGTGCAACCTATAGTGCTCCAGCTATAAGAATGCCTGCACACTGGAGTAAGCTGTCAGACTTGTATGTGAGTATTAAGAGTCTCAGTGCCCTAATGCTGACCATGAGGAGTGAATCATTCTTCAGTGGAGCACTCAAGGATTTGGCTGTACAACTCTTATTAATAGTAAAGAGGGGCTTAAGTTACCCTTTGAAAACAGAGCCCATTGGCCCAACTCTTATTTTCATACATGTGGGTGGGTGTTCTTGACAGTGAATTTTGCAACACAGCTGCTGATTTTGCATATGCGCAATCAGAGATGAATGCCTATGAATAGAGCCCTGCATGGATACAAAATATGTATCTGCGTCTGATCCATGATCCACAAACATGGTCTGTGGATCTCTGCATCCAGATGCAGATATCCCTGGATATAAAGTGGATATTCACAGATTTGCAGGGCTCTCTCTCTCCATTATTATTATTTATCTGTACCGCAGTAGTGCATAAGAGTTCCAACCCCATTGTGCTAGGCATTGTAGAAACACATCATAAAGAGATATTTTCCACCAGAAAGCATCAAGGTGCTTTTTTGAAACTGATGACATGAAAAATCTGTTGCTCAACATTACCCCCAGCAAGAGACTTCCCTGTAAAAAGAATAAAGCTCATATAATTTATTAGGTTTTATTTCAGAGTGTAGACCACTATCCCAGACCCTGCTTGGTGTGTTGCAAATGCCTAGCCTTGTTGCTCAACAGTGAAGTTCCAGTCTCTAAATTCAGTTGAGATCAAGTGATTTTTGGTGCTTTTTTCCATTAAATGAGATCATCTGCTACTGAAAAGTCTCCTATTTATTCTCCTTGGCCCCTACCCTAGTGCATACTGTTACCATGATTGCTATTCTATCATTATGGCTTTCAGGGAGACAAAGCACTTTTAGCAGGATTTTCCAGTTACCTGGCATGGAGAAAGGCAAATTTGGTTTTCATTATTTCTCAACATCATTGTCAAGACTATGCTGACATGTACAAGAAAATAATGTATAAAACTATCAAAACATTATTAAAAAAAACTGTTTACATTGGGTAACTTGAGAAACGCAGAAGAATGTGATGAGTGCTGTTTAGAGAACTATGGCAAGAGCATTTGGAAAACTTTACCACATATCTTTAATATCCCAGAGGATTATACTGTTTTTTCCTTTGCATAATTTTTCCATGAATAATCTTCCAAATGTTATAAATGAATGTCGCTTTTACAACCTTTTATTAAAACACAGGAACACATATGGTCTCTAGAGTAAAAAAAAAGTTATAGTCCATTAATTTTCTTCTTAAAAATATCAACAAATAAACTAGTAGAAAATATACAGAGAGGAGCATGAAAGGTGAGCTATTCACCATAGGCTAGGATAATAGAAAGAATACCAGAGACTTTTCAAGAAGAAAATTCTCAACTTTCATGCTCCTCTCTGTATATTTTCTACTAATTTATTTGTTGATTTTTATTTTAAGAGAAAATTAATGAACTATGACTTTTTTTTACTCTAGAGACCATATGTGTTCACATATGTGTGTGTAAGAAATAAAACTGATATTCACTAACTCTATTTGCTAAAACTTACTGTTGACATTCAAAGCCACAGGGGCTTACAGTCACACCTTCTGACTGCAGTGCAGACATACCCTTATAGTGTGACGGGGAGTTTAGTCTCCATTGACCATTCAGCTCTGGCCTCCCTTCTGAAACTGCCAAGAAGGGACCACCTCGTGCCAATTTTGTGATGTGATAACATATGGGGATTTGTCAAAGTTAACATAATATATGTCAAATAAAATATAAAAAGGACCCTAAAGAAGTCTGTCAGGCATCAGTGCCTCAGACTAGTATAATAGGTGAGCTTCCCTCACAATATGTCATCATAAAGGTAATGGCTGTAGCCTCAGAGTTTACTTCAATAGATTTTGACAATTACTCAATCATTTTCTGTACCTGTCTTCTAGTGGGCTAAGTACATTTACCTTACTGATGCTTCCCCCAACAGCTATGAGAGCACAGCTGGCAGAAAGCTGTTAAGTTAAAAGGAAATATATTGTCCATGCTTGAGTAAAACTTTCTTTAAAAAAAAATTCTTCCAGGTGGACACTATGACTCAACTGAGGCAAAACATGGTGGTAAAATCTCTTGCCCTCTGGGTGTAGTATGCTTTCATAAAGTATCCCGGAGATTAGGCTCTATGAATTAAAATAAAAGTTGGAAATCAATTAGGACACTGAAGAGAACTGTTTATGTTGAGAAGTGAATCCCACATAATAAAATGGTGAAAAGTTGTTGTTCTCTTCTTGATGGCTGTATCAGCTCTAATTGCTTTTACAAAATCTTGTTTTCAATTTTGTTTTGGGAAGCTTTGGTTCTGCACAGATTTTTTTTTAAAGCCAATTCTTGGTAGCAAACTTACTGATTGATAAAAATGTCTTAAATTCCACACATTTCCTCATTGATATCAATCACTTTCAAAAAAGGGTTCTGAAGATTTGCATGGAACAGAGCGCTCCATGGCAGGCTTATGAGACCACGTTTCACACAAGTGTAACATTTTCTTCCTGGGCTGTAAACTTCTGGGAGGAAAAAAAAAAAAAAAAAAGGTAGATCTTATCCTAGAAGCTCAGCCAATACTACTTTAACAACAGCACCAGGAAAGTAGCCACCTAAACCATGAGGCAGCAATTGAGGGGTTGCAGGAGGATTAGACAACTCTCATTTCTACAAAATGACTGGCTGTTAAAGCACTCAGCACAAACTATTTATTGGTTACTGAGGCAACCATTAAAACAAACAGCAAAACTAAATGTCAGACTCCGTGTTTACATGGAAAATTATGCTTTCCTTTGAATCTAAAATACTGGAAATGCCATACAGATTACATCACCAGTGTAGTACATCTACTGCCAAACGGTTACAAATGTGCAAACATCCTGGTGTCTCTGCCTTTCCAGCTGTATGGTTTTTTGAATGTTTTGTTTTTTTAACTCTTAAGTGTCACCTGCTCTAGGGCTAAAAAAATAATGCATTAAAACAACAAGTTACTTAAATTCTTCAGCCACTTCCAGGGCTGACCATATTGGGCTGAATTCTATCCCCAGTTACAGCTGTGCAAATAAAATGGTTACCCACTTTTTTCGTAACCATTGTTCTTCGAGATGTGTTGCTCATGTCCATTCCGTTCTAGGTGTGTGTGCGCGGTCATCTGAGATTTTTGCCTTAGCAGTATCCGTAGGACCAGCTGTGGCGTCCCCTTGAGTGCCATGCTCATGTGTTGGTATATCAGGTGCCACCAGCCCTAAACCCTCTCAGTTTCTTCTTGCCGACAACTCCGACAGAGGGGAAAGAGGGTGAGTAATGGAATAGACATTGAGCACCACATCTCGAAGAACAATCATTACAACAAAGGTGGATAACTGGTTTTTCTTCTGCAAGTGACTGCTCATGTCGATTCCATTCTAGGTGACGCACAAGCAGTATCAATGGAGATGGGTTCAGAGTGCGTGGTCTTGCAGTTTGCAGCACTGCTCTGCCAAAGCCAGCATCGTCTTGAGCTTTCTGGGTAAGCGCATAATGAGACATGAACATGTGGACAGACGACCAGGTAGGGGCTCTACAGATCTCTTGGACTGGTACCTGTGCCAGAAAGGCCGCTGATGACGCTTGTGCCCTAGTCAAGTGTGTCGTCATGATTGCCGGCGGAGGCACTTTGGCCAGCTCAGAGCAGTAGCAGATGCAGACTGTGATCCAGGACGAAATCCTCTGAGCAGACACCGGGCAACCTTTCATTCTGTCTGCCACCACTACACACAACTGCGTTGGCTTATGGAACGGCCTTGTTCTATCTATATAGAATGCCAGCACCCTCCTGACATCCAAGATGTGTAGCCTGCACTCCTCATCTGATGCATGAAGCTTTGGAAAGAAGATGGACAAGTATATATCCTGGCTAATATGAAACTGGGAAATGACCTTGGGCAGAAATGATGGGTGCGGTCGCAGAAGGAACTTATCCTTGTAGAAGACTGTATAGGGCGGCTCCGAAATAAGCGCCCTGATCGCAGACACCCTGCAGGCTGACATAATCGCAACCGGGAATGAAACTTTCCAGGCTAGAAATAGGAGAGAGCAGAAAGCCAGAGACTCAAATGGAGACCCCCCATGAACGTCAACAACACGAGATTCAGGTCCCAGGAGGGACAGTTTCCTGGACATGTGGGTAGAGATGCTCCAGACTTTTCAAAAACTGTGCCATCATGTTGTGAGCAAAGATTGACCTGCCTTGGAATGGAGGATGGAAAGCCCATATAGTGACCAGGTGGACCTTGATCGATGACAGGGACAAACCTTGGAGTTTGAGGTGCAGCAGGTAATCCAGGATCTCCTGAAGCATGGCCCAGCACATGAATCTTTTCCATTTAGCCAGGTAAGTCACTCTGGTGGAGGGTTTCCTGCTACCCAGCAAGACCTTCTGGACAAGGGCCGAGCATGCCCATTTGTCTGTGCTTAGCCATGCAGTAGCCAAGCCATCAAATGCAGCACTGCCAGGTTGGGATGCAAAAGGCTGCCATGGCTCTGTGATCCGGCCAGAGGGGCAGCTGCAGCGGGGTGGCTACCGAAAGGCTTGGCAATGTGCCGAACCAGTGCAAAAGAGGCCACGAAGGGGCTATTAGGATAACTTTTGCCCTATCTTGCCTGATCTTCACAAGGACTCTGTGAATCAGCAGCACTGGCAGGAAGGCATACATCAGTCCCCCTGACCATGGAATGAGAAAGGCATCTAACAGGGAGCCCTTGTCCATTCCCCAGATCAAACAAAACACGTGGCACTTTCTGTTCTGCCTGGATGCAAACAGGTCCACCTGGGGAGTCCCCCACCTCTGGAAGATTATGCCGACCATCTCTGGATGGAGCGACCACTCATGGTGAGAGAAGTAAGTCCTGCTGAGGTGATCCGCCACGACTTTCCTGGTTCCAGGCAGTTGCATGGCTATCAGATGAATGGCATACACCCTGGCCAATGAGAGGCCAAAGGGCAGCACTGTGAATTAAAAATGGTGCCTGCCCACTATGAAATGGAGGATGTGTCTGTGACCTGGGAATATACAAATATGAAATAAGTGTGCTTTAAGTTGAGGGTGGTGTACTAGTCTCCTGGATCCAGGGAGGGGATGACAAAGGCCAGGGAGACCATGCGAAACTTCAACTTTTTGGAGAGACTTGTTGAGGCAACACAGGTCCAGGATGGGTCTGAGGCCCCCTTTCAGAATTAGGGAGTAGTGGGAATAGAACCCTTTTCCTTTCATGTTCTGAGGGATCTCCTCCACTGCCCCTAGGTGCAGGAGGTTCTCGACCTCTTGATCATGAGAAGTGTTCCTGAAGAGGAACAGGAAAGAGCGGGGGAGGGAGGGAGGGGCGGTCGAAAATTGCAGGATATAGCCCCGAGATACTATGTCCAGCACCCAGCAGTCCGAAGTGACCCGCAACCAGACCGAGTGGTAGGGATGAAGACAGTTGAGGAAAGGACAGGGAATTGACTGGGGCATTGCTTTCAGGTGCACCTTCAAAATGAGCACTTCTGGCCCCCGGGATGCTTCGCCAGGCCAGGCTGCATGGGTGAGTGGGAGGAGGAAGGGCGGTGACGACTAAAACTTGTGTATCTGTCCCTTCTCCTAGCAGACCCCTGACGAGGCTGCCAAGGCCTTGGTGGCGGGGGCAGCCGGAAATGCTTCTGTGCAGACTGCAGCATATGCATGCCCAGCGAGTGAAGGGTGTCCCGAGTGTCCTTCAACCCATGCAACCTCATATCCATTTGTTTGGAGAAGAGACCATTCCCATTGAATGGGAGATCTGGATCTTGAATGGGAGGAATGGATCGAGATCTGCATCTCTTGGAAAAGGCCAGTGGTCTGAAGCCAGGAGATGCGTCTCATAACCACCGCCGCTGCAACCACCTTAGCCGCTGAGTCCCATGCCACCTGAAGGAAGCATCTAGCCGCTGCGGTGCCTTCCTCCACCAGGGTGCCAAATTCTTGGGCCAAAACCTGCAGGAGGGACTCCTTGAACTTATGGAGGGAGAATCATGAATTAAAATTGTACCTGCCCAAAAGGGCCTGATGGTTCGCCATCTGGAATTGTAGGCTGGCAGTGCAATAAATTTATCTCCCAAAAAGGTCCAATCTTTTCGCCTCTTTATTTTGGGGAGTTGAGCTGGTGTGCCTCACTTGTCTTTTTTGTTGGCCGCAGAGACAACCAGCAAGTCCGGAGGTGGGTGGGTATAAAGGTACTCGAACCCTTTGGCTGGGACAAAGTACTTCTTTCTGGTCCTTTTGGAGGTGGGAAGGATGGAAGACAAGGTTTTCCAGAGGGTCTTGGCAATTTTGAGGACCCTGTCATGCACTTGTAGTGAAACATGGGCTGGGATAGAGGCTGAGAGGACACTGAACAAGGTCTCCACCTACTTGGCCATCTCCTCCACCTCTAGGCCCAAGCTCTCAGCCACTCATCGAAGCAGGGCCTGGTGTTCTTTAAAGTTGTCAGGTGGGCTGGCTCTTGAGGGTCCCGTAACCATCTCATCCAGGGATGAAGATGACGACTGTATCACCGGAGGAGGTGCATGCGGGAGGGAGGTTTAAAGGTGGGTGTGGTCTCCCCTACCCCTACCTCCAAGCATGACGCCAATCAGGCCACTGTGCTGGTCACTGGCTGTGCTGCCAAGGAAGTGTCATCGATCTTGATGCGGCCTTGGGAGACCAATTGGGCCGATGGAGTCTGGGCGAGGGGCTGAACTGCCTTTCCGTTCCAGAGAAATCCCCTTTCAGTGACCATGGTGGAGCCACTGCCGCTGGAGACTGGTGCCTGGAGTGAGAGGATCGGTGCCAGTACCGAGGGGACTGGTGCCAGGGCTGGGGGGACCAGAATCAGGATGGGGAGTGCTCCCAAGAGGCAGGCGACTGAAAGCTGCACAGAGAGGACAACCTGCGGGGAGGGTGAATGGTACCGGCAATACAGAGACCGGCGCCTCCCTTAGGTCATCCACGTAGAAATGGTGGGGATCGCAATGCGGTGAACGAGGGTGAGCCTCAGAGGACCTGGTCTCCGACTCCGGAGATCTTCAGGGTGGAGGAGAGCACTGCCTTGTCTCAGGGGATCAGAGGTGCTCCACTGCTCCCTACGGGGTCTTAGCAGCTCGCTTGCTCTCGTGTGGAGCTGTTGCAGTTTCCTGTGGCACGTGCAGTGCCGGCGGCGCGGACGGAGGCCTCTGCTCTCTCGGTACCGTCAGGGGTTTGGATTCCCTACCACTCCCGGGAGTCGGTGGTGGATCCTTTAAGGGGCTAAGGGCCCTGACTGGGAAGGCACGTCCATGTGGCTCCGGAGTGGCAGGGTGGCCCGAACTGGGTCCTTTACCCCATGTTCCATGGCCCTTCTTGCTCAGTGCCAGGGAGCTGTGCTTCTTTGTTTACTTTTTGGGCACTGGCGATGGGGAGCGGTGCTGGGCAGAGCCTGGTGCTGGGGGTGCGCTGCACACCGAGGCTGAGGTACTAGGTGAGTGTTGGTGGGACGGCCTGGAAGCCAAACAAAGGAAAGCCTCCATGAGGAAAGCCCGCAAGTCAATATCCCACTCTTTCTGAGTCCTGGGTCAAAAATGTTCACAAAAATGACACTTGTCCTTCACATGTGATTCCCCCAAGCACTTGAGGCAGCTGCTGTGGGGGTCACTTACAGGCATAGGCCTGTTCAGGGCCAGCCCACAACATTTTGGCACCTGAGGCGGGGAGCTCAAATTACAGTCACTATTGCAGGGACATTTTCACTAGGTTCTGTTGTTGTTACAAAATGCACCATTAAAGTCATTTGTTCCATATGGCTGATGTCAGGTGTGCAGTCCAGAATAACAGAGTAATATCTTTCAGAGTAGCAGCCGTGTTAGTCTGTATTCACAAAAAGAAAAATGAGTACTTGTGGCACCTTAGAGACTAACCAATTTATTTGAGCATAAGCTTTCGTGAGCTACAGCTCACTTCATCGGATGCATAAATTTATGCTCAAATAAATTGGTTAGTCTCTAAGGTGCCACAAGTACTCCTTTTCTTTTTGAGAGTAATATCTTGCTGACTTCAGATCTGCCACAATCTTCTGTTTGACTTTTGTTGCCAGTAACTGTATGATCTCATTTTGAATTGTTTTTCCAAGGTAGTGTGTGTGTACATTTCTTGGGTGGTGACTCTTCTTCGATGCTCCTGGAGTACAGCATCAAACTCATCCATCAGCTCCATAATTTTAAGGAAGTTTCTGATGTTTGGCACATACAGCTGATCCGAAGTGCCACGCAGTGCTAGGTTTTGGGTAGCAAGCATTCTCACAATGACAACGAGCCTTTTCAGAACATTTTGCCAGTAAAGAGACTCTGATGCACTCTTCTCTTGATGCTGATCATCCATGGTGGCCTTTAACCTTAGTCTCATCTCAAACTCTTTCCACCTATGGAATGCTCTCTGGTGAGTTGCTGCCTTCTCATGGCATGTCAGATTTCTAGCCAGATTTTTCCAGTCCTTTGTTTCTGTAGAACCCAGTGTGGCTGGAACATTAGACTGGAAGAGTTTGCAACAAAAACAGCATGCAGCATTCTGGGTTTTTGAGTACATAAGCTATGGCCTCTCCACTTTGTCACCACTTGGGATTTCATGCCAGTAATGTGTTGGATGGAAACTTCTATTTTTATTGTCTTTGGGGAATTGTCTTCATTGTCTTCACTTGCTGTGGCCCATGCAGTACAAGGAAGTCCCTCAGGCTACTGCTAAAGTGGGTCCACAGTCCTGGATCATCTAGACTGAAGGAACTAAACTCAGCAGAAAGCTGTTTCTTGCACCTCCACCACACTCTTCTCTGATCTACACTTTTCTTCAGGAATGTGCATGGTTACATCCAGATATGGATGCTGCAGTAGCTGCCAGGTCATCTGCACTCTGACTAACTGGAAGATCAGGCATCTCCTCACCACTCACATCCTCACTGAGGCCGGAAGGCTCACCGTGAACATTTGTGTCTATGTATCTCAGGAGAGCTCCTTCCTGCTTAGATAGAAAAGCTTCCTTTGCTTTCTTTCTTTTTTCTGAATGCTGCCCCAGAGGGGCGTTTTTTTCTTTCACTCATGACTGCTATTCTGTGACAGCTATAGTGGCTCCCAGCACTCAATTGAAGGGGACAAATAAGCAGGCTGGTAGCAGGGCCCGAGTGAGGGAAGATATCAGCGTCTTAAGGGCTTAACTGGCTCCTACTACTCCAGTTGACTGCCTGTTCTCCTCAAGTGGGTTCAGGGAAGCAGCAGGAAACAGGAATCTCCCTGAGAAGCTGGTGTTAATCAGTCCAGGCTCCTGGGGGGTGCTAGAGAGGTACATAAGAGGCTCCTCCTCCTCTCTCCCTGCAGCTCCTGCTGCTTTCTGTTATTCCCTCTCACCTTTTCTCCTGCCTGCCTGTTATGTCTCTTGTGCCCTGCTTCCTCCCGCACAGCACTCCACCATCTCTGTGCATCTAGAGCAGAGAGAATACATATGTACCAGCAGCAGACACAATTTTCTACACTCTTGGTCCTAGTGGCGTGCCCTCCCCCCCAGCCCCGCCACAGTCTGACACCTGAGGCAGCCGCCTCAGTTTGCCTCATGGTAAGGCCATCCCTGGGCCTGTTACAGTCCATGCAGAGACCCCAGAGACCGGGGCATGACCTCCACTTAACACTAACTACTATAAACAAACTATTTACAAGGCCCTAAGGCTCTACGTCAGAAAAGACAAAACCGCAAGCCCTTGCTATGCAAGGAAAGGTGCTCCGAGTAACCACCACGGGCGGTAAAAAGGAACTGAGAGGGCATAGGGCCAGCAGCACCTGATATACTGATGCATGAGAGTGGCACTCAAGGGGGCGCCACAGCTGGCCCTATGGATACCACTAAGGCAAAAATCTCCAACGACCTCACACGTGGGCGCTCACACACCTAGAATGGAATCAACATGAGCAAGCACTCGAAGAAGAATCCTGATTTCTGCAGAGTTCCTATGGATCTATATTGAGGTAAGAATTTAGCCTATTTACTCCTTTGGCAGTAAGTATTATGGGGCCTCAACAGTGATGGATTTCTCCATTCTAAAGCACAGTGGAAACACAAGAAATAACAGATCTTATCTATAACTGAGCCCTGACGACTGCTCTACTTCAACACTGCCTCTGAAGAACCTGCTCACCAGACTCTCACCACCAATGCAGTCTAAAGGGGAGATGTAAAATGTTGACCCTTGAATGACGGGGTTGTTAAAAATATCCAGATTCCGCTTTGGGAGCTCACATTCCAATGCTTGGGAAACTCTCGCATGGATCCATTCAACATCATATAAAATACAGATCAGGTCCCTACTGTTAGCATCTATTTTTTGAACATGAGTATTACTCTTTCAGTAGTTGAACACTTTTTAAAAAGACAAAATAGACAAAGCTTTTGTAAAAAACAAACTTTCTATGTTCTGATTAGCTACTTTTCAGAGTGACACTGAGATCCACTAGAAAAACACATGTAGCTATCTGTACTGAACATCGCATTTAGTGATGTTCTAATTCTAAAGAATGTCAGACACTGGGAACTCTAAACATATCTGCTACATATTATGTCAAATATTCTGTTTTGCTCTGGGGAAAAAAATACTTAGCTCTATCTTCCAAAACAATCTGTCCGCTGGATGTAATGTGGGCCATCTCTTACCCAACACTGCAGGAACACAGATGCCATTTTTCAGCTAAGGCATTCAATTGGGAAATGTGAACAATTAACGTTTTCTGTGCATCATTAATGTCCTGTTTTTATAGCAGATCTAAGGGACTTAAAAACAGTCTCAATCAAGTTGTGTGAATCAGAAGAGTCCCTGAAAAACACAGGATTAAACTTCTGGTAAACTCCCATGTTCTAAAACTATTTATAACAAACTTCTATATATGAGGGGATGCAATTTTCCTATAAAAGCACTATCTACAATTATACATAAATGTGGCAATGTAATGAGATTACCACTAAAACAAAAAATACCGTTGTGAGACATTCATTTCAATCAAATGTCTGCCTCCTGTTT
The DNA here is from genome assembly GCF_965140295.1 of Lepidochelys olivacea. NCBI lineage: Eukaryota > Metazoa > Chordata > Testudines > Cheloniidae > Lepidochelys > Lepidochelys olivacea. Next base: position 28,089,892 of record NC_140426.1, on the reverse strand, counting down.
TGATTTACTAGAAAACTGGTTGGCAATCCAGGTGGAAAATGGACAGCTGGTTTTCTCCAATATTTTGCAAACAGAAATACTAACAAATGAAACTGTTTCACTGAGTCTTACACAGACAGAGGATACTTCACTAAGAAAAACTATGTCTCCATGCAATGATCTTTAGTATACTCTGTGGGAGGGAGAGGGGAAGGAGGAGAAGGGCCGGTTTTGTTCAATATCTTCATCAATGATCTGGAGGATGGTGTAGATTGCACCCTCAGCAAGTTTGCAGATGACACTAAACTGGAAGGAGTGGTAGATACGCTGGAGGGTAGGGATAGGATACAGAGGGACCTAGACAAATTAGAGGATTGGGCCAAAAGAAATCTGATGAGGTTCAACAAGGACAAGTGCAGAGTCCTGCACTTAGGACGGAAGAATCTCATGCACCGCTACAGACTAGGGACCGAATGGCTAGACAGCAGTTCTGCAGAAAAGGACCTTGGGGTTACAGTGGATGAGAAGCTGGATATGAGACAACATTGTGCCATTGTTCCCAAGAAGGCCAATGGCATTTTGGGATGTATAAGTAGGGGCATTGCCAGCAGACAGAGGGACGTGATCATTCCCCTCTATTCGACATTGGTGAGGCCTCATCTGGAGTACTGTGTCCAGTTTTGGGCCCCACACTACAAGAAGGATGTGGAAAAATTGGAGAGAGTCCAGCGGAGGGCAACAAAAATGATTAGGGGACTGGAACACATGACTTATGAGGAGAGGCTGAGGGAACTGGGAGTGTTTAGTCTGCGGAAGAGAAGAATGAGGGGGGATTTGATAGTTGCTTTCAACTACCTGAAAGGGGGTTCCAAAGAGGATGGATCTAGACTGTTCTCAGTGGTGGGCAGATGACAGAACGAGGAGTAATGGTCTCAAGTTGCAGTGGGGGAGGTTTAGGTTGGATATTAGGAAAAACTTTTTCACTACGAGGGTGGTGAAGCACTGGAATAGGTTACTTAGGGAGGTGGTGGAATCTCCTTCCTTGGAAGTTTTTAAGGTCAGGCTTGACAAAGCCCTGGCTGGGATGATTTAGTTGGGGTTGGTCCTGCTTTGAGCAGGGGGTTGGACTAGATGACCTCCTGAGGTCCCTTCCAACCCTGATATTCTATGATTCTATGTGCTGAAGGAGGAGAAGCACTGGAAAGGAAACCCTATTTCCATCTTCAAGCCAGGCAACTAAAGTCAAGGACCTGAGGACAGACACCCACCCCTTACTGGATTTTGAAGTGACTAATCATTACCACGATATTATATTTGGTAACACAACGCAGCTCATAAGAGAGAAATACAGTATGTCACACTCAGAGTTTGGCTAGAGAGCTGTGAACTTAAGTTTTATTACCTTTAATACTGAAGCAGCTCAACTAAGATGTGTCTAGTATCTCATGGGAGACACTAATGGCCCAGAAATCACATTAATTTAAATGGCATTACAATGTCCTCAGCCCTTTGTGGAGCTGGGCCTTAAGTTACCATGTGTCTGATTCTACTTTTACACCAGTTTTCACTATTTAAACTCCACTGACTGCAATGGTCTTACTCCTGATTTATAATGGTCAAACTGAGAGAAGAATCTAACCCTATATTAATTGACATTGATAACTGTGGGTATTCAGACCAAAATACCCCAAAATGAAAGTATTGGAAAATACAGTCACAGACTGGACTGTTTTTAACTCTGTATGGTCAAAATCCACGACTGATGTTTAGTACATTTTATATTTTTAATCTATTCAAGGGGAAACTTAGCTATATTTTTTTAGCTTGAAATACAGACTTCTAATCCATTGACAAAAGATCACACATAAAGAATAATTTAAAAACATACCACGGCTTATAAAACTGATATCACACAGGTCATCATTAGCAGAGAATTTTGAATGGCGATTAGGTATTGGGGATGGGGGGGGGGGGAAGGTTAACATTAAAAAAAACCTGAGAAATGCTTTAGAAGAGTGACTGACTGTTGTGTGTGAGATCATTTTTCTCAAAATTTTCTCCATGAAATTCATTAACTTGTGTGTCTGTGCACCATTGCCTCTACTGGAGAGATTGTCTATTAGAGGGTGAGATGATCAAAACCCTAACAGAGTCCAGAAAAGAGAATAAACTTCTTTTTAACAGCTTATGCAGATTCTGAATTAGCAAAAGTGGTAAGGACCTGCATTTCTGAAGGCAATTCCCAATGCAATAAGATTAGAATTTGCTGATGAATGTGGAATCTGAATACGTAAATAGCAACTGGATTTAGACTTTTGTTGTGGCAACTGCTGCACTGCTCCCTCCCCTACCAACCTCCTAAACAGAAAGCTCTTTCTTTCCCTGACACAGGGAAGAAAGGTAAGCAGCAGTATACGAACCCTGGACTTCAGGAAAGCAGACTTCGACTCCCTCAGGGTACGGATGGGTATGATCCCCTGGGGGACTAACATGAAGGGGAAAGGAGTCCAGGAGAGCTGGCTGTATTTCAAGGAATCCCTGTTGAGGTTACAGGGACAAACCACCCCGATGTGTCGAAAGAATAGTAAATATGGCAGGCGACCAGCTTGGCTTAACGGTGAAATCCTAGCGGATCTTAAACATAAAAAAGAAGCTTACAAGAAGTGGAAGGTTAGACATATGACCAGGGAAGAGTATAAAAATATTGCTCGGGCATGTAGGAATGAAATCAGGAGGGCCAAATCGCACCTCGAGCTGCAGCTAGCGAGAGATGTCAAGAGTAACAAGAAGGTTTCTTCAGGTATGTTGGCAACAAGAAGAAAGCCAAGGAAAGTGTGGGCCCCTTAATGAATGAGGGAGGCAACCTAGTGACAGAAGATGTGGAAAAAGCTAATATACTCAATGCTTTTTTTGCCTCTGTCTTCACTAACAAGGTCAGCTCCCAGACTGCTGTGCTGGGCATCACAACATGGGGAATAGATGGCCAGCCCTCTGTGGAGAAAGACTCAGAAAGACTGTGGAGAAAGGTTAGGGACTATTTAGAAAAGCTGGATGTGCACAAGTCCATGGAGCCGGACGAGTTGCATCCGAGAGTGCTAAAGGAATTGGCGGCTGTGATTGCAGAGCCACTGGCCATTATCTTTGAAAACTCGTGGCGAACGGGGGAATTCCCGGATGACTGGAAAAAGGCTAATGTCGTGCCAATCTTTAAAAAAGGGAAGAAGGAGGATCCTGGGAACTACAGACCAGTCAGCCTCACCTCAGTCCCCGGAAAAATCATGGAGCAGGTCCTCAAAGAATCAATCCTGAAGCACTTACATGAGACGAAAGTGATCAGGAACAGTCAGCATGGATTCACCAAGGGAAGGTCATGCCTGACTAATCTAATCGCCTTCTATGATGAGATTACTGGTTCTGTGGATGAAGGGAAAGCAGTGGATGTATTGTTTCTTGACTTTAGCAAAGCTTTTGACATGGTCTCCCACAGTATTCTTGTCAGCAAGTTAAAGAAGTATGGGCTGGATGAATGCACTATAAGGTGGGTAGAAAGTTGGCTAGATTGTCGGGCTCAACGGATAGTGATCAATGGCTCCATGTCTAGTTGGCAGCCGGTGTCAAGTGGAGTGCCCCAGGGGTCGGTCCTGGGGCCGGTTTTGTTCAATATCTTCATAAATGATCTGGAGGATGGTGTGGATTGCACTCTTAGCAAATTTGCAGATGATACTAAACTGGGAGGAGTGGTAGATACACTGGAGGGTAGGGATAGGATACAGAGGGACCTAGACAAATTGGAGGATTGGGCCAAAAGAAATCTGATAAGGTTCAATAAGGATAAGTGCAGGGTCCTGCACTTAGGACGGAAGAACCCAATGCACAGCTACAGACTAGGGACCGAATGGCTAGGCAGCAGTTCTGCGAAAAAGGACCTAGGGGTGACAGTGGACGAGAAGCTGGATATGAGTCAACAGTGTGCCCTTGTTGCCAAGAAGGCCAATTGCATTTTGGGATGTATAAGTAGGGGCATAGCGAGCAGATCGACGGACGTGATCGTCCCCCTCTATTCGACATTGGTGTGGCCTCATCTGGAGTACTGTGTCCAGTTTTGGGCCCCACACTACAAGAAGGATGTGGATAAATTGGAGAGAGTCCAGCGAAGGGCAACAAAAATGATTAGGGGTCTGGAACACATGACTTATGAGGAGAGGCTGAGGGAACTGGGATTGTTTAGTCTGCAGAAGAGAAGAATGAGGGGGGATTTGATAGCTGCTTTCAACTACCTGAGAGGTGGTTCCAGAGAGGATGGTTCTAGACTATTCTCAGTGGTAGAAGAGGACAGGACAAGGAGCAATGGTCTCAAGTTGCAGTGGGGGAGGTTTAGGTTGGATATTAGGAAAAACTTTTTCACTAGGAGGGTGGTGAAACACTGGAATGCGTTACCTAGGGAGGTGGTAGAATCTCCTTCCTTAGAAGTGTTTAAGGTCAGGCTTGACAAAGCCCTGGCTGGGATGATTTAATTGGGGATTGGTCCTGCTTTGAGCAGGGGGTTGGACTAGATGACCTCCTGAGGTCCCTTTGAACCCTGATATTCTATGATTCTATGATCTGTTTTGTAACCAGAATTTCTGTCTTGTTTTAGGGGCTGAATGTAACAGGAAACTGAATGCTTTTTACTGCTTATGTAATGCCAACAGACCCCGGTCCTCGGCGGGCGAGATCGAACCTGGGACCTCTGGAGCTTAGTGCAGGAACCTCTACTGCATGCGCTAAAAGCGATATGGCTGTTAGCTATGACTGTAGAGCTGACTCAATCTCTCTAAGTGGTCTTGGTGCCACTAGATGGGACAGAACACCATACCCCGAAAGTGTGTGGGTTACACTTATACCACAGAAGTGTTCTCCTTTGGCAGAATGAAGGCATAAATCACCTTAGCTAAACTCACAAGATTTTTATGGCACAAAGGAAGTGAAGAGAAAGAGCTGAAATCTGATGGGCTCTGGCATTTGGTGGACACCCGTGTACCAATTCATCACTCCTTGCACACTTGTAAAAATAATTAAATAGAAAAGTTCATTTTGCTCCGACTTGCATGGCTGCAGCAGTATTTCATGTATATCATTAACAGCTTATTTAAATGGCTTTCGTTGAGTTATAAACAAGGATGATATAAACCACTTTCTGGATGCAAAGTCTAATCTAGAATACATCTATCAATTTCTCTCTCGGTCACTGTAACAGTCCTCACTTGGGGTCTGGTTGGATAGTGAGGCCTAGTGGTCACGGCCGCAATGGGATTGTGAGGAGGGGAGCCCGGGCCCTCCCATTCCACTGTGCTCTGACTCAGAACACTTGGGACTACCAGTTGTCTGACAACCAAGGCTGCTTCAGACTGTCCTCCCTGGGCCTCTTCCTCTCGTACCCCCCCACCCGTCGGGGTCATCTTAGTCCAATGCTTTCCCCTAGTGGGGAAATCCAAACCACAATAAGAGGGATTATTCATATTCTGGAAAAAGAGGTAAACAGTGAGATGGCAAAAGTTGCAGATGATACAAAACTACTCAAGATAGTTAAGTCCCAAGCAGACTGTGAAGAGCTACGAAAGGATTTCACGAAACTGGGTTACTGGGCAACAAAATGGAAATGAAATTCAATGTTGATAGATGCAAAGAAATGCACATTGGAAAACATAATCCCAACTATACATATAAAATGATGGGGTCTAAATTAGCTGTTACTACTCAAGAAAGAGATCTTGGAGTCATTGTGGATAGTTCTCTGAAAACATCTACTCAATGTGCAGCAGCAGTCAAAAAAGGGAATAGAATGTTGGGAGTCATTAAGAAAGGGATAGATAATAAGACAGAAAATATCATATTGGCTTTATATAAATCCATGGTACACCCACATCTTGAATACTGCATGTAGATGTGGTTGCCCCATCTCAAAAAAGATATATTGGAATTGGAAAAGGTTCAGAAAAGGGCAACAAAAATTATTAGGGGTATGGAATGGCTGCCATATGAGGAGAGATTAATAAGACTTGGACTTTTCAGCTTGGAAAAGAGACGACTAAGGGGGGATATGATAGAGGTCTATAAAATCATGACTGGTGTGAAGAAAGTAAATAAGGAAGTGTTATTTAGTCCTTCACATAACACAAGAACTAGAGGTCACCAAATGAACTTAACAGGCAGCAGGTTTAAAACAAACAAAAGGAAGGTTTTTTTTAAACACAAGGCAGAGTCAACCTGTGGATCTCCTTGCCCGAGGGTGTTGTGAAGGCCAAGACTATAGAACTAAGAACTAGATAATTTCATGGAGGCTAGGTCCATCAATGGCTATTAGCCAGAATGGGCAGGGATGGTGTCCCTAGCCTCTGTTTGCCAGAAGCTGGAAATGGGCGACAGAGGATGGATCACTTGATGATTACCTGTTCTGTTCATTCCTTCTGGGGCACCTGGCACTGGCCACTGTCGGAAGACAGGATACTGGGCTAGATGCACCTCTGGTCTGACCCAGTATGGCCGTTCTTATGTTACCAATGTCCAAGGTCCACAGGATACTTCCCTCTCTGGTGGTCTCTGGGGTGGGTCCTTCCTTGCCTCTGGGAGGGCTCCTTTGGGCAGCTGTGTCAGAGTCTTAGGCTTCCTTCTGCTCTGCACTGTTGGAGCTGTGAGTCTTCTCACCTCCAGCTCTGCCACCCAAATGAGCTAATTCCCTGCCTTTTAATTCCTCCAGCAGATGGAGGGGCGATCAACAGGTTATCTCAAGTGCTTATATACAAATGCACAAAGCCTTGGAAACAAGCAGGGAGAACTGGAGGTCCTGGTGATGTCAAGGAACTATGACGTGATCGGAATAACAGAGACTTGGTGGGATAACTCATATGACTGGAGTACTGTCATGGATGGTTATAAACTGTTCAGGAAGGACAGGCAGGGCAGAAAAGGTGGGGGAGTAGCACTGTATGTAAGGGAGCAGTATGACTGCTCAGAGCTCCGGTACGAAACTGCAGAAAAACCTGAGTGTCTCTGGATTAAGTTTAGAAGTGTGTGCAACAAGAGTGATGTAGTGGTGGGAGTCTGCTATAGACCACCGGACCAGGGGGATGAGGTGGATGAGGCTTTCTTCCGGCAGCTCACGGAAGCTACTAGATCGCATGCCCTGATTCTCATGGGTGACTTTAATTTTCCTGATATCTGCTGGGAGAGCAATACAGCGGTGCATAGACAATCCAGGAAGTTTTTGGAAAGCGTAGGGGACAATTTCCTGGCGCAAGTGCTAGAGGAGCCAACTAGGGGGGGTGCTTTTCTTGACCTGCTGCTCACAAACTGGGTAGAATTAGTGGGGGAAGCAAAAGTGGATGGGAATCTGGGAGGCAGTGACCATGAGTTGGTTGAGTTCAGGATCCTGACGCAGGGAACAAAGGTAAGCAGCAGGATACGGACCCTGGACTTCAGGAAAGCAGACTTCGACTCCCTCAGGGAACGGATGGCCAGGATCCCCTGGGGGACTAACTTGAAGGGGAAAGGAGTCCAGGAGAGCTGGCTGTATTTCAAGGAATCCCTGTTGAGGTTACAGGGACGAACCATCCCGATGAGTCGAAAGAATAGTAAATATGGCAGGCGACCAACTTGGCTTAATGGTGAAATCCTAGCGGATCTTAAACATAAAAAAGAAGCTTACAAGAAGTGGAAGGTTGGACATATGACCAGGGAAGAGTATAAAAATATTGCTCGGGCATGTAGGAATGTTATCAGGAGGGCCAAATCGCACCTGGAGCTGCAGCTAGCCAGAGATGTCAAGAGTAACAAGAAGGGTTTCTTCAGGTATGTTGGCAACAAGAAGAAAGCCAAGGAATGTGTGGGCCCCTTACTGAATGAGGGAGGCAACCTAGTGACAGAGGATGTGGAAAAAGCTAATGTACTCAATGCTTTTTTTGCCTCTGTTTTCACTAACAAGGTCAGCTCCCAGACTGCTGCGCTGGGCATCACAAAATGCGGAAGAGATGACCAGCCCTCTGTGGAGATAGAGGCGGTTAGGGACTATTTAGAAAAGCTGGACGTGCACAAGTCCATGGGGCCGGACGAGTTGCATCCGAGAGTGCTGAAGGAATTGGCGGCTGTGATTGCAGAGCCACTGGCCATTATCTTTGAAAACTCGTGGCGAACCGGGGAAGTCCCGGATGACTGGAAAAAGGCTAATGTAGTGCCAATCTTTAAAAAAGGGAAGAAGGAAGATCCTGGGAACTACAGGCCAGTCAGCCTCACCTCAGTCCCTGGAAAAATCATGGAGCAGGTCCTCAAAGAATCAATCCTGAAGCACTTGCATGAGAGGAAAGTGATCAGGAACAGCCAGCATGGATTCACCAAGGGAAGGTCATGCCTGACTAATCTAATTGCCTTTTATGATGAGATTACTGGTTCTGTGGATGAAGGGAAAGCAGTGGATGTATTGTTTCTTGACTTTAGCAAAGCTTTTGACACGGTCTCCCACAGTATTCTTGTCAGCAAGTTAAGGAAGTATGGGCTGGATGAATGCACTATAAGGTGGGTAGAAAGCTGGCTAAATTGTCGGGCTCAACGGGTAGTGATCAATGGCTCCATGTCTAGTTGGCAGCCGGTATCAAGTGGAGTGCCCCAAGGGTCGGTCCTGGGGCCGGTTTTATTCAATATCTTCATAAATGATCTGGAGGATGGTGTGGATTGCACTCTCAGCAAATTTGCGGATGATACTAAACTGGGAGGAGTGGTAGATACGCTGGAGGGGAGGGATAGGATACAGAGGGACCTAGACCAATTGGAAGATTGGGCCAAAAGGAATCTGATGAGGTTCAATAAGGATAAGTGCAGGGTCCTGCACTTAGGACGGAAGAACCCAATGCACAGCTACAGACTAGGGACCGAATGGCTAGGCAGCAGTTCTGCAGAAAAGGACCTAGGGGTGACAGTGGACGAGAAGCTGGATATGAGTCAGCAGTGTGCCCTTGTTGCCAAGAAGGCCAATGGCATTTTGGGATGTATAAGTAGGGGCATAGCGAGCAGATCGAGGGACGTGATCGTTCCCCTCTATTCGACATTGGTGAGGCCTCATCTGGAGTACTGTGTCCAGTTTTGGGCCCCACACTTCAAGAAGGATGTGGATAAATTGGAGAGAGTCCAACGAAGGGCAACAAAAATGATTAGGGGACTGGAACACATGAGTTATGAGGAGAGGCTGAGGGAGCTGGGATTGTTTAGCCTGCAGAAGAGAAGAATGAGGGGGGATTTGATAGCTGCTTTCAACTACCTGAAAGGGGGTTCCAAAGAGGATGGCTCTAGACTGTTCTCAATGGTAGCAGATGACAGAACGAGGAGTAATGGTCTCAAGTTGCAGTGGGGGAGGTTTAGATTGGATATTAGGAAAAACGTTTTCACTAAGAGGGTGGTGAAACACTGGAATGCGTTACCTAGGGAGGTGGTAGAATCTCCTTCCTTAGAGGTTTTTAAGGTCAGGCTTGACAAAGCCCTGGCTGGGATGATTTAACTGGGAATTGGTCCTGCTTTGAGCAGGGGGTTGGACTAGATGACCTTCTGGGGTCCCTTCCAACCCTGATATTCTATGATTCTATGATTCTATGGAGCATTTGCTGCAGGTGTGACAGGGCGGGGCTGGCTGAGCCCAAAATAATCCCTTAACCTCATGTTGCCCAATGTGGGGTTTGTATATCCCATCATAGTCACTCAGTGGTCTAGGTTTTGATCATAATAAATGTCATTCTGAATTTGAAACTACTTATCAGATCAGGTCTGCTTCCTCTCATCAACTATTGGGTAAGAACAGACAAAGCTGGCAAATCAAGATAGCTTAAAACAGTACAGCTTTCAAGATGATGGATACTATTTCAGTAAATATAATTTGCATGTTCTGATTTTTAGTCTGGTTCAGAGAAATATTTATATTTCTGCTCATTTTCCAAAGTGAATAACCTAATTAGAAAACTGTAAATGCAGCATTCCTATTCTCTATCCAGCTTTTAGACCTTAGAGGTTTTTAAGTCCCAGCGTGACAAAGCCCTGGCTGGGATGATTTAGTTGGGGTTGGTCCTGCTTTGAGCAGGGGGTTGGACTAGATGACCTCCTAAGGTCTCTCCAACTCTAATCTTTTGTATTCTGTGTTGTAATAGAAATCAATATATTTGAAAATGTAGAAAAACATCCATAATTATTTAATAAATTTCAGTTGGTATTCTATTGTTTAACAGTGAGATTAATCACAGTTAATTTTTTTAAGTTAATTGCGTGAGTTGACAGCCTTAGTATTTTTTCATTATAGTTTTTTTTTTTTTAAGTGTGTTGCTTTTTCACCACACTTGTTAGTTTTAAAGTTCCCACTTGGGCATGGTGCCTGTCGTATACCTTATTCGTTGGCATCTTTGGACTGCTCTTGCTCCAATGTTAATGAAGCAGCTTGGGAAGAGTGAATACTCTCTTGGTGGTATCTATTCCAAAGTCTTATGCTGAAGCTTTCAGAGGCTTGGAACCATGGATTTAAAGACTTTTGAGGGAAAAATCAAAGCTGGTCAAGCAGGCAGGTGCTGCTAAGACTGCAGGTTCATTGAAGCTGACAAAACAAGAGGCATCCTAGATCTTTGCATCCCATTAGCCAGCCAGTCACAACTGGAACTGAAGAAAGAAGAATCTTTATCCAAAGGACTTTCTCTGCTGAGAGCAGCATTGCGCTTGGGAGCTGGTATGGATATTGTTTTCATATCAGATGTTCTCATTTTTCTGGAGGTCGTTACTCCAGTGCCATCATTCTGATTACCATCCACTCATTCTTTAAAACTAGAATTCAAGACATAACTGACTGCCTGCCTGAGAATCTGATCTTCTAGTATACATAATGCTCCTCTGAATGAACAAGGAATGAAATGAATATTTTCTGTGTGATAGACTCTGCTTCCTCTGTGATGTTTATGCATAAGCTCCCATTCATGCTGTGTAGAGCTCTGCATATATATTAGTGAGCCATACTCCCTGTAATTTCCAGGTCAACTGAAGAATTTGTGTGTATTAAGTTAATACCACTTCATGGAAACTACAGAACCCGAATCACCAAAAAAGAAAATCAACCTTCTGCTGACTCAGATGATGAAAATGAACATGCATCAGTCAGCTCTGCTTTGGATCGTTATCGAACAGAACCCGTCAATAGCATGGACGTATGTCCTCTGGAATGCATGGAAGCATGAAGGGACATATGAATCTTTAGCGCATCTGGCACGTAAATATCTTGCGATGCTGATTATAACAGTGCCATGCGAACGCCTGTTCTCACTTTCAGGTGACGTTATAAAGAAGAAGCGGGTAGCATTATCTCCTGCAAATGTAACCAAACTTGTTTGTCTGAGTGATTGGCTGAAGTAGGACCGAGTGGACTTGTAGGCTCTAAAGTTTTACATTGTTTTATTTTTGAATCCAGTTATTTTTTGTACATAATTCTACATTTGTAAGTTCAACTTTCATGAAAAAGAGATTGCACTACAGTACTTATATCAGGTGAATTGAAATATACTATTTTCTTTTGTTTTTTACAGTGCAAATACTTGTAATCAAAAATAAATATAATGTGAGCACTGTACACTTTGTATTCTGTGTTATAATTGAAATCAATATATTTGAAAATGTAGAAGACTTCCAAATATATTTAAATAAATGGTATTCTATTGTTTAACAGTGCGATTAATTGCGTGATTTATCACAATTAATTTTTTTAATGCTTGACAGCCCTAAAAATACACAAAAAACTAACAACTATACTTCCACTAATTATTGAGAGGATGCAGCAAAGTGCAGACTAAAGACCAGTTGGTTCTGCTGCTCACCAGCTGCTAACTGCAGTGTTTGAACAGGGATTGATAGAGGGTTGGGGCCATTGCTCAATATAAAATTTCAGGTCTAAATATTCAAACCCATGAGAGAGGATGCACATAGCTCACATAATGTCTATTTGTTTTCTAGAGTTTTTGGCTCGACAACAAAGTTGCATGCACATCCCACAGGAGAAGATTCGGGCAGGCAATTCTTGAAGATGAATTATTCATTATGAATTATTTTAGCTCTAGTTTCAAGGCTAAGAGGCAAATGCTGATCTAGAAAAGTCACTTATTAGATCATACCATCCACATTCCATGGCTAGTGCAGGATTCTTTTATAGTTTATGTTTACACATTTTTTTATCCAGTTCAGTTGTAAATGTTCCAACTTCTGGTACTTTCACAACTGCCTTTCCTTATGGATTTAGCTATTAATGCCTTCATGTAAATTAATTTCTCCAGCTCTGCAACTATTTTTATTGTACTTAAGAATTTCTGACAGTTTGTCAATATCTTTCTGGGAATGAGGTCCCCAGAGTAAAACATTATAATGCAGAAAAGGGCTCCTTATGCTGTGATATGGTGTCTTTGTATATATAGTTCAAAAGTACATGGTCCTTTTTTTCCCCTCATACAACACTGCAACCTGATGCCTAATTTATCATCCCTAAGATATCACAATATCAATGCAGAAATTCTTTCTGAATCTACCAGATTTTTCACAGTGATTAGCAAGGGTACTGTACTGGGGAAATGGAGTATGGGAAAACACCTTCAAACTAGGAGGTCAAAATCACCTAAAAATCTGGTTTGATTTTCAGAGCTGCTAAGTATGAGCAGTATCTATTGACTTCAGTGAGAGTTGTGGATGCTCAGTACACATAGGAAAAATCAGACAACTTATTAGGTGCCTAACTTTAGGAACCCAAATGTGAAAGTTTTATTCAATATCTTCATCAATGAATTTAGATAATGGCATAGAAAGTACACTTATAAAATTTGCTGACGATACCAAGCTGGGAGAGGTTGCAAGTCCTTTGGAGGACAGGATTAAAATTCAAAATGATCTGGACAAACAGGAGTATTGGTCTGAAGTAAGCAAGATGAATAAGGACAAATGCAAAGTACTACACTTAAGAAGGAACAATCGGTTCCACACATACAAAATAGGAAGGAGTACTGCAGAACGGGATCTGGGGGTCACAGTGGATCACAAGCTAAATATGAGTCAACAGTGTAACACTGTTACAAAAAAAAAGCAAACATCATTCAGTGATGTCTTAGCAGAAGTGTTGTAAGCAAGACACGAGAAGTAATTCTTCTGCTCTACTCCGGGCTGATTAGATCTCAACTGGAGTACTGTGTCCAGTTCTGGGCGCCACATTTCAGGAAAGATGTGGACAAAGTCCAGAGAAGAGCAACAACAATGATTAAAGGTCTAGAAAACATGACCTATGAGGGAAGATCGAAAAAATTGGGTTTGTTTAGTCTGGAGAAGAATGAGGGGGGCAATGGTAACAGTTTTCAAATACATAAAAGGTTGTTACAAGGAGGAGGGAGAAAATTCTCCTTAACCTCTGAGTATAGGACAAGAAGGAATGCTTTAAATTGCAGCAAGGGTGATTTAGGTGGGACATTAGGAAAAACTTCCTGTCAGGGTAGCTAAACACTGGAATAAATTGCCTAGGGATGTTGTAGAATTTCCATTTTTGGAGATTTTAAAGAGCAGATTAGAAAAACACCTTGTCAAGGTTCCTCCCCCACTCTGAACTCTAGGGTACAGATGTGGGGACCTGCATGAAAAACCTCCTAAGCTTATCTTTACCAGCTTAGGTCAAAACTTCCCCAAGGTACAAAATATTACCCCCGTTATCCTTGGACTGGCCGCTACCACCACCAAACTAATACTGGTTACTGGGGAAGAGCTGTTTGGATGCGTCCTTCCCCCCAAAATACTTCCCAAAACCTTGCACCCCACTTCCTGGACAAGGTTTGGTAAAAAGCCTCACCAATTTGCCTAGGTGACTACAGACCCAGACCCTTGGATCTTAAGAACAATGAACAATCCTCCCAACACTTGCACTCCCCCTTTCCTGGGAAATGTTGGATAAAAAGCCTCACCAATTTGCATAGGTGACCACAGACCCAAACCCTTGGATCTGAGAACAATGAAAAAGCATTCAGTGTTTTACAAGAAGACTTTTAATAAAAAATAGAAGTAAATAGAAATAAAGAAATTCCCCCTGTAAAATCAGGATGGTAGATATCTTACAGGGTAATTAGATTCAAAAACATAGAGAACCCCTCTAGGCAAAACCTTAAGTTACAAAAAAGATACACAGACAGAAATAGTTATTCTATTCAGCACAATTCTTTTCTCAGCCATTTAAAGAAATCATAATCTAACACATACCTAGCTAGATTACTTACTAAAAGTTCTAAGACTCCATTCCTGTTCTGTCCCTGGCCAAGACGACTACAGACAGACACAGACCCTTTGTTTCTCTCCCTCCTCCCAGCTTTTGAAAGTATCTTGTCTCCTCATTGGTCCTTTTGGTCAGGTGCCAGCGAGGTTACCTTTAGCTTCTTAACCCTTTACAGGTGAGAGGAGCTTTCCCCTGGCCAGGAGGGATTTCAAAGGGGTTTACCCTTCCCTTTATATTTATGACACACCTGTTAGGGATGGTCTAGATAATCCTTAGTCATGCAAGGGACTGGACCAGAAGACTTCTTGAGGTCCCTTCCAGTTCTATGATTCTATGTTTATATTTCAGCTGAACATAGCTTCTTCTGGGGCTACCTTAGTAAAAATTAACTCATTTGTCAAGATAATCCAAATATTTCAACACAAAGCCAGATTACATATCTAAGCCTACAATCTATTTGGAATCCTAGCACTATATTAACAAGATGAAGCCCAAGTGAACACTAAATACCATTGTATCTACAAAGAATCTTATATATTTTAAAAGGACACTGCCAAGTTAGGAAGATAAACTTTAGTTTCTTAAAAGCATTTTCCCTCACTGTTTAGAAAAAGCTCTTAGATGCTCAAAACTGAAAACTGGTTACATATCTCCCTACCCCCACTTGCATGCATGTACCAATATGTTATTATAGGGCTGTTCCTGGGCACTTAGTTACACACTAGTTATTTATTGTCCATGAGGGCTGGGCTGCACACACAAGCTTCTTATTGCATGGTTAATCAAATAAAGGCAAGCAGGTTTTGAAGAATTTGTTTTCCAAACCACTACTCTCAAATCACAAACCCTCATCATACAGAATGACATAGTTTCTGGAAACATATGAGCAATAAAAAGGCAAGTTCGCATTTTGGGCCAACCAATCTCAACAGTGGTCCTTTAATCAAACATGTTGCCTAGTTTTGGTAAAACAAGGCTCCATTTCTATGACTTTATGCATCATAATATCCTCAGTGTCTATTTAGTCAAGTCAAGGGAAGCAGTGTGTTGTACCCAGGCTCCTACTGAATCCCACAGATCCACATGGAATCTAGTAGCTGTGAAGGTTGTTACTTTACCTTCAAACTGGTAACAGGGCACTTAGAAATAAAATAATGAAACATCCAAGTTGTCCCAAGTCACTTATATCAAATCCTTTCATAAGACAAAAAGAGACAACAGCCTGTATTGTGTGGTTACCATCTTCAGTCTGCTTCCGAACAAGTCTTAGTAGATAATGGGGAAGCATGTCTGTATATTGGGGAAACAGACTCCAGCCAAAATCTCTTATGAATTCTATTGTATAGATAGATAATAGATAGTGTTGGGTAGTTATCACAACACTCCTTTACCCTTTCCCGAGGTGATATAGCTCCCTTCCTTAGTTCAAAGTGCTACTTTACACAGAACTATGTGTAGAGAACTTAATTTACTATTTACTGCACTGAATCAAGCACACTGAAAGAGATACAGTCCTGATTTCTATTCACTAGATAAGTATAAATGAAAAAGCACATTTGTAACAAACACTGAATCCATCCAATTTCTGTTTCATGTACAAATACTCTATCTATTCCTTATGTAGCATTTGTGTTCAGTGATAAATTATGCTTATTTATAAGTTAGCAATCTTTATCAATGCTCAGCTGTCAGAGATACTCTACCTCTTAGAAAAAAGGAAAGGAGTACTTTTTTGCAGATACAGACTAACACGGCTGTTACTCTGAAATCTACCTCTTAGGGGACTGCTCCATGGAAACAAGTCTGACAAAGAAGCACAGAGTAATACCACTGGGCACGTTGGTCCCTGGCAGGAATGATGTGGTGACAAGGCTGGTGTGGAGACAAACTTGGTTAGCAGTACTGCACCCTTGCCAACCTGTGTTGGCCAGCCCCAGGGATTATCTCTAGGGAAACAGAGCTGGAATACCTCTGTGCTTTTACTCAAAAGTACAGAGGAAAATACCTACTTGGCTTGTATACTGGCTATTAAAAATGTGGAGCTTGCCAACCACTAACCTCAGAAATGCTCATTTTCCAGTTTCATGTGAAATTAGAGATCGATAAACCCATTAGCCAAACAGTGCTGAATGCATGCTCCATCTACAATCTCTTCAAGTGAAGAATAACTTCTAAAGGTTTTGATTTTACTTATTTTTTAAAAGATTATAGGATTTGCCATTCTACTGCAGATGAAAAGGCAAAACTTCCTTCTTGACCACTGGAGCATGATATCTGATGAGCATCGTAGCTCACCACCTGCAATTGTTATTAGCAGTTATACAATCATCTGGCTATTTCTAAGATGCTGCCACACTATCTGATTCTGACCACCCATGGCAGTGAACTCCAGACTAACTACATGATGTGTGATTTGTTCTAAATTGATTGGCTATTTATTTTACCAAGTGACCACTTGTTTTTGTTATTACAAATATACTGAAGTCAGGTGCTCACTACTGAAAAATTCATCACTGACAGTTCTACAACTATTACATTTTTAGGATCATCTACATCACTCAATGCTCTGAAGGTCAGAATGAGGTATTGATTTTCTGACAATTCTTTCAGCATACCTATTTAATTACAATAAAATGCAATTTTCCCATTTGAAATGCAATGAATCCCTAGGCAGAATGCTGATGTGAATTGGATTCACTATATGGACATAACAAGCTTAGAAACTCCAGATGCATAAACTAGAGAGAATGATTTAAGTAAATACAGATGTAATATTGATATGTTGTTGAGATTCAAATATTCACAACAACTTTTTATACCTGCAAGATCTTCCTTGGAGGAGACCAGTCGAGGAGAGCTGCTTCCTGGCTCAATTCTTAAGGATAATCTGGAAAACAGGATTTTAGACACATCAGTAGTGAAAGCGTTCACTGAAGTTAGAAAGGTAAACAGAAGAAACTAATTATTTTATTTTAAGTAGGAAGTCTGGTTTGATCTGAAAGAATATTTATTTATTTAGCTTCAATACAAAACAGGTCCAGGATTCCTAAAGTTAACCTCTGCCCTTTAAATCCACCTAAGAGACTAAGAGATATTGTGGTGGGTTTTGTACCTCGTCAACCCCTTTGATTCTGGGGGTGGGGGGAAGGTTAACCACACCTCCTGGCTTCTACGCTGGTTTCACAACCTCCCCGGTAGTCAGGGCTGTATGGCCCAATGGCCAGAGTCCCTCTAAATCTTCTTCCCCGGTGGGATAGCACGGCCTAGCGGCCAGAGTCCCTATAGTACGCTCCTAAAGCAGTGTGGCCCAATGGCCAGAGTCTCCCAAAACTCTCTTCCTCTGGTGGGATACCGTGGCCTAGTGGCCAGAGTCTCTATAGTGCGCTCCTAAAGCAGTGTGACCTGAGGGCCAGAGTCCCTCTAAGTCCTCTTCCCCTCTTAGGATAGTGCGACCCAGCAGCCAGAGTTCATCTATCTCCTTTGGGATAAGAGAGGGGTCGGTGAATTATGTTGTCACAAAAAAAAGGGGGGAGGTTAGAGACCCCAGGTAGGGGAGCCCGAGCGCACCCGTCTTCACCGGGCTCCAACCCAGGGCCGTGTCATTGATGGCATGATCGGCCCCGGGTCAACGGGGAATCCTACCGCAACACGCTGCCCTCAGTGTGGTGGGAGATACTACTCCTTTCCCTTTCCTGGGTCACTTCCTACCAGTTCTCCAAATGTAGCAATCCCTGTGGCATCAGGGTCTTCAGGTTCCTCAGCCTCTGGGGCTCCCTGGGGTTCCCACATCTGCCAGTCTCTGGTCCCACTTCCTGGCCCCTCAGCTCCCTCCTATACAAGTCGCCACTGCTCCTGGGCTGGAGCCTCCGCTGGGTGTCCTCCTTCCTCAGCAGCCAGCCCTGACTGAGCAGCTCTGCAGGCTTTTATACTTGACTCTCTATTGGAACATGCCCAGCAGAGCCTCAGGGGTGTGGCTTCCTCTGCCAGCAGGGAAGGGTTGACCCTCTCATTCCCAGTGCGGGGCCAGTCTGCTCTGTCACAGATATGTTTAAAATGTCAGTGTGAATTATCTTTTATACTTTTTGTCAAAGCAGAAATATGAATCTGAAAATGCAGACACGAAAACCATAGTGGCAAAGAACTCTTCCCTTTCTACATGTTTGTGGGAGGGGTCCCTACATGATCCCAGAGAACTGTGCGGTAGGAAATATTTATTTTATAAATGTGATAATTATGTGTACTTATGAAAATAAGGCTTATTTTGTGGGATTTGAAAAAGTTTGTAAGAAAATAATACTGAATAAATATAAATGTTTAATAGTATATTTATTTACAAGAATGTAATGTTAATTGTAACATATCATTCTGCCTGCCTGCGAGGGTTTATAGTTAAGGCTCCATGTCTGTCACGGAGGTCGCAGAAGTCAGGGATTCCGTGACTTTCCATGACCTCCGTGATGGCGAGTGTGGCTGACCTCAGGGCCGCCCATGCAGCTAGCTCCGGGGCCTGCTGTTCAGGTGGCCCTAGGGACAGTCACATCTGCCACTGCTGGAATGGCTCTGCAGCCAGCTGCTTGGATGGCTCTGCAGTCAGCCGTGCAGCTGCTGCTGGAGCGGCCCCGGGGCCAGCCATACACCCCCTTCCATTAGTGCCCCCGTCCCCAACCAAGATTTAGTCACGGGTATTTTTAGTAAAAGTCATGGACAGGTCACGGGGCCATGAATTTTTATTTATTGCCAGTGACCTGTCCATGACTTTTACTAAAAATACCCGTGACTAAATCGTAGCCTTAGTTATAATGTATTTATTGCTGTAGTATCTCAACACTCCTCCTCATGTGTCCTTTCTTCTGTTGCATCTACCTCCTCCAACCTCTTGTTTAACACATACACTCCTCATCCTGGCACCCACAGATCATCTATTATGCACCAGTGTTTTTGAGAGGAGAATTTGAACAGGGCTGCAATTTTACTGGGGGTATTTAAATTCATACAAACAACATTACTAGTCTTAATTCTTCAGCATATGGCAAGATTGGGGAGTATAATGAAGAGCAACTGCCCCACCAGCTACCCACCCAGAGCAAAGTGCTGTCACATCGGACAAGACAGCCTCAAATGATCCACAGCATTACTCCAGAGACAGATTATACTGTCCCTGTTTGCAATGGGTTGCACTGTTATCAATATTCAAAGGGTAATTCCGGACGTACATATTGACATAACTTGGTTCCACAATGTATCTGGTGCCTCAGAAGGCAGAATGGACAACATACCACCAACACTACCTACAAACATTACATCCCAGAAATGCTGGTTTTCATCCCTGACGCACAATTCAAGAATGCTCTTATTGCAACCAGTGTCACGCTGGATTTCCTAGAGTGCTAAGACAACAACATTTCCATTCCAAAATTCTTTCCTGCTCTGCTGCAAAAAAACAGTGCAACGGTGAGGGCCAGTGTCCAGAGAAATGATCTTTAATGGAAAGCATCTGTCTTAACACACTGACACCAGGTCAATGCACAATTATACAGGCATTAGAAAATAGTGCAATAATATAAATATCTAGGCAAGATATATGCTTCTTTATTAACAAGAAGGTTAATATGATGGCCGGGACAGGACACAGTGAATTACAGTGAAACCAGGGTAATCAGAGAAAGATAAATGTATATCCACAAAATGCACAACTAGCAGTAGAAAATAATGGGATTTAAGGGAAGTTGTTTGGTCTCCAAGGTAAAAGTCTGTAATCCTGCTCAGTCTTTTATTTAAAGGTTGACACATCAGAAGTGACATTTTTTCTTAGACCAGTTCAAAAATGCATTTTGATCTATCCCAACAAAAACATCAATATGAAAAAGCCAACTCTGGATCAAATTATTAGACTTGGATAAGGATCCTTATGCCTGAAATACCTAGGCACCTGGCTTCCACAGGAATGACTCTGGCATTATAAAATACGGAGAGTTGCAATTTAACTCCAAGTTTAAGGTAATCCTACAACAGTGATTCAGTTTTCAATTTTAAGTGGATCTTCAACCATCCATGGAAGACAGATGACCCTTGAAGAGGATTTTATGCTAAGAAGAATGGAAAGAATGTTCTGCAAGGAACAGGTGGACAACAGGTGGTGTACTGCCTTTCCAGAACCAAGACATTAGACATCACTCTAAGATTAGAGATGTTACTGAAGCTGGCAGGCAAAGTTCCTCTGGTAATGGTGCATATCACAGCAGTAATGACACTGTGTTACAAGGTACTTTACAGTTTAAAGATAACATCAAGGAATGCAAAATGGTGCTGAAGCAGAAGAATGTCCAAGTGATCTTCTTGGAGATCCTTCCTGTCCTGCAAGCAAAGGAAGACAGAAAGCAAAAGATTCTGGAAGTAAATCACTGGCTAGTTAAGTGATGTAAGACAGAAGGTTTTGGTTTTGTGGAATACTTGGTCCATCTTCTGTGTAGAGAGGGGGCTTCACGGTTTGGATGGCCTCCATCTCAGTAGAAGGAAAACCAATTTCCTGGGGGACAGGCTGGGAGCAGTGGGGACAAAAAAACTAACTGGCTTCAAGACTGAATTTGATAAGTTTATAGAGGGGCTGGTATGATGGGACAGCCTACAATGGCATGTGGCCCATTGGCAACTGCCAGTAGCAAAAATGCCCAACAACTGGAGATGGGACTATAGATGGGCAGGACTCTGAATTACTACAGATAATTCTTTCCCAGGTGCCTGCCTGGTGGGTCTTGCCACATGCTCAGGTCTAATTGATCACATATTTGGGATCAGGAAGGCATTTCCCCCTGCAACAGTTTGACAGAGACTAGGGATGGGGGGGGGTGTTGCCTTCCTCTGCAGCATGGGTCATGGGTCACTTGCAGGTTTAAACTAGTGTACATGGTGAATTCTCTCTAACTTGAAGTCTTTAAATCATGATTTGAGGACTTCAGTAACTCATCCATGGTTAGGGGTATATTAAAGGAGAGGATGGGTGAGGTTCTGTAGCCTGCAATGTGCAGGAGGTCAGATTAGATTATCACAATGGTCCCTTCTGACCTTAAAGTCTATGAGTAGTCAGGAGGGTGTTAAACTAATAATAAAAGAACAGGATAAAAAGAGGGAACAAAGGAGCATCCATTTAGCACACAATAAAGCACATAGTTAATCAAGACACCAGTGGACATGAAGAAAAGAAACATTTTATTTAATTATACACCAAAGCTAGGAGCATGGGTAGTAAAGAAGAAGAATTGGAATTATGCAATTATGAGCATAAATTTGACCTACTTCATATTACTGAAACTTAGGGGGAAGATCTGCATGATTGGAATGTTAAAATCAATGGTGTGACCAAAGTTCCTGCTCTACCTTGGTGGGTCCTGCGCTTATTGGCAGATTTGCTCACCTTGGAGCTTCATGGCAACCCTCAGCTTGGCTGTTTTTCTGAATTCACAGTCCAGGTCGACTCCTCCTGTGTCTGACCAGGAGTTGGGAGGATTTGGGGGGAACCCGGGCCCGCCCTCTACTCCGGGTTCCAGCTCAGGGCCCTGTGGAATGCAGCTGTCTAGAGTGCCTCCTGGAACAGCTGTGTGACAGCTACAACTCCCTGGGCTACTTCCCCATGGCCTCCTCCCAAAACCTTCTTTATCCTCACCACAGGACTTTTCTCCTGATGTCTGATAATGCTTGTACACCTCAGTCCTCCAACAGTCCGCGTTCTCACTCTCAGCTCCTAGTACCTCTTGCTCCCAGCTCCTCACATGCACACCACAAACTGAAGTGAGCTCCTTTTTAAAACCCAGGTGCCCTGATTAGCCTGCCTTAATTGAGTCTAGCAGCTTCTTAATTGGCTGCAGGTGTTCTAATCAGCCTGTCTTAATTTGTCTCCAGAAGGTTCCTGATTGTTCTGGAACCTTCCCTCTTACCTTACCCAGGGAAAAGGGACCTACCTAGCCTGGGGCTAATATATCTGCCTTCTATTACTCTCCTGTAGCCATCTGGCCCGACCCTGTCACACTATACATTTACAATTTTTGAAGTTTGCTTTTTTGTATTTGTTATAAATACAAAATAAAATTTATGCATAGAAAAAAAAAACCTTCCCTCTTACCTTACCCAGGGAAAAGGGACCTACCTAGCCTGGGGCTAATATATCTGCCTTCTATTACTCTCCTGTAGCCATCTGGCCCGACCCTGTCACACTATACATTTACAATTTTTGAAGTTTGCTTTTTTGTATTTGTTATAAATACAAAATAAAATTTATGCATAGAAAAAAAAAACCTTCCCTCTTACCTTACCCAGGGAAAAGGGACCTACTTAGCCTGGGGCTAATATATCTGCCTTCTATTACTCTCCTATAGCCATCTAACCCGACCCTGTCACAATGGTTATATCCTATTTAGGAAGGATCAAATAGAGAAAAGGGTTGGAGGAGTGACACACTATGTAAAAAATGATTACCTGCTTCCAACTCACTGACAACTTGGAAGAAAATGATCTTAAATGCTTATGGCTCAATGTCGTAACAGATCAAGCACGAGATGGGCTACTAGTTGGAGTCTGATACAGACCACCAAATCACATTAGAGAACAGGATGACTGTCTTTTTAAGCACCTACTTATAATGTGTAGGTTTAAAAAAAAAGTTATCATGGGGGACTTCCAACTTAGTGACACATGCTGGAGGTCCCATGCTACCAGTACTAAATCATTGTTGCAATTTCTGTATATTATAAATGATCTTTTCCTAACTCAGAAAACGTTGCATCCAGCATACGTGAATTCTGTATTAGACCTCATCTTGACAGATAAAGGATTGATCATGGATCTAAAAAATAGCGGTAGCCTAGGTACAAGTGATCATGACTTGATCACACTGTAATGTGAAAACAGAATATTGTCCAAACCAGTAAAATATATACTTGATAAATTAAAAGGGATTGATTTCACAAAGATAAAAACAATTATGAGCCAGATCAGTTGGGAGAGAGAATTTAAACAGAAAAATGTGAATGATAATTGTGAACTGTTTAAGAACATTTTACTAGCTGCCCAAAAGCCACAATTGAGAAAGAAGGACACACTGGTTAAAAAAAAAAATCAACTCAGTTTAGTGGGCAAATGAAAGCAATGTGATAGACCCAGACCGGTTGGGTGCAGGAGTCTGGCAGAAGGAAAACACACTGGACGAATAGTTTTCTGTTCCCTGAGTGACCAGGGCAGGGGCTACCCCAGAGCAGTCAGGAAGGTGCTAGAAGCAATTAAGTCAGGCAAACTCCATAAGAAACCTGGAACCAACTAAGAACTGATTAGAAGCAATCAAGGGAAACAGGCTAATCAGATCACCTGAAGCCCATTTAGAACCAGCTGGGACTAATTTAAAAGGAAGTCCCTTCAGAGAGGCTGGCTGGTAGGAGCTGGGAGTAAGAAGGTGTGTTGTGTGAAGACTGGGAGAAAGAAGGTGCTCAGTAAACTGGGAGAACAACAGAAAACTGGGAGTAGCTGGGAGAACAAGCGTGGTCAGGTACTGAGGAGGGTGCTAGGAGGGACAGTTGGGGAAGTAGCCCAGGGAAGGGCTATAGCTCCAGAAGTATAGGAAAACAACCTGTTGCCGCTGCCAATTAGGGTTCCTGGGCTGGAACCTGGAGAAGAGGGCGGGCCTGGGTTCCCTCCCTCCCCCCCCAAACCCAAGAAGGAAGACCAGGACTAAAGAGGGTTCTTACACAAAACCCGTTGACTGGCCAATGATGAAGGTGACTCAGTAAGCTGTAACCCTTGCCACTAGGAGGGGAGAGAGGCTACATTGAGGGTCACAAGAAACATCTGAGGCAAGTTAAGGGGAAGTTGAGAGTAATGAATATAAATCAGTTGCTAGGAATTGTAGAAAATTAATAAGAGAAGCAAAAGGACACAAGGAGAAATCTATGGACAATAAGGAGTTTAAAAATTATATTAGGGACAAAAAGAATCCTAAAAATTGTATTAGATAGATATGGTAGAATTGTCAATAATAATGCAGAAAAGGCAGAAGTATTCAATAAATATTTAAGAATATAAGAACATACGAATGGCCATACTGGGTCAGACCAAAGGTCCATGTAGCCCAGTATCCTGTCTTCCAACAGTGGCCATTGCCAGGTGCCCCAGAGAGAATGAACAGGTAATCATCAAGTGATCCATCTGCTGTCACTCATTCCCAGTTTCTAGCAAACAGAGGCTAGGGACACCATCCCTATCCATCCTGGCTAATAGCCATTGATGAACCTATCCTCCATGAATTTACCTAGTTCTTTTTTGAATCCTGTTATAGTCTTGGCCTTCACAACATCCTCTGACAAAGTGATCCACAGGTTCACTGTGCGTTGTGTGAAGAAATACTTCCTTTTGCTAATTTTAAACTTGCTGCCTATTAATTTCATTTGATGACCCCTAGTTCTTGTGTTATGAGAAGGAGTAAATAACACTTCCTTATTTACTTTCTCCACACCAGTCATGATTTTATAGACCTCTATCATATCCCCCCTTAGTCATCTCTTTTCCAAGCTGAAAAGTCCCAGCCTTATTAATCTCTTCTCATACGGCAGCCGTTCCATACCCCTAATAATTTTTGTTGCCCTTTTCTGAACCTTTTCCAATTCCAATATATCCTTTTTGAGATGGGGTGACCACATCTGCACGCAGTATTCAAGATGTGGGCATACCATGGATTTATATAGAGGCAATATGATATTTTCTATCTTATTATCTATTCCTTTCGTAATGATTCCCAATATGTTGTTCGCTTTTTTGACGGCCGCTGAGTGGATGTTTTCAGAGAACTATCCAAATGACTCCAAGATCTCTTTCTTGAGTGGTAACAGCTAATTTAGACCCCATCATTTTATATGTATAGTTGGGATTATGTTTTCCAATGTACATTTCTGTTCTTTATTTGGAAAAAAGCCAGATGATGTAGTCATATCATATGAAGATGAAACACTTTCCACTCCAGGAGTGACTTAGGAGGATGTTAAACAGTAGCTAATAAAGTTTGACATTTTAAAATCAGCAGATCTGGCTAATGTGCATCTAAGAACTTTAAAAGCATTGGCCTAGGAGCTGTTTGGATTGCTAATGTTGATTCTCACTAAGTCGTGGAACACTGGGGAAGTTCCAGAAGTATGGAAGAAAGCTAATGTAGTATCAATATTTAAAAATGGTAAATGGGATAACCTGGGTAATTATAAGCCTGTCACTCAAACACTGATCCCAGGCAAAATAATAGAAAGGCTGATAAGGGACATAATTAAAAAAGAATTAAATAAAGGAAATATAACTAATGCTAATGAACATGAATTATTGGAAAAGCAGATCTTGTCAAATTTGATTTTTTTATGAGATTGCTTGATAAAGATAATAGCATTGACGTACTTAACTTAGATTTATGCCAGGCATTTTATTTGGTATCACACAGTAGTTTGATCAAGAAACTGGAACAAATACAAAATCAACAAAGTGCACATTAAATGGATTAAAAATTGGCTAACTGATAGGTCTCAAAATGTAGTTGTACATGGGAAAACATCATCTAGCCCTTTTCAAACTGTGGGTTGGGACCCCCAAGTGGGTCACGACCCCATTTTAATGGAATCGCCAGAGCCAGCATTTGTTACTTGCTGGGACCCGGGGCTAAAGCTGAACCCCCACCTGAGGCAGCGGGGCTTAGGCAGCAGGGCTCAGGCTCCAGCCCCCTCTCTCCCCATCTGAGTCAGCAGGGCTTGGGCTCCAGCCCCCTCTCTCTCTGCCTGGGGTGGTGGGGTTCGGTCTCCGGCCTCGCCTCCTCCCACCCGGGATAGCAGAGCTTGGGCACCTCCCCCGGGGCCATGTAGTAATTTTGTCATCAGAAGGGGGTCACAATGAAGTTTGAGAACCGCTGGTAGGTGTAGTGCTTCTAGTGGTCCCACAAGTAGCAGTTCTCAGCCCTGTGCTATTTAGTACTTTGAACAATGTCCTGAAAGAAAATATAAAATGACTACAAATAATTTGTAGTTTACACAAAGATTGGGGAGTGGTAAATAATATAGAGGAGAGGTCACTGATACAGAGTGATCAGGATTGCTTGGTAAGCTGGGCGCAAGCAAACAATATGATTTTAATATGGCCAAATGTAAAATTATACATCTAGGAACCACAGATGTAGGCCATACTTACAGAACGAGGGACTCTATTTTGAGCAGCAGTGACTCTGAAAAGAAATGGGGGTGGGTGGGTCATGGTGGGTAATCACATGAACATGAGCTCGCATGTGTGATGCCGTGGCCAAAAGAGCTAATGCGACCCTTGATTGTATAAAAAGGAGACTGCTGCCCAGGAAGGTTATATTACCCTTTGTATTTGGTACTAGTGAATTGCTATTGGAATACTGTAGCCAGTTCTGGTGTCCACAATTCAAGAAGGATTTTAATAAATTGGAGAGAGTTCAGAGAAGAGCCATGTGAATGATCAAAGGATTGGAAAATATGCTTTACAGAGATAGATTGACGGAGTTCAATCTGTTAAATGTAACTAAGAGAAGGTTAAGGGGTGGCTTGATCAATCTATGGCAGGGGTGGGCAAACTTTTTGACCTGAGGGCCACATCTGTGTATGGAAATTGTATGATGGGCCATGAATGCTCATGGAATTGGGGGCTGGGATGTAGGAGGAGGTGAGGGCTCTGGCTGGGGGTGTGGACTCTGGGGTGGGGCCAGAAATGAGGAGTTCAGGATGCAGGAGGGGGCTCTGGGCTGGGGCTGGAGGTTGGGGTGCAAGGGGGAGATAAGGGCTGAAGATGAAGGGTTGGGGGTACAGGAGGGTGCTCTGGGCTGGGAGCAAGGGGTTTGGAGGGTGGGAGGGGGATTGGGGTGGTGCAGGGGTTTGGGGCAAGGGAGGGGGTCAGGGGTGCAGGCTCTGGGGAGCGCTTACCTCAAGCAGCTCCCAGAAGCAGCGGCATGTCCCCGCTCCTGCTCCTAAGCATAGGGGCAGCCAGGCGGCTCTGTGCGCCACCCCTGCAGCTCCCATTGGCTGTGGTTCCTGGCCAATGGGAGCTGCAGGGGCAGTGCTTGAGGCAGGGTCAGTGTGCAGCACCCCCTGGCTATGCATAGGAGCAGGAGGGGGACCTGCTGCTGCTGCTTCTGGGAGCTGCGCAGAGCGGGGCAACCCCACTCCCCAACTGGAGCAGGGCAAGCACCGGACCCCGCTCCCCAGTGGGAGTACAAGGGCCAGATTAAAACGTTTGGAGGGCCGGATGTGGCCCCCAGGTCGTAGTTTGCCCACCCCTGATCTATGAGCACCTGCATGGAGAACAGCATTTGGATGATCAAGGGCTCTTTAATCTAGCAGGCAAAGGGTATAACAAGATTCAATGGCTAGAAGCTGAAGATAGACAAAAATCAAATTAGAAATAAGGCACAATTTTTTAACAGTGAGAATAATTAACTATTGGAACAAGTTACCAAGGGTTGTGATTGATACTCCATCATGGGAAATTTTAAATCAAGATTGAATGTTATTCTAAAAGATATTCTCAAATTCAAGTAGGACTTAAATTCAGGTTGTAAGGAAGTCAGACTAGATCATTATAATGGTCTGTTCTGGTCTTATCTATGAATCTGTTCATACATCTCTGTCATCTAACTTCCCATTTTTGTTGCTGTTGTACAGATAATCCACACATTTACCTTCTTCTATAATTTAGGCTGAAGACTGCTAGACTAACCTTTTTCTAAATACCCCATTGGGATAAGAATATTACAAAGGGCTGCATATTTCCTGGTTCCAGGAGGCTCTGTTACACTGAAGGATCACCTTGTAATATGAACTTTATGTTTTTAGCATACATGACAAGAGGCCACACTATTAAACAAAGTTTCTTTTATGTACCAGCCTCCTGTATGATTCTTCATGCAGTTGTTGGATTTTTGGTTTGACTGACACTGACCATGTGACCGCACTGTCTAGCTGAGTTAAGAGATCTGATCTAATATAGCTAAATCAGGCAAAAAGCGAAGACACCAGCACATAAGTGAACTTCAAAAGATATCTGAAGGCAAATACCACAAATCATCACTCTGAGACCCAGAAACAGATTTTGGAAGTAAAGATCCATAGAAAAGAAAATTTGCAATAATGAATTCTTCTTCCATTCCTTTCAGTTTGGGAGGGAAACAAAGTGTTTTTTCAGTGGCTTCATCAAATAAACATGGAGCATAAAATAACAAAATACAGTATTCCTTTTTTCTGCAGCCAAGCTTACTGAAAACCTAGAACAGTTCTGATATCCTTTGAAACTGCAGCTTTGAGATTTGGGTGAGGTTACTGGTAAATCAAATTCAGTTTAGACAAACAGTTTTTTTTAGTTTTTAAATATAAAAGTAGCTGAACATGCGATTAAAAAGGAAACATTTGAAAGCATAAGCAACAACTGCAATGAACCAATTTCATACAGTTAATATTGGCAAATGCTCCATGAGCATAGCACTGCTGAACTTTCTCTCAAACTGAGATGCGAATGGGTAAAAGAGCACGGAGTTCATAAATCACCCAAATCTTATTCATGTAAGGAAGCGAGGGGCTAAGTTAACCAGTCAGATGAAAGACTCCAATGGTAACAAAACAAACATGGCTGCTATTTTGAAAAGGGTTCTGTTCCATGCTCTATAATTTATAGCCCATTGCCATTAAACAATCCTTGTAAATCTCTGTAGCAACAGGCTTCAAGGTGGATATGAAACATTCTTCTCCATTGAGGGAGGAGATGGCATTGCTTATTCCCATCAGCAGGATCTCAGTATCTAGAAAATGACATGCGTCTTTCAAAAGCCTTGCAATGCGGAGGAAGTTACAGTAATAAAACCCACAGCATGTTTCTGCTGTGGCTGAAGGAATTTTGGAGAAGATTCTTGTACAACTGGTTAGCCTCCCAGTGTGTTATTTTAATCACGTCATAGCAAACATCTATCATCTGGGAATTCCCTGTAATGAGGGGGAGTAACCAGATGGTATTACTGGAGTCTTGAAATGGGACTTTATCCTCTGTGCCTGTGGCTCTAGGATTGTGAAAACGTTCCAACAATTGTTAATTCTTGCTTTATAATTTTCTATACGTTCATTCTTTTGATCCCAACTTTGTTCACTTTTGAGAAAGAGCTTTTACTTACTATTCTAGAGTTCTTTATTGTTTCAGTGGGGACTGCTTGATTTTTATGGAAACATTTTACAGTTTATTTTCTGATCTTTTGCTGGAACTGGACTATGTGTTGGTGCTGGAAGATTTGAATGGCAAGCTGAGTATGTTGGATGAACTCTTACACTAGGATTCAAGGAGTTTATACAAAATGGATTATGTGTTTTACTCTGACCTCACATAACTGAGTTGTTCCTTAACCAAAGGAGAAGCAATGGCAGAGACATAACAGTCGATTTTCAGCACTCAAGTACCAGCCATGCCATAAATGGTGACACATCACACCTTTATTTGCACATTTTTGGGGAAGAGATAGAACAATACTATTTACTTCAGCATATACCTGATAAAAATCTAAACATAAAAGTACTCCACTGCTTAGCTGTAATAGGGTAAAGCTATGCATGCATGCATGCAGTTTCGCTGGCAACCACAGGAGCATGACAATGACAGGATACTGATAATGTCACGATATACTTTGAATCCTATTTCCCATATAGGTTCATAGTGAGTACCTTCACTGTTTTTGTGTGTCTTTTTCATCTACTATTTCTTTATCCTCACCATGAAAAAGGGCCAGTAATGACTTAATACTCTTGGTAGTAACATCATCTCCAAATCAGAAAAACAACTTAAAATTAGGGTGCTCCTCACAAGACACAATGCAAGCAATCTACCTTCACAAGTTCCTCTATAGCCCAGCAAATGCAGGTGAATTTGGAGGCCCTCACACTGAGAATTATACACGTTAATATTTATTAGTTAACCAGTTACAGGAATTAAGAAAACTATGAAAATGATCTTATATTTCAGGGGTGCTGAGTACCCACATTTCACAATGACTTCAACTTAGCTGCAGTGCTCAGTCCTTCTGAGAATCAGGTACACTGCAGATAGGACACCATATGGAGAAAGTGACTTTGGCTAAATCTACACTACAAAGTTTTGTCAGCATAGCAATGTTGGTCAGGAGTATTAAAAAAACCACAATGCTGACACACATAGCTATGCCAGCAATGCCCCCCTGTGACGGGTCTGGTCACAGAGACCCCCTTGGGACTGTCACCTGATGTGCTGAAATTACCTCTGAGCCCATTTTCCCTGCCAGCTTGGGCTTCCAGAACCCTATCTTGTTGAGCCAGGCACACTTGCCTGCTCCAACACAGACCCAGGATCTGGTCCACACCCCCAAAGCTGCAGACTTAACTGAAAACAGCCCAGCAGGTTATCTATCTCCAGCACCCAGATACCCACTTCCCAATGGGATCCAAACCCCAAATAAATCCATTTTACTCTGTATAAAACTTATACAGGGTAAACTCATAAATTGTCCGCCCTCTATAACACTGATAGAGAGATATGCACAGCTGTTTGCTCCCCCAAGTATTAATCACTTACTCTGGGTTTATTAATAAACAAAAGTGCTTTTATTAAGTATAAAAAGTAGGATTTAAGTGGTTTCAAGTAATAACAGACAGAACAAAGTAAGTCACCAAGCAAAATAAAGCAAAAACATGCAAGTCTAAGCCTAATACATTAAGAAACTGATTACAGGTAATATCTCACCCTCAGAGATGTTCCAATAAGCTTCTTTCACAGACTAAACTCCTTCCCAGTCTGGGCCCAATCCTTTCCCCTGGTACAGTCCTTGTTAGTTCCAGCAGACATCTCAGGTGGCAACCAGGGGTTTTCTCATGATTGGCCCTCCCTTTGTCCTGCTCCACCCCCTTTTATAGCTTTGGCACAAGGCGGGAATCTTTTGTCTCTCTAGGTCCCCACCCCTCCTTCTAAATGGAAAAGTACCAGATTAAGATGGATTCCAGTATCATGTGACACGGTCACATGTCATTGTAAAACCCCTAGTCTCCATTCTTCCTGGGTTGGCCCACACTTACACAGGAAGGCTTGCAGGTAAATAAACCATTTACAACCAATTGTCCTAGTCAATGGGATCCATCAAGATTTAAAACGACCACTAATGGCCCACATATTGCATAATTACAATAGGACCTCAGAGTTATACTTTGTATTTCTAGCTTTAGATACAAGAATGTTACATGCATACAAATAGGAGGAATATATTCAGTAGTTTATAACCTTTGTTATGATACCTTACAAGAGACCTTTTACATAAAGCATATTCCAGTTACATCATATTCACACTCATAAGCATCTTTCCATAAAACATATGGAGTGCAACGTCACACCCTCTTCCCTCAAATCCTCCCCCACGTAGATGCAGCTATACCAGCAAAAAAGTTTTTTTTGCTAATTTAGTTTATGTTGTTCAGGGAGGTGGTTTAACTATACTGGTAAATTAAAGAGACAAGGTGGGTGAGATAATATCTTTTATTGGACCAATTTCTGTAGGTGAAAGAGAGATGCTTTTGAGCTACACAGAGCTCTTCAGGTCTGGGAAATGTACTCAAAGTGTTCATCTACAGTACACAGCAATTAAACATCACTGGCCCATGTCTGATTTAGGCTCGCAGGGCTTGGGCTGTGGAACTGTAAAATTGCTGTGCAGATGTTCAGGCTGGGACCCTCCTCCTAACGGGGTCCCCAGTGTCAACTGAAGCAATGCCTTGGCTTTTAGGTGGCCCTCTGCCATGAAAACCTTAAATTCTTCCCTTGCATCTTCAGGAAGTCTGTCAGTAAATACGGACATAGATTTCCAGTTTATGAAGTCTTTCTTTGATAAAAGTGCCTGCTGATTAGTTATGCACATTTGGAGAGATGAGATGGAATACATTTTTCTTTCCATCAAATCAAACCTCTTGGCCTCTTCCTCTTTGGGAGTTGATTTGAATCTCCCCAGCCTTGACCTCTCATTGGTGGCAATGACTACAAGGGAGCTTGGGGTTGGATGGAAATTAAAACATTCAAAGCCTTGAATAGGGACATAATAATGCTTGTCCATGCACTTAGCTATAGGTGCTACAGAAAGTAGTGTGATCAAATGCTCTTTGTCAGCTCAAAGAAAGCCTTATTTATAGCGAGGGCAACCCTCTGAATGGCTGACAACTAAAGTCTGTCCAAAATCTTATGAATATTCTCTTGGACAAATTCAACTTGAATGCCCAACGCTGCAGCCATCCTTCTTTGGAGGTCTTGGTAGGGAAAAGTTTCTGGAAAAGGGGAGAAAGAATCTAGGGCCATGGAATTATCCAGTGACAAAGTAACAGGAACAAGTGGATTTTCCTGTAGCTGGACTGGTTCTTCTGGTAGTGGCTCACACTGCTGTATTGGAGGCTCAGTGGGAGCAATTTTTGTATGTGTCCCCAGTATAGGTGGCTTAGAAAGTTGACTAGCAAAATGGTCTGGCAACCTTCGTCTGGAGTGTGCCAATGATCGGTACATTGGAAGCGGACAGCCCACCCCCATGGGCTCTGAAGGGACCACTGAGGAAAAATGTATGACACAGGAGGTGAGTAGGAACTGGGTCATGCCGACCTGTCTCTACTAAAGGAACAGTGCTGGTCTCTGTACTGATGCTCTTCCTCTGAAGGTGGTCTGGAACACTTACTCAACCAATGCCTAGGAGGGGATTGCAAGTAGAGGAGGATTCTAAACCTCAGTGCAATGGACCTTGTGAATAATCATTGGGCAACACAGGAACAAAACCTGATGGAGCCACTAAATGCCCTGATCTATCTGTAGCCAGTGGGAAGAGGGATTTGTACCAAACCTGGTATGGTAGGTGGTACCACAAATGCCCCCTGAGATGTCAAGACCACATTGAAAGTCGTTGCTGGGATGGATTTCGGTACTGGTGCCAAAGTATGAGGTACAGTCAGTGTCCTGTCCGAGGAATGGTCCAGTCCAATAGCTGTGAGTGCTGAGACAGACTGACATTGAAGGTAAAGAATAGATCAGTACTGAGACAGAGTACACTGGTGCCGAAGACAATGCTGAGGTCACTCTTTTGGTGGGCTTCCTAACTGGTACCAACAATGGTGCCTTTAACAATCTGTACTCCAGAGTGACAGATTCAGATGAGCCAGGAACTGCAGGGGGTACTTCTACTGCTGAGGACTCATGTACACAAAAGTCTGGAACAGAGACGCAAAACAAATCAGTTGCTGCCTGATAAGTCTGTTGGGTTGTTGGTACTGACAATGCTGGTGAAGAAATGGAGCTCATTAGTACCAGGTTCAATGGTTGTCCCACAGACAGTACTGGAGTTGATGGTAAGTACTGATCTGTTCTCGTCTCAGTAACAGGGAGTGGGTGGATGACATGGCTCTATCCTAGGTATCTGAGGAGTACTGGCGATGCTCTGCACTCCTCTTGGAAGAGTCTCTCTTGGACTGGGAATGGCTCAACTTCAGTCAGCTTTATGAGTCCTCTTTTAGGGAGGCCCAGAGAAGAGATATTGGTCCCCTCTCTGGGAAAAGTCCAAGTCCAAGTGTCTGTCAGAGACCACTGTCACCTCTATAGCAGACTGAGGGGTCGAACAAGGTCCTGGGGCTGAAATGGGCCTCATGGCTTGCTCCATGAGGTACTGTTTGAGGTGTGGGACTCTGGCAATCTGCCTTCTTTTCTTGAACAAATTGCATATACTACACTTTTCTTTAATGTGTTCCTCACTGAGACAAAAAAGGCACTTTGTGTAGGGGTCACAATTTGGGATAGCAACATGATGGACAGTGTTTAAAACCTTGTGAGCCCATTCACCAGGTTTCTTTCCAAAACTAACACAACTACTTACAACTAATAAAACTAAACTAATTACTGGTTATAAACTACTACTATCTACAAAATACAGAGGAACTCACTGAGACAGTAACCATGAAGAAAACCATCTGCAACTACTTGAAGAAGTTACTCCTCAAACACTACTGTCTGAGTCATTTCAATAGAACTGTTTGCAACAAGATACTATTCAAAGTAAGGGTGGCAGGACCACCCCAGCATGTTGAAAGAGAGGGCATGATATCACTATCAAGCTTTCAGATATGGCTTTGGACTCTGCATCAGCATAATTCTAAAGTTCAGTAAAACTGTTATAATCTGTTTGGTCATACCAAAGTATACTCTGAAAATTTACAGATTGTGAAAACTCTATGGGTGAAATCATGGCTCCAGAGAAATCAATGGGAATTTTGCCATTGACTTTAATGGAGTCAGGATTTAACCCTATACTTAAAAATATCTACTTGTTTTTAACTTGAGAATCTAGAAAAAAATAAAAAAATATGGTAAAGGACCAACAGACAGGCTAATTTAGAACTCACAGTAAATGTTAAACATTTTCACAGACCTAGCAACATGATCCGTTTAGATCGGGGAGGGCAAACTACAGCCTGCAGGCCAGATCCGGCCCATCAGGGCTTTCAGTCTGGCCTGTGGGATTACCAGCCTTGTGGGCAAAGGTAAGCTCCATGCCTGTCCTGGCCCTGTGCTGCTCCCGGAAGCAGCTGGCACCATGTCCCTGTGGCCCCTGGGGGAGGCAGAGTGCAGAGGGCTCTGTGCACTGCCCTTGCCTGCAGGCACTGCCCCTGCAGCTCCCATTGGCCAGGAATGGGGAACCACAGCCAATGGGAGCTTTGGGGTGGTACCCGCAGGCAAGGGCAGCGGAGCCGCGTGCCCAACCCCACACCAGAAGCCACTGCCAGACATGCTGGGCACTTCTGGGAGTGGCGCTGGGCCAGGGCAGGCAGGGAGCCTGCCTTAGCCCCGCTGCACACTGCTGCCACCCCAGAGCTGCTCGAGGTAAGTGGTGCCAGGCCAGAGCCCGCATCCCAACCCCCTGCCCTGAGCCCCCTCCCGCACTCTGCAGCCCCTCCTGCACCCCAACTCCCTGTTCTGAGCCCCTTCCTGCATACCGCATCTCCTCCCACACCCCGCAGTCCTTCCCGCACCCCAACCCCCTGCCCCAGCCCTACGTTCATGGCCCTGCATGCAATTTCCCCACCCAGATGTGGCCCTCAGGCCAAAAAGTTTGCCCACCCCTGATTTAGATAAATAATCTGTGGGAATTACACCTCATCTACTGTCAATCCCAGACCAGGGCCATATCTATATTTCACGTCACCCTTGCCAACTGAAACACTCCCCACCCATCCCACAAAGTCTGGGAAGTGTAAAGAACCCGTCTATCAATACCTCTTGTCTGAAGCAATCAATGTAATTTCAATGCCTGAGATTCTACCATGGCTAGTTTATCATCATCCAATCTAATCTATACAACTCCCCAGATACTCCATTTCCCGCTAAAAGATAGGGAGAGAAACATGCAAACACGTGCCCACCCATACTAGAGTTGCCAACTTTCTATTTGCAGAAAACCAAAAACCCTTGCCCTACCCCAACCGTGTCCCTTCCCCAAGGCCCCGCCCCTTCCTCACCCCCTCTCCAAGGTCCCACCCCTGCTCACTCCATTCCCCGTCCCTCCTCATTTTAACTGGGCTGGAGCAGCGGGTTAGGGTGAGAGATGGGGTGAGGGCTCCAGCTGGGGGTATAGGCTCGGGGATGGGACTGGAGAGGAGAGGTTTGGGGTGCAGGAGGAGGCTCTGGACTGGGGGTTGGGGCAAAGCGGTTCGGAGTGTGGGTGGGGGCTCCAGGCTGGAGGTTGGTGTGTGGGAGGGAGTACGGACTCTGGGCTGTGAGTGCAGACTCTGGAGTGGGGCCAGAAATGAAACGTTCAGGGCGCAGGAGGGGGCTCCGGGCTGGGAGGGGATACAGGCTCTGGGGTAGGGCCAGAAATGAGCGGTTCAGGGTGCGGGAGGGAGCTCAGGGGTGGGGCAGTTGGGGTGTGGGAGGGGATGCAGGCTCCAGGAGGGAGTTTGGGTGCAGGAGGGGGTTCAGGGCTAGTGTGGGAAGGGGTGAGGGCTCTGAGTGGGCGTTTGGGTGCAGGAGGGGCTCAGGGCTGGGGCAGGAGATTGGGGTGCGGGAGAGGGTGAGGGGTGCAGGCTTGCTTACCTCAGGCAGCTCCCGAAAGTGGCCAGCATGTCCCTCTGGCTCCTAGGCGGAGGCATGGGCAGGCAGCTCCACACACTGCCCCTGCCTGCAGGCATCACCCCCACAGCTCCCATTGGCTGTGGTTCCCAGAGGAGGGGCACAGTGCTCGGAGGAGGGGTGCAGCATGCAGAGCCCCCATGGCCGCCCCTACGTCTAGGAGACAGAGGGAGATGCAGACAGCTTTTAATGGCCCAGTCAGCAGTGCTGTCCGGAGCCACCAGGGTCCCTTTTCAACCAGGCATTCCGTTTGAAAACTGGATGCCTAGCAACCCTAACCCACATATACCTGGGTACAAATGAAGCATTGATTGTCCCAAAAACACAACTCAAAGATCTCTCATAAGGCAGCACTTGGACATTGGAGCGACCATCACAGCTAGCATCTTTGGCCTGTTCAGAGGCTGAACGTAATGTTGTCTATTGGTAGTGGCTGACTTTCATGCTCCATGTGTTTAAAACTAATTTCTGTCTCAGCCATACCCACAAGGCAGTAAATCAAGATCCACTGTTTCCAGTGGTGCAGACAGTTTCAGACAGCTTCACCACCACCACCGAAAGCTCCTCTCATCTCTAGCATGATAAGCAAATGATTCAGGACTCTTCCAACAGCAATCACATTGCTGTGTATGGATCAGAATATGGACTGACATTTATCTTACTGATCACTCTGTCCATCTGATCTTGAGCTTTGTTGCAGCTACTATCTCCAGGACTAATTTCCAAGCATAAAGGTTATGCTTCACCACCGTGGGTGAACATGGTTTTTATGTAATAACTCAATGCTGACAAAGAGAAAAGAATAAAAACTTGTCAACATTCCAAAACACAACTGTAATATAGATGTCCAGCTAAGCTGTAGATAGGATGGATCCAGCTGCCATACTGGAAAGTTCTGAACGATGAGGCACAACTTGAAGGAAAATCTCTGAAAATATATTGAGAGGCATTTTAGTAAACTAACAAACTACCTACTTACTATGAAACCAAAAAAATAAGGACAAAATAGCTTTTAAAAAACAAAAACGTGCAATCAGTTGTTTTTTCCTCTTGTGCTGCTGGAAAAGTAAAGGAAACAAGATGTTATAAAAAAGCAGGTGCCCTGAAGATTTTCTGAAGCATCCTATAGCTGAAATGCACCGTATGGGAACTAGTCCTCTATAATTTCTTCCATTAGTTAAATAGAAGTTTTATTATTACAATATCTTTGCATATTTATGTATATCTCATGTAAGTATAATTTTCCTGATAACAGGAAGAGAGAAACTTAATATATTGCAGAAATAAAATATGCAATAGTTCTTTAATACAGTCCAGCTTCACCAAAGACATGTCTTCCAGCATTATAATTTGGACTGAGACCTCTGAGAAACTCTTTACTTTCAATTCTCCTCTTTGAGTCCAATTCTGACAGTCTTACTCTGGGCTAGACTGTCACAGTCATTATGTGTTTGCACAGGAGAGTAAGTCCCCCATACTGCCCTGATCAAATTGTCAGTCCAGCTGCACTGAAAAGAACAAAGGCTACTTGTCCAGTGAGTGGGCGGGTAGGGGGCAGACAAGGATGGGAAATGAAGTCTCCTCCTGCCTCAGTAACTGGCTGTGCACACAGAAGGGAATTAGCTGCTCCACAAGAAGAGATGAAGTAACTTATTCCTCCTTGTAGAACAAGGGGAGGAGCTGAGGAAGTAGTGTGACAGGGACACACACTTCATTGTCTGGGATGATTAAAATCTGCCTTCAGGAAGGTTTTAAAGTAACAATCTAGGCCTCAATGATTAGTAAATAAATCAATGGGACTACTGTTGTAGTAAAGTACTGCTTGCTGTGAGTAACTGTGGCAGCGTGGAACTTTTCATGATTCCAGTACTTAATACTGTATTTATATAGGATTAAAAAGCAGAGCTTTATAGCTGATATATATGCACCAACTATATTTCGAAATCAAACAGCTTGAAGAGCCAGGGTAGCATTTTCATTACGCGTTAATTTTTCCCTCGCTGATCCTTTTCCTTGGCATCCCGCTTATCTAAACCTGAACTGCTGTTTACACAAGAAGAGTCCTGAACTAGTATTTTGAACGATCAATATCTTGCCTATGAGCTCTTTATGGCAAGGACAGTCTCTCATTATTCATAAACTTATTGAGGATCCCAATCCTGGTTGAAGTGTGTAGGTGCCACTGTAATACAAATAATGTTTGCAAAGGTCTGGGCTGATGCCCACATCGCTGCTCTGCAGATCTCTCAGATGGAGACATTCTTGAGGAAGGCAACAGATGAGATCAATCTTGTGAAATGTGTACAAATCAAGTCTGGAAGCGCCATGTTACGAATTTGGTAGCACACTCATATGAAATTTTAGACCCACCGGGATAGTCTTTGGGCTGATATCGCCAAGCCCTTAGTTCTTTCCGTCAGAGAGAGAAATAGTCTAGGGGACTTCCTGAAGGCCTTTTTGTCCTATCAAGGTAGAAAGCAAGGGCTCTCCTAACATCTAGGGTATGCAGTATGGCCTCCCTATTTGTCTCGGTGAGGCTTGGGGTAGAGGGTGGGAAAGCGAATAGACTGATTCATGTGAAACAAGGAACTCACTTTAGGGATAAACCTTGGATGAGGCCTAAGTGTAACCCTGTAAGGGAAGAATACTGTATACGGGGGACGTGCCATCAGAGCTGGTATTTCCCCTATTCTTCTAACTGAGAAACCAGGAAGGACCCTTTTCATCGACAGGTATGCTAGCAAACAGGCAGCCATAGCTTTGAAGGGAAGTCTAGTCAGGCCTTTCAACACTAGGTTTAGATCCCATGAAGGGGTAGGAAGTTGAAATTGAGGGAAGAGGTTTGTTATTCGCTTAAGGAACCTTTTAGTGGGTCAGTGCAAAAGTATTTAGTACCCCTCTCTGGGTTGCTGAAATGCTGTAATAGCTGCTAGCTGGACCCTGAGAGATCTCTGGGATAGCCCAGATTTTTTAAGGGTCAGGGCATATTCCAGAATATGTGGAAGAGTTGCTGACACTGGAGAAATTTGTTGGGATGATCACCAAATCTGGAACTTGAACCATTTCTGCAGTGTAATACGTCATGTGGTGGACTTCCTACTCTGCAGTAAAACCTCTTGAATTCCCTTTGAGCATGACCTCTCTAGGTGCTGTAACCACCTAGGAGCCATGCTTTGAGGCAGAGGATCCCCAAGTTCGGATGTATGTATGCCCTTTGTCCTGAGAAAGAAGGTACGGAGTGGCTGGAAGGGAGATCGGTGGGCACATTGCAAGCTGTATCACGTAAAGGTAGCAGGTCTAACTCGGCCACGTGGGAGTAATCAAAA
Organism: Lepidochelys olivacea; assembly: GCF_965140295.1. Taxonomy (NCBI): domain Eukaryota; kingdom Metazoa; phylum Chordata; order Testudines; family Cheloniidae; genus Lepidochelys; species Lepidochelys olivacea. Next base: position 28,050,136 of record NC_140426.1, on the reverse strand, counting down.
TTACTTAAGCTCTGTCCCTCTTTATCTTTAGCAGGACCTTCAGCAGAAGAGGAAATGGGGGGAAGGCATAAAGAAGGTCCTTTTTCCACAGGAGGAGGAGAGCATCACTCAGAGAGTGCTGTCTGATCCCCGCCCTGGAACTGTACCACGGACACTTCTTGTTCTGGTAAGTGGCAAACAGATCTGTGGACGGTGTTCCCCACTGTGTAAACAAGTTGAGAAGTACTGACAGGTGAATCTCCCACTTGTGGTCATGCAGGAAGGTGCAACTGAGCTTGTCCATTACCACACTCTGCATGCCCAGGAGGTAAGCCACGGATAAGACGATGTTGTGAGAGATGCACCAGTTCCACAGTTCCATTGCCTCTGTGCATAGAGAGGGCAACCTGGCTCCTCCCTGGCAGTTGATATAATACATGCAGGCTATGTTGTCCGTCAGGACCTTTTTATGTGATCCTGTTATCCCCAGGAGGAAACTGGTACAGGCCTTACTGACCGTTCTCAGCTCAAGGAGATTACTGTGCAGGGAGATCTCTGAAGGTGACCATTTCCCTGGTGGCAGTGGGCAGTGACAGGGGTTTGTTCAGACTGTCCCTGCTTGGTCTGTAAACTGAGCTGAACCACAGCTGTGTAGGCATCACATGTGAAGTCTGGCATGTGGAATCACTGCCATGCCGGTTGCTGTATGCCCCAGGAGCTGGAGACAGATTTTTACTGGCACCCAAGGGCTGCATTGAGCTGTGCCTACAAGCGATACCAGGGATAGAAGTTTGTCCTGAATTAGGAAGGCTTTGGGCTCTACTGTGTCTAGGTTGGCCCCTATGAATTCTAGGCATTGTACTGGTGTGAGGGTCGACTTCTGGGAACTGATCCACAGGCCCAGCACCATGAACAAGTGTGTTGTGTCTTCAGTGGCTCGACAAGACTCCTCAAGTGGCCAGACCCTGAGGAGACAATCGTCCAGATAAGAGTAGATCATGATTCCTTGAGATCACAGATGGGTGGCCACAGAGAACTTTGGAAAATACTCAAAAGACTTAATGAAAATTCAAATGAGAGGACCTTGTATTGGTAGTGGTCATGTCACAGAGTGAACCTGAGGAAACATCTGTGAGCTGGTAGTATTGAGATGTGAAAGTAGGCATCTTGTATATCGAGGGCTGAAAACCAGTCTCCCTGTTCCAGTGATGGAATGATCATCAATAGGGTGACCAAGTTGAACTTCTGAGCTTTGACAAACTTGTTCAGAGCTCGGAGGTCCAGGGTGGGTCTCCAACCTCCCTTCCTTTAGGGTATTAGGAAGTAATGAGAGTAGATGCCTTATAGATGTTGAGATACTGGTTCTATGACTCCTAACTGCAGGAGTCGATTTATATCCTGCCGTAGAAGACTCTTGTGAGAAGGGTCCCTGAAGAGGGACAGGGAATCATAGAATCATAGAATATCAGGGTTGGAAGGGACCCCAGAAGGTCATCTAGTCCAACCCCCTGCTCGAAGCAGGACCAATTCCCAGTTAAATCATCCCAGCCAGGGCTTTGTCAAGCCTGACCTTAAAAACCTTTAAGGAAGGAGATTCCACCACCTCCCTAGGTAACGCATTCCAGTGTTTCACCACCCTCTTAGTGAAAAAGTTTTTCCTAATATCCAATCTAAACCTCCCCCACTGCAACTTGAGACCATTACTCCTCGTTCTGTCATCTGCTACCATTGAGAACAGTCTAGAGCCATCCTCTTTGGAACCCTCTTTCAGGTAGTTGAAAGCAGCTATCAAATCCCCCCTCATTCTTCTCTTCTGCAGGCTAAACAATCCCAGCTCCCTCAGCCTCTCCTCATAAGTCATGTGTTCCAGTCCCCTAATCATTTTTGTTGCCCTTCGCTGGACTCTCTCCAATTTATCCACATCCTTCTTGAAGTGTGGGGCCCAAAACTGGACACAGTACTCCAGATGAGGCCTCACCAATGTCGAATAGAGGGGGACGATCACGTCCCTCGATCTGCTCGCTATGCCCCTACTTATACATCCCAAAATGCCATTGGCCTTCTTGGCAACAAGGGCACACTGCTGACTCATATCCAGCTTCTCGTCCACTGTCACCCCTAGGTCCTTTTCCGCAGAACTGCTGCCTAGCCATTCGGTCCCTAGTCTGTAGCTGTGCATTGGGTTCTTCCGTCCTAAGTGCAGGACCCTGCACTTATCCTTATTGAACCTTATCAGATTTCTTTTGGCCCAATCCTCCAATTTGTCTAGGTCCTTCTGTATCTTATCCCTCCCCTCCAGCGTATCTACCACTCCTCCCAGTTTAGTATCATCCGCAAATTTGCTGAGAGTGCAATCCACACCATCCTCCAGATCATTTATGAAGATATTGAACAAAACCGGCCCCAGGACCGACCCTTGGGGTACTCCACTTGATACCGGCTGCCAACTAGACATGGAGCCATTGATCACTACCCGTTGAGCCCGACAATCTAGCCAGCTTTCTACCCACCTTATAGTGCATTCATCCAGCCCATACTTCCTTAACTTGCTGACAAGAATACTGTGGGAGACCGTGTCAAAAGCTTTGCTAAAGTCAAGAAACAATACATCCACTGCTTTCCCTTCATCCACAGAACCAGTAATTTCATCATAAAAGGGAAGGGTGTTGTGGAGGGGTAGGGAGGTGAAGTGGATGGAATATCCAGATCTGATGATCTCTAGGACCCATCTGTCTGATGTTATGCATGCCTAGGCACTCCGGAACGCTGTCAAATGGGTGCGTGGTCACAGGTAGTAGTGGGGAGTGGTCTCACAGTGCCTCAACCTGCCCATCAAAAGTGATCCTTGGGGCAGGTGATTAGGAACCTGAAGGCTTTCATTTCGAGAACTTTCCTTTTTTCCTCTGGGGTTTATAGTGCTGTTGTGATGGGAATTGGGATGAATAAGGCCTCTTTTGGTACTGAGGACTACAGCGTCTCTTTTGCCCTGGTGTGTAGATTCCAATATTATTCCAAAATTGTTTTTGTCTGATGGCTTGTATGTCAGGCCACTGAAGCCAGGGTTTGCCAGACCAGGTTTAGCTGGGTCTAGGATGACCCCATTGATTGGGAGGACGATTTTTGTGGTAGATGAAGCATAAAGGATATTGATAAGCTGGTGGTATCTTTAACCTCCTCCAATGGCATGCAGAGGGTGTCAGTCACTCTCTTCGTCAGCTCTTGGAACAAGTGGAAGTCATCTGCCAAGGAAGGTGGCAATGGCATGATCACTTCATCCAGTGAAGAAGAGGATATGGCCATGGGGGTGACCTCCTCCTTTATGTTCACCTCTTGCTCCTCCACTTCTTGGGGTTCTGAAGGCAGGCTGGCTGTGTGCTTCCCAGGGGTCCAGGTATGGCCATTGCAGTGGCATAGGGCCTGGTGGAGGTGCCCACAGGTGCCTATGCAAAGATGGTGGTGGTGCCATTTGGTGGCACATTCCTGGACCCATATGGACCTGATTATCACTACAAAAAGTTTTTTTTCTCCTGCTGATAATAGCCCATCTTAATTAATTGATCCCGTTACAGTTGGCATGGCAACACCCTTTTTTCATGTTTTCTGTGTGTATATATATCTTCCTACTGTATTTTCCACTGCATGCATCCGATGAAGTTGGTTTTAGCCCATGAAAGCTTATGCCCAAATAAATTTGTTAGTCTCTAAGGTGCCACGGTACTCCTCATTTTTTTTTATTCAAAGAAGAATCACTCTTACTTTGGATGGAGTCAATCTTGAATTCCTTATACGTGCAAACTCTTATTGAACTCAACAAGAGTGTGCTTGAGTAAGGAATACAGAGCTCTTTGGTCCTGCACAAAGAAATAAAATCTATGGGAAAATATTTGAACTTCTGTTGTTTGATTTTGCATTATGATTTGAACTTCAAGAGTGGAGCATGCAGAATTGAATTCCTAGATCACTGCACTAGCAAGTAAGCATATAGAATGCTACACTAAGACAGACAATCACTCTGTCTAGTGAGCACTGTAGAGAGGCAGTAGTGAGAAAGTTCTACAGATACTTTCCATTTATAGTAAGTACATAGGTCCTGATTCAGCAAATATTTATCTTTATGCACGTACTTAGAGTACTTTGCTGAACAAGGATGGACTTAAGTACATGCTTAAAATTAAGAACATGCTTAAATAGCTTGCAAAAATGGGGGCCTTACTCTTAACAGGCAAAGGATGGATGGTTAAAGAATGTTAATAAGAGAATGAATCTGCTATTTCATGCCTGATTTTTGCTAACATATTTCTAAGTTGCTTATGTCCATCTTTGTTCATCAAAGTCCTTAAGTATGTGCTTAAAAGATAAGCATATGCTTAAGTGCTTTGCTGAATCAGGGCCTAGGTACCTGATGTGACAAGGCGTAAAGGAGCACCCATTTAGAGACAGCATCAGGACGCTTTTTGTCAACATCTGGCAAGAGTACAAGCACTGCTGCATTCTGCTGAAATGTTAAAGGAAACTTTCCCAATGTATTTCTCAAACGATTCTGTTTAAACAGAATTTAAAAAGGACATAGTCAACTTAAAATCTAGTCAATTTAAATAGGAGTTAAAGCAGTTTCAAGTGGCATGCTCACCAATTTTGTCGTTTACCGTATTTGTCATTTCCTATTTTTAAGAATGTTTTTCTCTCTCCTATTGCTGTGTGGAAAGCCCACACAAACCGAATGGACAGTGAATGAACAGAGGCAACAGTCAAACTGTTTATCTAGAAAGTGCTGCAAAATGAAAACAAAGATATGTTGCCTGTACTCTTTTAGTTAGAGCCATCTTAGGTGTTACTTGTAACACCTCTAGGTACAAAAATTTCAGACACAAGTGTCCTATTTAAGTTGACAGTGTCCCTTTAAATCTAAATCATGTTCCAAATCTCACTTCCGAGATTCACACAGACTTAACCACAATGGTTATTTCATGTTTTCCTGCTAACTCTAAAGATGAGTTCATCCTTGACTAGGGTTTAACAATTATAGCTTCTGGGGAGAGAGTAGGAGCTATGGGACATGAACTTCTGGAAGAAAAACAGTCTGATTTTTTCAGATCTCTGATCTGTTTCTGGTTCAGGGTTTGAATGCCTCAATCAATACTGTAGTTTTCAAAGACAAACTATTTTGCTTTCTACTTCAAAACTATCCACAGCAGCACATAGCATAAAACAAACACCAATCTTATAATTAAAGAGCTAAGATCTATGACAGCGTGAGCAAAAGCTGGAATGGACCTCTATGGTGCAGGAGTAATAACTTCACTACATCAATGCTCTGTGTCTGTGATCAATTACACCAAAGAGTATCAGAGTAGCAGCCGTGTTAGTCTGTATCCACAAAAAGAAAAGGAGTACTTGTGGCAGCTTAGAGACTAACAAATTTATTTGAGCATAAGCTTTCGTGAGCTACAGCTCACTTCATTGGATGCATACAGTGGAAAATACAGTGAGGAGATTTATGATTTCACACGGCTGCGGACTGACAACTAGATATTGTTTCCGCTTGCAACTGAGAGAGTCTAAAGGAATTCTAAATATAAACAATCATAATGTTCTCCTTAGAATGAAACGATTCGGTGGCTGGAAATGCTTGTTTCCAATGCGATGGTAAGAGTGTGAGGCAGTGAGAGTGTATGAGGGTAATGTTGCATATCCATTAAATCCATTACATCTATTTTCCTAACCCTTTTCCCAAGAAGCCAGTTAATTCCCATATGGTCTCTCTAGAATATTGATAATTGTAATTAAAAGTATTTATAGCACTATTAATTTACACTATAATGTACAAACATAGATAAGGCACAGTCCCTGCCATAAAGTACTTTAGTATTCTAACTAAAACAAAACAAGAGGATTAAGTGAGATGGGGAGCAGAGAATGTAGTTTGTGGCATCAAGTTACACCGGATCTTGTAGGAGAGGATGATGAACTTGAACTTGATATGGAAGTATTACTGATATATGGGTGGAATTAAGTGCCCTGGGAATTCTCCCAGATGATGTGACTTCAGTAGTAATTATTGTGCTTTGTATGTACACTAAGAAAAAAGCTCAACAATAACTGCTTCATGGGATGGCAAAGTGGACTAGGGGTTAGAGCCCAGGACTGGGACTCAGGAGACCTGAGTTATATTTGTGGCTCTCATTAGCTTGCAGGTGACCTTAACCAAGTCATTTCACCTCTCTGTACCTCATATCCCCATCTGTAAAATGTGGATAATAATACTGACTCCTTTGTACAACACTTTGAGATATACAGATGAAAAGCATTATGTAAGAAATTAATTATTATAGCTGCTTCCTGTTTACTCAAACAGGGCCATCTGCCCCTAAATATTGGCTAATAAACAGAGGAATTCTCTCTCTCTCTGAAATTCAACTGCATTGTTGGTGAGCCCCTTCCTTTCCTGACTCGCAACTTAAGGTCTACAATGTTTGCCAAGACAATTTTACATATTGTGTGGGTGACTTTCCTTAACATGGACATAGTTTTCCTTCCGTTTATTTTATTGGAATGCTCAATGTGTTCCTATTTTTTCCAGAAAGACAGAAAAAAAAATAAGAAAGAAAAGAATGCTTAGATAACCAGTGACGGGTGCTACATAAACTCTTAAGCCAGAAGCCTGATAAGTGTCTATTTTTTATCAAAGCAAGATGAGGTTTATTGAATCAGGAACCTTAGGGTAGCTTCAAAACATCTGAATTGCCAGTTTACAAGGGAAGAGAATATACCTTAACTTAACCAAACTTGTCTTTAATCACAGATTAGAATAAAAAATTGACAATTGGTAAACTGGAGAAGTGCTAGGCTCTCCTCTTCATGGATGTGCTGAATGTGAGCAATGAAATAAAACAGATACAAGATGTGGATGCTACAGCCTGATTTTAGAGGTAACTGGAATGCGTTACCTAGGGAGGTGGTAGAATCTCCTTCCTTAGAGGTTTTTAAGGTCAGGCTTGACAAAGCCCTGGCTGGGATGATTTAACTGGGAATTGGTCCTGCTTCGAGCAGGGGGTTGGACTAGATGACTTTCTGGGGTCCCTTCCAACCCTGATATTCTATGATTCTATGTATTAAGGCATTACTCCACTCAGCATTGTAAGGCCTAAGTGACTTAACAGCTAAGTCCCATTTTCAAAAGTGACTTGGGTACTTAGGAGCCTAAGTCTCAGGCTCCTGTCACTTCTGAAAATGGGACACAGATGCTAAGTCACTTGCAGAGTAATTCCTAAATTCCTTTAAAAATATGGGCATATGTGGCTCTGATGTAAAGGCAGTGTATATAATTCTGTTTCTTTAATTACTTCTTTGACCAGACAAGTTTTTTCCTATATATAAGTATCTGCAGAAGAGCTTCTGTCTTTTGTTCAAGAAATAAATGTATACCATCACTGTACTGTAAAAGTGTGAATTTCAGTGCCAGGCTACCTGAAACCAGCTCTAGGGACTTTTGCTTTTCCTTAATTACTGACCTGGGAACAATGAAGAAGGAGATGCACTATCAGGCACTCAGTCCAAGAGTGCTCGGGAGAGTCCTTATTTCCCATATGATTGCTCAGCTACTAAAGCATGATACCAAAGTCAGCCTTATGCAGCAAGAAGCAGTCCCTCTCTCTGACAGCCTCTGTCTGTCACAGCCAGCATCGGAAAGATTAGAATTAGAAGAACGTTAACTGCTGCTGTTAATACCCATAAGTGGGATCAAAAGTCTCCCAAAGCTAGAAGGCTTAAATATGGGTATTTCTATAACCCTTATTTCTTTACTCGGCGTTTTAATTCTAGAATAATTGTCATCAATTAAATAGAAAAAGCCCCAGGTTTGTGTGGGATGAAGTCTCAAGTGAGGGACAACTGGAGACACTGCACCTGCAGCCCAGAGAGTAATAATAGTGACTTTTCACTTACTGATAAGTTCACAGTCTTGTATACTGGCAATTTAAACAAGACTTGGAAAAAACAACCAATCAAGCTACCCTCATTTAACTTAACTTTTGGGGCAGATTCACTGCAACTGGTCCCTTGATATTTATCTGACCCTTATCACCATAGTATCTAAGTGCCTCAATCATTGATGAATTTTATCGGCATAACACCCATGGGAGGTAGGGCAGAACCGTTCTCCTCATTTCACAGACAGGACCTGAGGCACAGGGCAGTTTAACTGACTTGCCTCAGGTAAGGCAGGAAGTTTGGGGCAGGGCCTGAAAGTGAACCAGGTCTCCTGAGTGCCAGGCTGTCATTTAACTGCTAGCTCCATCCCTCCACCCCAAGGGCTGTTTCTGTTACTTCCTATTAGCATTTTTAAGGGCTTGTCTACACTTACCGTGGATCGATGCTGCAGTGATCGATGCACTGAGGGTCGATTTAGCGGGTCCAGTGAAGACCCACTAAATCAACCGCTGATCACTCTCCCGTCAACTCCGATACTCCACTGGAACCAGAAGCATAAGTCGACGGGAGAGTTTCTCCCATTGACCCAGTGTGGTGTAAACACCGCAATAAGTTGACCTAAGGTACGTCAACTCCAGCTACATTATTCAAATAGCTGGAGTTGCGTAACTTAGGTTGACTTAACCCATAGTGTAGATTTGCCCTAAGAGCGAGGAGCAGTTTTAATTCCTATCTCAAGAGTTGCTCAGCAGGCAGGACCCACCGTGCAGCAGAGCTGCTTTATGTAAGCACTCCCTGGCCAGGTCTGCTTCCCAGGAGGCACCATCGTTTGGTCAGCACTGGTCCCCTATTAGCCAGCAGTGCAGAGGTCTCACTTGCTTTCCTCCAAGCCTCTCTGCCAGTGTGAAGCCAACACTTTTCTTATTAATATTCTTTGAACACAAGTTAACTTCTTTGCTAAGTATGTACATTCATTTTGCCTCTCAGTATCTTAAAATAAGAACTGTGACTACCAGATAAATAGATGAGAAGATTATCTTGTTTCCCTAAGGCATCTCTACATCACTTTGCATCCTTTGGTGGAATATAAGCATGCAACTCATTCCTCTGTCTCCGTGGGGGGCAGGAGCCTGGTTACCCCTCTGTCTCTCTTAGGCATATGGCACTGAGGGGAGAGCAACTAGTTATTAATCTGTATTGCAGTAGCACCAAGGAGTCCCAGGCAGGTACCAGGACCTCACTGGGCTAGGTACTGTACAAACACAGGACAAAAAGACAGGCCCTGCCCCAAATAGCTTACAATCTAAATATACGACAAGAGACAAGAGGTGACTACAGACTGACAGGGGAGCAGAAAGAAACAGCGATGCAGCACTGGTCAGCATGATAGAGACTGGTCTCAGGACACCAATGGGCTAAACATTATCAAGTTTTTGCAGACATCCAGGTGAAGGACAATTCAAAGAAGAGATCTGAAGGAGGACAATGAGGTAGCTTTGCAGACGTTTATGGAGAGCTATTCCAAGCACGAGGAAGAGCATGGGAGAAAGCACAAAGGTGTTTGTTTGAAAATGTAACAAGTGAGCAATGGAGGCAGGCATCATTGGGTGAGTGGAGGCAGAAGAGAATGAGAAATTATAGGTAATAAGGGGATAGGCCATAAAGGACCATGAAAGTGAAGACAATTAGCTTATCTTTAACTGATAGAGAAAATGGAGCCAATGGAGGGATGACAAAGAGGCGGGGTGACAAGGTCAAAATGATGGGCTGGGAAAATGGTATTTGTAGCAGTATTCAAAATGGATAAGAATGGGAAAAATGAGATATGTCAAGGTCCCAGATGAGAGGATGTGGCAGCAAGATGATGAGAGCCTGGACAAGAGTTTTAGTTGTGAGGATGGATAGGAAAGGCCATACCTTGCAGACATTATGCAGAAAGAATTATTAAGATTTAGGAATAGCCTAGACATGAGGACCTAGAGAGAGGACTGAGTCAAATATGACACCTGTGTTACAGATCTGAATTCTGTTTTAGCCACATTGAGCTGGAGGTGATGGCTAGACATCCATAAGGAAATGTCAGAGAGACAGGCACAGATTTTACAGCATGGATAGAAGTAGAAAGGTACGGAGTAAGGTGGATGAATTGGAGAATCCTCAGCATAGAGATGGTAGTGGAATTTGTGTTAGTGGATGACATTATCCAGAGATATAATATAGAGGGAGAAGACAAGGGGACAGAGGCCTGTAAAACCTCCCGCCAAAGTTGGAGGGATGATGATGAGGATTCTCTGACATCCTGAAGGAGTGATTAGAGAGATAGCATGAAAACTAAGAGAGGACTGAATCACAGAAGTCAAGGGCGGACAACATATTGAGAAGATGAGCATGACTGACCGTGTCAAAGTCTGTTGACAGATTGAGAAGGTCGGTTACCCCTCTGTATCCCACTGGCACATGAACCCAAGGGGAGAGAGGAGGCATTTATTTCTTCCTCCTTCCCCTCCCCGCTCAAGTAGTGGAAGAAAACCATTACCACCAGCCTCACCTCAATCCCTGGAAAAATCATGGAGCAAGTCCTCAAGGAATCAATTCTGAAACACTTAGACGAGAGGAAAGTGATCAGGAACAGTCAGCATGGATTCACCAAGGGCAAGTCACGCCTGACTACTAATTGCCTTCTATGACAAGATAACTAGCTCTGTGGATGAGGAGAAAGCAGTGGACATGTTGTTCCCTGACTTTAGCAAACCTTTTGACACTGTCTCCCACAGTATTCTTGCCAGTAAGTTAAAGAAGTATGGGCTGGATGAATGGACGATAAGGTGGATAGAAAGTTGGCTAGATTGTCGGGCTCAACGGGTAGTGATCAATGGCTCCATATCTAGTTGGCAGCCTGTATCAAGTGGAGTGCCCCAAGGGTCGGTCCTCAGGCTGGTTTTGTTCAATATCTTCATTAATGATCTGGAGGATGGTGTGGATTGCACCCTCAGCAAGTTTGCAGATGACACTAAACTGAGAGGAGAGGTAGATATGCTGGAGAGTAGGGATAGGATACAGAGGGCCCTAGACAAATTAGAAGATTGGGCCAAAAGAAATCTGATGAGGTTCAACAAGGACAAGTGCAGAGTCCTGCACTTAGGATGGAAGAATCCCATGCACCGCTACAGACTAGGGACCGAATGGCTAGGCAGCAGTTCTGCGGAAAAGGACCTAGAGATTACAGTGGAAGAGAAGTTGCATATGAGTCAACAGTGTGCCCTTGTTGCCAAGACAGCCAATGGCATTTTGGGATGTATAAGTAAGGGCATTGCCAGCAGATCGAGGGACGTGATCGTTCCCCTCTAGTCGACATTGGTGAGGCCTCATCTGGAGTACTGTGTCCAGTTTTGGGCCCCACACTACAAGAAGGATGTGGAAAAATTGGAGAGAGTCCAGCGGAGGGCAACAAAAATGATTAGGGGACTGGAACACATGACTTATGAGGAGAGGCTGAGGGAACTGGGGATGTTTAGTCTGCGGAAGAGAAGAATGAGGGGGAATTTGATAGCTGCTTTCAACTACCTGAAGGGGGGTTCCAAAGAGGATGGATCTAGACAGTTCTCAGTGGTGGGCAGATGACAGAACGAGGAGTAATGGTCTCAAGTTGCAGTGGGGGAGGTTTAGGTTGGATACTAGGAAAAACTTTTTCACTAAGAGGGTGGTGAAACACTGGAATGCGTTACCGAGGGAGGTGGTGGAATCTCCTTCCTTGGAAGTTTTTAAGGTCAGGCTTGACAAAGCCCTGGCTGGGATGATTTAGCTGGGGATTGGTCCTGCTTTGAGCAGGGGGTTGGACTAGATGACCTCCTGAGGTCCCTTCCAACCCTGATATTCTATGATTCTATATAAAATCTGGGCAAGCAGCCCTTTCTATATTGTGAAAATAGGCACAAACCTAACCATTTCTGATCAATTTTTAGGCAGGCAAGGATTGAAAGGGTCTATGGGATCTGTGGCATCATGTCCAGCTTTCTGTTCACTATAGTAGGTTGAAAACTAAGATTCTTTTCTGTAGGAGGATATAAAAAAATTCTTACTGGTAACTCAGGTGTTGAGTACGCCAAATTCAATTGCGTGCTCAGTTCTGCAGCTTGAAAAAACTCAAAAGCACTCTGTACTCAGTGGCAGATGTGGGAAAGTTTAAATAAACCTGCACTACTGGTAAAGCAGTCAGGAAGGAGACAGGACACTCCAGGAGCGTTATGACTCCCTCCAATACTATTCTGTCAATTAGGGGCTCAAGAGCTTGTCTGCATTTTAAAATCTGCAAAAAGTAAAATTCAACTGGGAGTCAGGAGACTCAAGAAATGGAAAGAAACAGATGTTCCAAGGTTAGCAGATTTCAAAAGCTATGTTGCTTACACAGGCAATAGCTGATGATTTCTTTCGCAGCTGTTCAGTGAATGTCAAGATACACATAGAAAAACTGAACACTTCCACTGAAAACTTCCTTAATGGAATATGAGCTATGTTTAGCACGAGTGGATAGCTTCTAAAGATATCAGATACCAGCACAGGAAAAACCCAGACAACATGCAAACCAAACAACAACTATGTATAATACTTATATTTAGCATTATTCTTCTTCTGAGCACTTTATAAAAGTTATTGTAGTTTAAGTCAAATTTACATTATTTTTAAGGGAGAAAAGGTAAATAAATTGTAAAAAACATAACAAGCACATTTTCTCCAGCTAAAAATGTGAGATGATCCAGGGTAAAAGGAGAAAATAGGATTTCCATTAGTGAGCCCTTAATGGAATAGGAAAATATATTTTGACTTATCAAAAATGTCCTCTCTCTAACTTAAAAGGTCCACAGATACATTAGCCAATTAGCTTTCTGCTGATGTCCAGCTATGCAGGCAGAGCTGTACCTGTCAGTCACTGGCACGAAAGGATGTGGCCAGCTAAACTGAAGAATCCACCGGTTAAGAGAGCTTCCAAAGAAAGGACAATATCCCCAGTGACCTTAAATTTTTTAAACACTGTACGAATAAACTATGAATTCCTATTGCATAGCACAGCCTTATGGACCAATTCTGAATGAACTAAATGGCAGTTTTAGCCCATTAGCAACAATATACTCCAAGCAAGGTAAGGTCAAATCTGTGGACCTTGTAACTCAGAGGAAGGCAATTTTTGGTAAGTCATTAAATTTTTCTATTATCTTTCATTTGCAAGGGATTCAGATCAATTAACTACTGGAATTTTTAAATTAACAGGCATGAATAGCTTTCACTCAGGAGTCCTAAAAGAGTTGGCTAAGGAGATCTCTGGGCTGCTCATGTTAATTTTTAATGCATCAGGGAATAACTGGGGAAATTTCAGAAGATTGGAAGAGTGCTAATGTTCTGCCAATTTTCAAAAAAGGCTAGTGGGATGACATGGGTAGCCATAGGTCAATTAGTCGGACATCAGGCCTGGGCAAATACTGAAAAATCTGCTACATGATTAAGTTAATAAAGAATTAAAAGGATACAAATATAATTAATGCCAGTACATGGCTTTATAAAAAACAAAGTTGGTCAAACAAACCTGATTTCATTCTTTGATGAGATTTCAAGTTTGGTTGGAGGGGTTGCTGTGCAGATGTAATATACATACAACTGAACATGAGCTCTGTCATAAATCTAAAGGGAAGGGTAAACCCCTTTAAAATCCCTCCTGGCCAGAGGAAAAATCCTCTCACCTGTAAAGGGTTAAGAAGCTAAAGGTAACCTTGCTGGCACCTGACCAAAATGACCAATGAGGAGACAAGATACTTTCAAAAGCTGGGAGGAGGGAGAGAAACAAAGGGTCTGTGTCTGTCTGTATGCTGCTTTTGCCGGGGATAGAACAGGAATGGAGTCTTAGAACTTTTAGTAAGTAATCTAGCTAGGTATGTGTTAGATTATGATTTCTTTAAATGGCTGAGAAAGGAACTGTGCTGAATAGAACGACTATTCCTGTTTGTGTGTCTTTTTTGTAACTTAAGGTTTTGCCTAGAGGGATTCTCTATGTTTTGAATCTAATTACCCTGTAAGGTATCTACCATCCTGATTTTACAGAGGGGATTTCTTTACTTTTATTAAAAGTCTTCTTGTAAGAAAACTGAATGCTTTTTCATTGTTCTCAGATCCAAGGGTTTGGGTCTGTGGTCACCTATGCAAATTGGTGAGGATTTTTACCAAACCTTTCCCAGGAAGTGGGGTGCAAGGGTTGGGAGGATTTGGGGGGGAAAGACATGTCCAAACTACGTTTCCCAGTAAACCCAGTTAGAGTTTGGTGGTGGCAGTGGAGATCCAGGGACAAAGGATAAAATTAATTTGTACCTTGGGGAAGTTTTAACTTAAGCTGGTGAAAGTAAGCTTAGGAGGTTTTCATGCAGGTCCCCACATCTGTACCCTACAGTTCAGAGTGGGGGAGGAACCTTGACAAGTTCCCAGTGTGATGCTGTGAAAAAAGGGCTAATGCAATGCTGGGCTGTATAACCAGGGGAGTAGGAGTAGGGAAATGTTTTAGTCTGTATGTGACAGTGGTGGAACCAATACTAGAATACTGTGTCCAGGTCTGGTGCCTTTCTGGAAGATAACCTTCAGTCACATACAAAATTATTGGGCTCAATACAGGAGTAACCAGGTGAAATTTAATGGCCTGCGAGGTACAAGAGTTCAGATTAGATGATCTAATGGTTCCTTCTTGCCTTAAACTCTGTGAATCTATGATGCAGTACGCCTTCAGAACTATACACAGGATAGTAAATTCCTTGTATTTTACCAGGAGTCCACTGCACAGAGCACAAAAGACGGCATTCACCAGTGCCTGAATGTCTAACTTGTACAATTATTAGAAGGCATGATTAGATGACCACGTGGCCTCCCTACAGATCTCTTCATATGGTGTGTAAGTTCTTGGACCAGGAGACTGCTACCACTCTCAGTGGTATTTAATGCTAGTCGCTTGACAGACACTGTTTGATCTGTAGGCCACTGGGGTGCACCATCTCAGTCCACTTCAAACAGTAGATTTAGTTGCTTTCTCTTTCTCTTGGATGCAGGATGATATGACTAAATACAGCAGGACTTTTTGCAATGGACATAGAAAAAACATCTGTTTTACACTGTTGCACACTAAACCATTTCTTAGTCACCTTGCTTGGTCTCTTCAATTTTTCTGTGGACTTCCATTCCTTTGCCATCACAGCTAGCAAGGCCACATTGACAAGAATAAAAAGTTCTGTTTTAGATTCAGAGGAATAATACTTCTGGGTAGTTTTGCTGATCTGGTAACTCCTCTTTGTCTTTCTTGGACACTCCCTTTTGAAATTGATCTAATCTGGATACTGCCCTCTTAAGCATGAATTCAAAGAATTATAACTAGAAAAGACTTTGCTTTTCCCATAAGATGTTACTTATCCCTAAATCCTGACGTACTGAAAACAATTCCAGAATATATGGGATCATAAGCATCAGCAAGTCAATACCTCTGTCACACAAGAGATATTTGGATTTGTAAAAGACCTTTGACAAAGTCCTGCACAAGACGCCTAAAGAAGCCAGGGAATCATGGGGTGAGAAGCAAAATATTGTCATGGATCAAAAACTATCTAGGAGCAGAAAGCAAAGAATAGGAATAAAATGTAAATTTTCTTCATGGAAGAAGGGTAACAGAAAAAGAAAGTCCTAACCCAGCTAGGTGAATGGAGAGCTCATTGCCATGGGAAAACAGAGGCAAGGGACTAAGCAGGATTCAAATCTGTGTGGGTAGAAAGAATATCCAGAGCTATTGTAATTGTAGGGAAAATATTGGAAGGGATATTAAAACTCATGCTTCAGGGTTTAAGCCAATCTCTAACTATTAGACAGCAGGATGAGAGCTAATGTGGGGAGCATATTATCCCACATCTGCCTGATACAGGATTCTTACATCTTCCTGATACTGTCCATTGTTGGAGACAGGATACAGAATTATATGAACCTTGGGTCTGATTTTGTACGGAAATTCCTTATGTTCTTTTCCAAACACTTGCAGATTACATGGAGGGAGACTGTTTCCAAGAAAACATCAAGGTTGCAATGTCCTTATCCAAAAAGGCCTTTTATTCATTGGCCTGCCATCGGAAAACACATCATATGTCTCAGATGAGATGTCAGAAGATTTTCTGTTACTAGGAGCCAGAATAGTAAGGTTCCAACACCAGATTCACCAGCTCTGGATTCCAAGGGCAACCTGGCCACTCCAGAGTGACAGAGCATCTATTTCCCATAAGTCATGCTCCCTCATATTGCTGAATAAACTTCAGTCTTCCTTTTGAACTTGGTGGCCGTTAGGTCTATCTATTGGCTTCCCCACTTTTGGCATATTGCACTGAACTCTTGGGACTGAATTTTCACACCCCTGGACATATCTGTTGCCTTCTTTGGCAGTCTGCTGTATTCTTTCAGAACCCTGATACAGTCAGAACTTACAAAGCCTTCTGGTATTGGAAGTACATGCACGTCCTTAGCCATATCTTTGTTTTTCATGCATCTGACAATTTACATATGTGATGAGGATCATGTTGCCTGACTATACCCAGCCTTGATGGTAAGATACTTCAAAAGTGGAGCAGCACGAGTTTCACTGCCCTCACTTTGAAGCAGCTGAATACTTCTCCTCTCTTGTGGAGCATTTGCCTTGGCAATACTTTAACTCTGATTGGACTCCTAGACAGACCAGTTGTCGAGACATGGTCAAAGAGCTCTTGTCTCAATGGATGATCTAACCATGACTCTCCAAGAAGGAGCCTATTTGTTTCTTTTGCTTGGTGCTCTGTCTTAGCTCTCACTAGCCAATTGTTCACATAGGAGTGTACATCTGATCCTTCCTTTGGAAGAGCCTGATATTGATAAAGGTGCCCCAGTATTATGAGACACAAGAATGGCCAAACTGGGATGCAGAACAAGGCATCTTGATGACACAGGGAACAGAGAACCTATGCACAGTTAACTGACTGGATTTAAACAGACCTCAGAAACTCCATCCTGAAGCTTGGCAAATCTAGCCCAGGAAGCAGGTCACTGGTGTTCCAGTGAACCTGTTTTATGGAAGCACTGCGTCTTCCTTATGTGAGAGAAATTTCTCCAGCTTCTGGAGTTCTTTGGCAAACAGGCATCCACTTCTGAAGGGTAGAATGGGCAGCTTGGCCTTGGCTTGACCATAGCTTCTGCCACAGAGATCTCCTTGCTTCTGTGGAGGCTGCCATGATTCTCAGGGTGGCCCTGGTGATGTTGCACATGACATCTGCTGGTCCTAACCAGGGTGGCATTTAAGCCAGCTCCATCCTCAAGCTTCTAGTGCCACGAAGCAAGGGTACAAAGTTCAGAGTCACCCAGCCCCTACTTCAGTCCTTTTGCACCGGAAGCTGATGATAGACTCTGATGTGCTGGGGATGCAGCATGGATCATATAATGGATATATGCAAAATATCTCAAAGATCAGTTACGAGAAGGTAAGTAACTTTTTTCTTCTTTAAAGTGATTGCATATGTCCTTTATGCTATAGGTGACTCCCATGCCATTAACGCAGGCGGTGGGGCTCAGAGTCTCAACAGAAGGAGGACTGTAGGATCAACTTGCCTACATTTGCATCTTCCCTTGATGCAGCAGACAATGTGTAATAACTGGTGAATATATGAATCAAGGACCATGTTGCTGCTCTACAAATACCCATAATTGGGATGTGTGCCTGTCGTGGGGTATGCATACACTGTCCCATTTTGGGGCAGGTCAGGGTTGTGATACTACTGCAGTTACAGTCCACCTGACTATCCCTAGGCTGGGAGCAGCACAACCCAATGGCTGGAGCCAATATGGCTGCCCTGAGGATCAGGGCTGTGTGGCCTAATGGCCAAAGTCAATATGGCTGCCTTTGGGGATCAGGGCTGCCCAGCTTAATAGCCAAAGTCAATAAAACTGACCTTGGGGTCAGGGCGGTGTGGCCCAATGGCCAGAATCAGTATGTCTTCCCTGGGGATCAGGGCTGTGTACCCTAATGGCACAAGTAAGGAGCCTCCACCTCGGGGGACGGGGGACGGTCAGGATAGAGGGAACCAGGTCCTCCCTGCCCCCAGGGCCCTGTCAGCGGCAAATGTGTTCACCACCCAGTCAGTGGGGATCCTACTACAATATGCTGACCTTCCTTGGGAGGGACAGATCACTCATACTGCCACCCTGGGCCACTTCCTACTGTGTCTCCTGAAGCCAGGGTCTGAATGTCATTAAGGTCTCCAAGCCCCTGGGATTCTGACTCCAGTTGGCCAGCCATAGGCAACAAGACTCTGGTCTGGTCCTTGGGATCTCTGGTTCCCGCAGTCAAGTGTTGAAGCGGCTACCGGGCAGAAGCCTCCACCAAGCGTCCTCCCTCCTTGGTGGTCAGGTGAGAATAAGCTGGGCTGCTCCTTTGTGTACTGAGACAACAGTTGAAGCATATTCAGCACAGCCTGAGGGGTGAGACATCTGCTGCCCACAGTGTGAGGTTAACCCTTCCTTGCTTAGTGCAGGGTATGCACACCCCGCCACAGTGCCACAAACACTGATGAGGTTGAATGTTCTCTGGTTGAATGTGCTGTGAGATTGTCAGGAGGCGTTACTCTTTTGGCAGCTCAGCACATTGAAATGCAGCTAGTGATCCATTGGGAGAGTCTGAGTTGAGGGAGGATGACTTCTCATACATTCTGCAAAACTTGGAAGTAATCCAAAAGGGCATTGTTCTATCCAGGTAAAAAGCCAATGGTCGATGAACATCAGGGACAATGGAGTCTTCACTTATCCTTGTGTGCATGATGAATCAAAGTACCTAGAGACCTAAGTGGCACAATACAGGGAGGGGTACTTGTTGACCAGGATTGAGACCTATGCTGGAAATGCAGCACTGTGGGAAGCATGGATGACTTTCTAGCATCTGGCAACATACAGTGCGGGGGATCTGGAACTGGCCCCAAGAAGGTGGAAGGGGAGAATACTAAGCCTGAAACTGATGGCCGGACAGAAGAATATCCAGGTGCTGACGGTCTAGATAGCTATGACAATGCCAGTCAAGGGTCTTCGTCCTGAAGAAATGGTGATGGCAGTATCAACAGGCATAGCAAGTTGATGGCCACAGCATAAGCCTCTAGTGCAGTAGGTACAGCCATTAGATGCTGACCAGGAAGACTGCTCCATAGCCAGTGAAGAAATAGAAGTCTCAATGGTCCCTGGGAGGGCATCTGAGTGAACAGCTTGTTTCTCCAATGGAGCCGGTACTGGGAAGTGGTGTGCTGTCTGGTGTGCTCTATCTTTAATAGTGGATCACCCTTCCATGGAAGAGTCCCTAACCCAAGACTTTGATGAGCCAGAAGCCAACTTCTGCTTATGCTTCTGAGGCTGGGACTGGTCTGAAGTCCTGGGCCTCAAAGAAGATGTTACCAGTGTTGGGGATCTCCTGCGGCCTCTTTCTGCAGGCCCGGCTACGGGAGCACTCTGATAAAGAGTCTTTGAAGAGCTTTCCTTGGAGGACCGAGGGGGCAATGATGCCAGCCTAAGGGCAACTTCCACCAGGAGGTATCGGAGGTGCTCTTCCCTCAGCTTCTTTGTCTTGTTCTTAAAGTCATGACAAACAGAGCACCTGCCTCTAACTTGGCTCTCACTGAAACACTTGAAACAGAGGGAATGAGGGTCACTAACAGGCATAGGCTTTTTACAGCCCACACCAGGTTTAAACCCTGGGAACCTGGGCATAGGCCCCCCCAGTATCAAATGGGGTCCAGAGACCTCCTTGGGTGCATAATCAAAGTAATTGTTTTCAAAAGAAACAATAAATAAAGAAATAAAAATGAAAGAAAATAACCAAAAACTGAGTACCACTAGGTAGTACTAAACAGTTTATTTGTTCACAGGGAACACCAATGCTACGACCATCAACAGTGCATTCTAAGAAGGAACTGAAATAGGGGAGGGCTATTCTGCCCTTTATATCCTCACTTTGTAGCACAAGGAGCTTGGGGTTGCGCAAGGCCATGCCTATATGGCTTTCACTAGGGAAAACTCTCTGGTGCACAAGATGCACACACACTTACAGTGTAATGGACATATGCAAGCTCTCAAAGAAGCTGCAGTGGCCTTTACCATATTAGGTATCAAGTTCTGCTCTGATTTCCTTTCACTTTGAATTTTTTCTTTGGCTTCAGCTGAACTCTCACTAGACATAACTCATGCTTATAAAGAAAATTAGTAAATTTGCTCAGAAAATGCATTTTCCCAGGCATCCAGATCAAAGGATGAGTATTGAATTACCTCTAACAATATACGTAAATACTTCTCACTGTTGTTAGCAAAACCTCTGTTGGGATTAAAAGTGGCTTCAAAAAATTAAATATAAATTACTCATGATTTGTAGTACATCCAAGTATTATGTCATGGCAATAAATATTTATAAAGACCATTTGTTTTGTTCACTTTCGCAAAGATACTAGAACTAATGAAAAACTACTGTCTATGTAATCTCAACATTGTATCATGAACAGGAAAGCCTGTCCAAAAATTAAATTAAGCAATGTGTTCGTTTGCTGGCAGCCAGTCCAGGAGCTGTAAAGCACACACTAACTACAATTTTCCCTATTGCAATATAGATTATAAGCTTGTGCACTCCCTGCCTTCATTTAATATAACATGCTAATCATGTTGGAAATAAGTAAACACAATCTCTTGCTCACTAAATTTTAACATTCAGAGACAAACACATATGAAAGTCAGACTACTTTTAGTATAGAGCTCACACCATCCTTAATTTGTACAAGAACATATAATGTGCAAGTGTTCAGTGTGTATCTGTGTGCATAATGTGCAAGTCTTTCCCTCTCTTTCTATTTGTGTTGTACATATGATGTGAGGAGAGGGAAATTAACACACAAATCCCACCATGAATATAATGGTAGAAATTCTCCTTTTTTAAAATAATATATGTTGTATTTGAAAAAAATTATGTAGATGTGCGGTTTTTCATTTGAAAGACAGTGCAAAACACTAAGCAGAATTATGACATAAAATATCATTGTTCCTAGATCTGCTTTTAATCTGAACCAAAAAAACAAACTTGTCAAAATCATAAACAAGGCTGATCTTCTGCAGTGAATAGGCCGATGTTGATTTGGCTGCTCTAGTTGGAGGTTATCCTGGGCAATGGGACAGATTATGGAGGATATTCTCTCCATTTGAAGTTTGTCCGGACACATTCATGCAGTTCTGGTATCAGTCCCAGAACAATGTCTGCTTTGTATGTTATTTCCTTTAGAATGATTCTCTCATCTGAAGCAGAGTAAAACTCCAACCATATTAATCTTTTATATGGCTCCACATTGCAAAATTAATTATTCCATATTTTAGCATAAACGGTTTGTCTCAATTACTGTTTGGCTGAAGAACTGTAGTATACGCGCACTGGTCTGAAGTAGAGTGGAGTAGAACAGCTTTAGAAATTTGAGGTATCTCCAAACATGGGGTATTTGGAAGCCAACAGGAAAGGTCATCATTTTGTTTCATGCTCACTGCCTTCAAATCTGTCTTGCCTATTTTTAAGAGACGGATCTTTCTGTTAACAATGTCTACACTAGCAGCAACAGACATATGCATGATAGCTTAGTACCGCTCTTTAATATTAGAAGCAACTGAAGTATGCTCTGCTGTATCTGAGAAATAACTGCAGGACAGTTTGGTTTGAATAGCCCATTCTTTGGACTGGCACATACATGATCCTGAGGATTGCAGAAGTGAAATAGGGACCCTCAGTTCCCCACTCAGGAAAATAAATGTGTATATGCAGCCTCTTTCACTCTGTCACGTTGGTTTGCTCTTGACCTCAGCTTTTTGAGTGAGTGTTGCTTTTCACACACCTGACATATGAAAGTAGTAGCCTGACAAAGCCAGCCTTGCTTGTTGTGAATTAGCCTGGTATAACTATTCAGTTGTATTTAAAAGATATTGTGTACACCATTTCAGATAACATTAAGTAACTCATGAAAGGGACCATTCTGATCATCTAGTCTGACCTCCTGTACAACACAGGTCATAAAATTTCCCCAAAATAATTCCTAGAGCAGAACTTTTAGAAAAACACTCAATCTTGATTTAAAAATTGTCAGTGATGGAGAATCCACCACCATGCTTGGTAAATTGTTCCAATGGCTAATTACTCACTGTTAAAAAATTATGACTTATTTCCATTCTGAATTTGTTTAGATTCAACTACCAGCCATTGGACCATGTTAGACCTTTCTCTGCTAGACTGAAGAGCACATTATTAAATATTTGTGTCCCATGTAAGTATTTATAGACTTATCAAGTCACCCCTTAGCTTTTTCTTTGTTAACTAAATAGATGGAGCTCTTTGAGTCCATCACTACAGGTCATGTTTTCGAATCCTTTAATCATTCTCATGGCTCTTCTCTGAACTCTCTCTAATTTATCAACATCCTTCTTGAATTGTGGACACCAGAACCGGACACTGTATTCCAACAATAGTTGCAGTAGTGCCAAATACAGAGGTAAAATAAGCTCTTTACTCCACTCAAAATTCCCCAATTCATGCATCGAAGCATCATATTAGCCCTTTTGACCACAGCGTCAAAAAAGAAGTTCATGTTCAGCTGATTATTTGCCACTGCCAATACATCTTTTTCAGACTCACTGCTTCCCAGGATAGAGTCCCTCATCCTGTAAGTGTGGCCTGTATTCTTTGTTCCTAGTTATACATTTACATTTAGCTGTATTAAAATGCATATTGTTTGCTTGGGGCCAGCTTGCATCCTGAGCCAACAGAGTTTGCAAGGGAACATCCAGTTTTAGGGATCCTGAGTGCCATTCCCAGTACAAGGCTACACTGTAATAAGACAGACACTTGATTTTTGCCTTTGCAAAAGCTAAAGAAATACAATTTTGGAACTGATGTTAAGAGTCATAAGGATTACAGCCAGCTAGGGTTTCACTCAAGTGTCCTAACAATATCAGCTCAGTTTAAAAATGTTAAACTCTATTTACATTTCTGTCAGAGATTTTTTGTATAATTCCTACTAAAGCTAATAGCCAGGCCATCTTTCCATTAAAACATGTAGGGGTGGAGGAAAGTATGGTACTTACTTATAGTTGTCATCTTCCACAAACTTTTGAAGTTCCTCAATGTAGCGGACAGACTTTAAGTACTTTTGCACATGGGGTAAAGTTATGAGATGATCTGTAGAGTATAAAAAAAATTAGCCAAGATAAATCTCTACAACTGCAAAAATAAAAGCAATTCTTCTTTAGATTCCTCCAGTTCTTTTGATTTTATGAACGAAACCAAAAGGAGACCATAACTCCCTAAGGGAGAAACTGTCTAGGAATATTATTTTGTTAGATTGTATGAGAATGTTAAGGATTTTACCAAATAAAGGCTTAGTTGTCATTCATGCTATAGATGAGATTCAGCTGCTGATTTTACTAGGAGAATTAGGTGATTTTAGTATGCACTCTCAATTTACAAAGAGAAAAGTGAGGCTCATGTATTAATGAGCAAACCTCAGACAATTTGACACAGCAAACATTTTGGATTCTTATTTGAAACTTAATGGCAAAAAGCATCAGGACAAGATTTCAACCTGAGAGTTCTGAAGTGAGAAAAAGGCACCAAAAGGAACATGGCTCCCCTCTTACTTCACATCTCCCTCTCTCCCTCAACAGGCCCTGGAGCCTTCCACTAGGTAGGCCTCTGATGAGCACCAAAAGAAGAGGTTACTCATCTTGTGCAATAACTGCATTTCTTCGAGATGTGCATCTTTATGGGTTCTCCACTTCAGGTACACAGGAGCCTCTCAAATCCTTGAGCCGCGATTTTCCATTAGCTGTGTCCGTTTGGCAAGCGCATGTGCCCTATTCCTTCTTGTGCTGGACACCGAGGCTACATAGGAGTGTGTGGTAGAACTGCCCTCAGTGCCTTCTCCACCCAAATGTTCCTTAGAGAACAGTCCGAAGCAGAGGGGAAGGAGGGCCGGTAGTGGTGCACCCATAGGGGGACACATCTTCAAGAACTGCAATTACTACACAAGGTGTGTAACTGCTTGTTCTTCTTTGAGTAATGTCCCTAAGGGTGCTCCACTTCAGATGACTACCAGGCAGCATCCCCAGAGTGAGGAGGGATCTTCGGAATTCACTCTAGAACTAAAGACCAGTGCTGCAGTATCAAATGCCACATCGGATCTCGCTGCATGGATCATAGTGTAATGTTCAGAAAATGTATATACTATCAGGCCGCTACATGGGCTTCATATCTCAGATACTGGCACATTCTTAAGTAACGCTGTGGAGGTTGCTTGTGATCTGGTCGAATGTGCTATCACCATTTGGGTGAGATGAATGCCTGTAGCATCGTAAAAAATGAATATACAACCAGATAGCCATCTCGATAGTCTGAGCAGAGGTCGTGGATCCCTTTCATGTATTTGCAAAGCAGATGAACAGCCTAGATGACTTTCTAATTTGTTTGCTACTATCTAAGTAGTAAGCCAATGCCCTTCTAACATGCAAGGTATGAAAACTGGTCTCTTGCAGAGAGCTAAGAGGTACGGGAAAACACACTGGTAGATAAATGGATTGGTTAAGATGGAACTCTGATAATATTTTAGGCATGAATTTAGGGTGTGAACGTAAAGATTATCTTTCTGTGCGCTGAAGTTAATCTAGCACATAATCAAACATTCTATTTGTAAGCACCTAGTAAAAAATAAGATAAGTCAACATGGATTTGTCAAGAACAAATGTCAAACCAATCTAATAGCCTTCTTTGAAAAGTTAACAAGCCTTCTTGATAAAGATGAAGCAGCAGATGTCATATCTTGACTTTAGTAGGGCTTTTGACACTGTCTCAAATGACTCTCTCATAAACAAACTAGAGAAATATAACCTAGACAAAACTACTATAAGGTGGGTGCACAACTGGCTGGAAAACAGTACTCAAAGTGTAGTAATATCAATGGTTCACAGTCAGGATGCCAGGGCATATCAAGTGGGGTCCAGCAGGGTTCTGTCTGGGGTCAGGTTCTAATCAATGTCTTCAAAAATGATTTGGATAATGGCATAGAGTGTACACTTATAAAGGCTGTGGATGATACCACACTGTGAGGGATAGCATACATTTTTGAGGCTAGGATTAGAATTCAAAATGATCTTGACAAACTGGAGAAATGGTCTGAATTAAATAGGATGAAATTCAATAAGGACAAATGAAAAGTACAAATGCAAAGTACTCCACTTAGGAAGGAACAATCAGTTGCACACATACAAAACTAGAAATGACTGCCTAGGAAGGAGTATTGAATAAAGGGATCTGAGGGTTATAGTGGATCACAAAATAAATATGAGTCAACAATATAATGCTGTTGCAAAAAAAGCAAACATATTCTGGGTTGTATTAGCAGGAGTGTTGTAAGCAAGAAACAAGTAGTAATTCTTCAGTTTTACTCAGCAGTGTTAAGGCTTCAACTGGAGTATTGTGTGCACTTCTGGGCATCATACTTCAGGAAAGATGTGGACAAATTAGAGAAAGTTCAGAGGAGAGCAATAAAAATGAAGATTTAGAAAACACGATCTGCAAGGAAAGACTAAAAAAAATGGGTTTGTTTAGTCTGGAGAAGAGAAGACTGAGGAGGCACATGATAATAGTCTTCAAGTATGTGAAAGGTTGTTGTAAAGAGGAGGGTGATAAATTGTTCTCCTTACCACTGAAGACAGGACAAGTAGTAGCGGGCTTAAACTGTATCACGGGAAAGTTAAAGTTAGGTTAGACATTAGGAAAAACTTCCTAATTCTAAGTGTAGTCAAGCACTGAAACAGATTACCTAGGGTGGATGTGGAATCTCCATCATTGGAGGTTTAAGAACAGGTTACAGAAACACCTGTGGGAGATGGTCTAGATAATTCTGCCTCAGCGCAGAGGACTGGACTGGATAATTTATCGAGGTCCCTTCCAATCCTACATTTCTATGATTACTGAATGAGGCACCAATTCCGGCAGAAGGCGTTGGAAATACCATCAATGGAAGAATCTCTTCCATTTCTGCAAGTAGTACGGGTTGACTTCTTTCTGCTTTTTGGTAACACTTGTTGCACTTCTGCAGAGCAGGAGGATTCTAACCCATGAACCACCTAGGTACCATCTCCTGAGGTGGTGAAGCCCTAGGTTGGGGTGAAGCAGGCAACCTGTGGCCTATAACATGAGATGAGCGGTGGTCGGAAGCTTGACTGGTGGTTGGACACAAATGAAGCAGGGAAGGGAACCAAGCTTGTTTCAGCCATGTCAGCTCTATAAGAACAACTCTGGCCTTGTCTATCTGATTTTGTTCACCACCCTTCATATCAGCAGTGGAGAGGTAAATGCATAGAGCAGACGCTTCTTCCAAGATAGAAGAAAAGTGTCTCCAAAAGTGTGGAGGCTCAGACTCCTCTTGAGCAGAGAAGAGGACACTTTTTGTTCCTGGAGATGGCAAAGAGAGACACCTCTGGCACTCCCCATCTTTGGAATATGCTGTGGAGAACTTGAGAGTTTGGAGTCCTGGGAGAAGTGTATTCTGAAAACATCTGCTGTGGTGTTCTGAATACCTGGGAGGTAGACCAATGAAATTTGGATCTGATGAGCTACGTACCAGTTCTATAGTTTCATGGTTTCAGTGCACAGAGAGGGGAATCTTGCTCCTCCCTGCTTGCTGATATAGAACATGCTGGATATATTGTTCGTCATGACCCTGATTGATTTGCCTCTGAGGAGGGGTAGGAAATGAAAGCAGCCCTGAGTTCCAGTACACTGATGTGGAGATTGGTTTCCTGAGTTTTTCATATGCCCTGAGTTGTGAAAGCATTGAGGTGAGCTCCCCATCCCCAACACTGATGCATCTGTTAAAGTTATTGATGGGGCTGGACAACAGAAAGGAATGCCTGCACCAATGCTGAGTTGATTTTTCCACCAGTCTAAAGAATTCCTCACTTGTAGAAGAGCCATCACCTGCCTGTTCAAGGTGTGTCTGGCTGGAGAATAGGTCATTCTGAGCCAACCCTGGAAGTGGTAGAGACGTAGTTTTGTGTGATTGGTCAAAAAGGCACAAGATGCCCTGATATCCCAGGAGCGAAGAAAATTCCTTATTGTGGTCTGAAGGTTTCCCTGAATTACGTATATCAGACTTGACAAAATTACAAATCTGTCTAAGGGAAGGTAAGCCCTGGCTGTCAACAACTCTGAAGGCACCCCTATAAACTGTATCTTCTGTTCAGGGGTTAACAAAGATTATTTTTCATTCAGCTGAAGACCCAACTCCTGGAACAGAGCAAGGGCTGTCTGGGTGGAACATAGCACTGCTTTGTAGGAACAACCCTTGAGTAGCCAGTTGCTGAGGTACCGGAAGACTAGGATCACTTCTTGTCGCAGGTAAGCGGCCACTACTTCCTGGATCTTTGAGAATACCCTTGGGGCAGAAGGACTAAAGGGAAGAACTTGGTATTGGAAATGATCCTGGCCTATAGTGAACTGTAGGTATTTCCTGTGCGATGAGTGTATCATCATATGGAAATAGGTATCCTGTAGGTCAAGGGCTGAAAACTAATCCACTTCCTCCAGTGAAGGAATTATAGCTGCCAGAGTCACCTTCCTGAACTTTTAAGACTTTATGAACTTGTTTAGAAGTCTTAGATACAAACTGGTCTCCATCCTTTGTTCTTCTTTTGCACAAGGAAATACTTCAGGTAAAACCCTTTGCCTTTGTGAGGCAGCAAGACAGGCTCTATTGCTCCTAATTAAAGGAGACAGTTCACATCCTGTCTCAATAAAAGCTTGTGAAGGCATCCCTTAAGAAATATGGGGTGTGGGGGAGGTTGGGATGTAAAATGAATGGCATAGCCCAATGTTATAACCTCTATGACTCATTCTGTAGTGATCTGCTTCCAAGTACAAGGAAATGGGAAAGGCCATCTCCAAAGTGGGGGAGGTGGGCAAACATATGCAGGTGTGAAACTAGACGTGCAGGAGGATTTGAATGCTCGACTGACTCATCAAAATCATTGCTTTGAAAATACTGGGTGGTCATGGAAGGCAGTTGAGCTGCCCTCTTTCTCTGGAATTTATGTCTTTCCATGTTAGATTCGGTAGATCTATAGAATCCAGAGAATCTTTGGACAGTCTGTGACATACTAAATCCTCTCTTCTTTGTAGGTGTATGAATGCCCAGGCATCAGAAAGTAGACCTAGAGTCCTTCAGTGTGTGTAAGGTCTCCAAGGAAAGCTTACGGCCATTGAAGGTAAGGTCCTCAACAGTGTTCCTAATTTCTTTTGGAAAATCCAAGAGTTAGCCATGATGCTGTGCATAACTACTGCCATGGAGATGGACCTGGCAGCAATGTCAGCAGCATCCAAGGATGCTTGAAGAGTGGTTTTGGCCAATAACTGGTCCTCTGAAATGATGGATTGGATTTCTCCCTATGTTCCTGTGGCAGATGTTCAATAAAAGCTTTAATATATTATAGTTTGTAAAATTATATTTGCCCATGATTGCCTGATAGTTTGTGATCCTGAATTATAGGGCTGCCACTGAATAGGATTTCCATCCAAAGAAGTCCAGTCTCTTTTGGACTTCGTCATATTTGGAGAAGTGTTGCTTATCCCACTCATTTATCACATTCACTACCAGGGAGATAGGTGGAAGGTGGAAGAACCCTCAGAATCTTTTGGTGGCGGGAACATAATATTTTTTATCTGCCCATTTTCACTTTTGTGAAACAGTAGCAGGTATTTGGCACATAATCTTAGCTGGATCCTGTAGTGCCTCATTAATGAGTAACACCACATTGGAGAGTGTTGCTGACAGCAGGATATCCAACAGTTTGTGCTTCATGTCCTTGACCTCTGAGTGGAATTTGAAGAGTGTCAGCTGCTCTCTTTATGAGATCTTGAAATTTCAAAAAATTGTTGGCCATGGAAGGTGGCAGAGGCATAACCCTCTCATCTGGAGATGGGGATGAAATAGATATTTGAGGGGTGGCTTCTTTATCCAATCTGACCTCCTGCTCTTTAAATGTCGTCTCCTGGGGGCAGGGGGGGGGGCTGTTTGAGGAGGAGAGGAGTATATGACTCTAGGCTCCTTATGAGATGGTACTAGAGGTCTGGCAAATTGCGGCCAATAAGCAGCCAAGGGCCCAGTATGGCTGTTGGGGGTGGCATAGAGGAGTAGGGGGTGGAATGCAGGGTTGGTTTCCCCCAACCTTGCTGATGAGCACAATCTTCCCTGTGACTGCTAAAGAATGGGTTCCTGAAAGGATGTGTCAGAGAACCCTGAACAAAAATAGAAGAGACTGACTGGAAGTCTTCTTCATCCTCCTAAATCTTGATCACCAGAGAAGCACCCACAGAGAAGGGTGGAGAGTCCTGCAGTACCAGAGGTGGTCTGGAGAGTCGCTTGATTCTATGAGGAGCAGGGACTCTAGTTCATCCAGGCAAGAAATGGTCCAGTGAAACATCCTACCTTCCCTCATCTGAACAATAATAAAGCAAAAACAGAACAAAAAGAATTAAAATAAAATAAAAATAAATAAAAATAAACCAGAATGTTAGTCTAGTAAAATCCAAATGCAAGAGCTCTGGTTCACTAAATACTTAAGTTTTAGCCTGCATATGAAACACACTGTTCTAACAAAGCTTGCACACTAGTTCCATTAACAGAGAACACATATGATTCAACTGCCTAATTTGGTATTAAAACTGAAGTTATACAGAAGCAGAAGTTAAGCAGTGCATCACTCTACTGACTTACATTAGCCTTGTGTCCCTCTTCATATGAGGCAGTGTAGCGGGGTGGTCACCCCACTCCAGCCCTGGAGAGGGCTACAGCAAGGAAAGGGGTTAAGAACAGCTGGGGGAAGCTGACTGTGTAGCTGACCACATGTGTGGCTGGCTTAATCAGGGCCCAGATGGCCCTTACAAGAGGACTGTGGGCCAGGAGCTGGAAGAGTCTCACTCTAGCCCTGGAGTGGGAAGGGCGGCCTGGGAGCAAGGTATCTGAGGTGGAGCAGGGCTGGGGAAGGCCAGAGGGAGTGGGGGAGCTCCAGCCTGGTAAAACCCCAGACTGCAGGCCTGGTGAAGGCCTACAAAGGTACTGGGGCTGCAGAGGGGCAGCCCAGAGATAGGCAAAGGCAGCAGGTCCTAACCCCTTGCCAATGATGAGTGGCCATTACACTGTAGTCTACCCCAATGAGCGGGAGCTAGACGATGACTGGCAGTAGCCACTGAGGCAAGGTGGGTTTCGAGGGTTGGGGTTCCCCTGGGAGGGGGGACCCAGAGAGTGGAGACTGCTAGGGTAGAACCCCAGGGTAAAGGGCACCAGGGTCTGGGAGGGACATGGGGGCCAGCGGCAGGTGAGACATCAGCCTGCAGAGGGCGCTCCAGAGGCTGGAGAGCTAATTCCCAGGACAACCAGCAGGAAGCGCCGCACCGGTGAGTCTTTGCATCGCCACAGGCAGACATCTCCTAATGATTTATTATATTAATATGAGTGACGACTTTACAATAACAAGACAAAAATTACCAACCATAGCTACAGGAGACTTGCAAATCAGCTATTATTCGGAGGATATTGTTCATTTGATTGGATCTTTGTTCATTCTCCATGATGCTGCCAGATGAAGGATATGCAGAATCGATGTAGATTAAATCCAAGAGATATATTCCTGAAATTAAAGATCAATCAAGTGTTTTATAAAGAAATAGTCAAGTACGTACTAACAAACAGAACACCCAGGAAGCACCAGCAACCCATCTGTGCCTTTCCCATTGAACAAACGGGGAGATTATTAACAGCAAAGAGCTTGAGTTTTGTGTAATCAAAAATGTAAAATTTGGACTTCAATCTGTGGCACTGCTTACAAGAACATAGAAAACTGTGGACAATGCACACTTACAAGGAAGCGTAACAGGGGGGACTGGGAGTGGCTGGCTCATTACAAAAGCAGCTTTGCCTCTCCTGGAATTGACATCTCCTCATCAATTACTGGGAGTGGACTACATCCACCCTGATGGAATTGGCCCTGTCAACACTGGTTCTCCACTTGTGAGGTAACTTCTTTCTCCATGTGTCATTATACAATGCCTGCATCTATAATTTTCACTCCATGCATCTGAAGTGGTTTTTTACCCACAAAAGCTTATGCCCAAATAAATGTTAGTCTTTAAGGTGCCACCGGACTCCTTGTTGACTTACAAGGAAGAATGTCTCTTATACAGAAGAGGCAAAACTTCAGTGTATACACTTCATTAAAATGTTGTGTTCACCCTGGAAAATACTATGGAATTAAAGTGGGAGGAGAAGAGGGGAAATATCTCCATGCATTTGGCAAGTTACTAAGGACCTGATACTGCATGATCCCGAAGAATGAAAATCCTGGACTTCAACAAAAGCTGAGGAAGCTCAGCACTGCACAGTATGCTCTTCAGATTTGCCCCGTTTGATTAATTTGTACATTATCGCAAGTCTTT
The DNA here is from genome assembly GCF_965140295.1 of Lepidochelys olivacea. Taxonomy (NCBI): domain Eukaryota; kingdom Metazoa; phylum Chordata; order Testudines; family Cheloniidae; genus Lepidochelys; species Lepidochelys olivacea. The sequence continues at coordinate 28,018,653 of NC_140426.1, read as the reverse complement.
GGTTGGCCCTAAGGGGTTGCAGTCTTGACCATCTTGGCTAATATCCACTGATGGACCTATCCTCTATGAACTTCTCTCATTCTTTTTGAATGAAGAGCTATGCAGTGAGATAGCAAAAGGCTTCTCCACAGCAATAACCCTCAGTAACATCATCTATTCCCTAATTTCTATTAATCAGTACACATGCTCTTCTGGTGCACAAGCCCATAGAATAGTGGTATACACGGGGCCAGAGGGGCAGCGGCAGGGAGTTGTCGGGAATGGCACCAAGGTGGGAAAGGAACGTTCTGGATGCCTGTAACAGCACAGGCAGTACAGAGAGCGAAACAATCTGTGTAGTTTGGTTTTCCCAGAACCAAATTCTACGTTTAAAGCCATTCCTCCTTCGGCGAAAACTGTGACATGGTTTGCCTGGTAAGGCCTGATCAGAATCCTCTTCATTCTGAAAATGAATTAACACTGGCCATCCCTCAATCAAATATTCCATTGATCACCTGAAACCATCACATCTGTTTTTTGCTCATGACTAAGGCATCCTTACTTCCTCTTCAACTATTTTTTTGCATAATTTTCCAGACTAAAGTTACATCACCTTCATTTTACTTTTTTTTAAATCCAGTACCTCCATGCCACCTTAATTTTGCCCTTTTGTTGGGATGCACTAGGACATAATCTTTAATTACATGACGAAATACTATTTTCCCCACAGACCCTCCGCCTGAGTGAGGCTCGTCACACAGGTTGGAAGCACAAGGGGGAGAATTAAAGTTGCACAGACATCTGCAGTAGTAGCATTTCCTAACTTTCAAGTTCATGACTTTACAACCTATACAACTTTGAACACATTTTTGTATGTAATTTACACATACAGCATAAAACCCAGCACGATTAATAATGGTTAGAAACAGAAACAAACCAATGCCTATAAAACTACTAATAGTGGAACTATTGACATCAAAAAGTCAATAATATTTTCACTTCCAGTGATAAAACAAAGCACTCTTATTTGCAGATCAGAGCCTATGGGATGCTGTACATTTAAAGGTAGAAACCAGTTTATATAATATTTGCTTAATGCAAAGCAGACTTGTAGCAAGTCATGCTGAGGCTGTGTTTTTTTTCATATGTGCTAGCAGAGATACTCATTATGTTTGTGATTCAACAAGCAAAACCACAGTTTTATGGGGGAAGGGATTAGGCAGGTATGGATTAATATTTTAACAACAACATGCCTGTCATTTTATTAAATATGTTTATTATGGTAGCATCCAGAGGCAACAATCAGTACAAATACTGGGACAGGGAATGTATCTACCTGTAAGGGATTGCAAGCTAAAGACAAACAATATATGACCAGTGGAGGAAAAGATGTATACAACTTTTGTATACATTCACTATTTGTGTCTGTCTTATATTGATATAAATACGTAAGTACTGACTTTACTCAGCTGCCCCTCGTCATTATGGCTGAAGTGGGACTTGTGCAGGCATTTGAAAGGAAGGGTGGCGCCTTATAGATCAGTTCACGGAGGGCATTTCATTTGTAGGGGGTCATCATTGAAGAAAGTGCAGAGGCATAGGTGAAATTTCCATTCTTGATCCAAGGAAGGATCACTAAATGGATGATAGCTGGTATTTATTCAGTTGTTCCATCATAGAGTGTTAGTACAACTGACATCTTTTTCTGCATTGTAGGATTGAATCAAAGTGAATCTGACAGTGGTAGAAAAAAAACTGAGGAGAGATGGCCAATTGTAGGGGACTCAAATGTTTTTTCACTGAATGGGAGGAGAATGTATTGGATAATTAAGAATACAAGGATTGGCCTTTCTCAGAAAGTTTTAAGAGACTTAGCTATCTAGTAAAGCTTTGGAAGAGGCTAAACTCAGTTAAATGTTACCTGGAGGAGTTTAGATGGGAGGGAAAGTTAGAGGTGTGGCTTGCACCTTTGTCATGTTGCTCTTCTCTGTAACAATTGAATAAAACACCTGAAACACCAAACTGTCAAGGCTATTGTGAAACCAGTTTGCTGAAGGGTGAAAAACAGTGCTAAATGTTTATATGGTTGGATGAGGGAGCATAACCATGATGATTTCTGCAGCACTGACGGTAGGTTTTTAAAACAGTGAGCTATGAGTGCTCAAGTCCTCTAGACAAACCTGGCGAACTTGTCATTCTCACAGAGTAAAATGATTTTCCAGCCAGTTGGATGCTTTGTAACTACTGATCTCATCATAAAACCAACAGGAGATTTTCTCTGTGAGCCTTGAACAATCCAGATGCCGGAGTGCTCAGCTGAAAGGTCTTTGATTTCATTATAGCATTTCTGAACACAAACACTGGAAGGTCATAGTGATAAGGTTGGAGTTGTCACAATCCAGGTTTTCTGATGATAGTAGAGAAACTCAAAAAAAATGCCACATTCACTTATTCCATCAAATATTAATGGTATATTTTAAACGTTTTTTCAAGCAGACAGTATACACTATGTGCTACTAGATCTAAACTCCTGATTCAACAATAATTACTATGGCTGAATATTCTTCACTTCTTATTGAGCAATAACAGTCCTCAGATACTTTTTCTCAAACATACAGAGCATACATTCAAGTTCTTCAAACCTGTAAAATTCATGAATATCTTGGAAGAACTACTGAAAAATAATGAAGGATAGGATACCGCATATAGCATCAAAACCAAGAAGGGGACACATGAACAAAGGCTGACTGAATATTGTAATACTCAATACTACAACATAATATTATAGTATGGTTCAAGTCACATAAGATTAATTTCTCATGCTAATTTTCACTGCAGTAAACCAGAAACATATGAAGCTCGTGATCACAATTTCATTGTTACTACTGTTCATGTTTAGGCCAGTACATTTAAGTTTTTGGTCCTGTTCTTGTTCCAGGCAGAAACCTGCACACTGTGCTGTTAAATTGAAGAACTGACTTAGAAAGAGGAGGTTGTAAAACAATATTTGTGGAAGGGAACCTCAGCCCAATGAGTCTTTTATCTCATTTTCATTTGAAGTAGGTCACTTTGGCAACCACCCAGTTAGATTAACAATAGTTTCCCCATTAGCTGTGAGTAGGTCATGCAGCAAAGCTCCCCCGCCTGCATTTGATCACATTAGCATGCTTCAGGATGAGCTCATAAAGGGCATTCAGGAATCCAGAGCTGACAGAAATTTATTGCCTGTGTGCTTTTCAGGCTCACAGCAGGTAAAAAAAAGAGGGGACTACTGTTAACTGCTCCATGTGGAGAAATAACTCATTGACCTCAGATTTCTGATCAGAGTGGGGCGGGGTTAGATTAATCCCCCTCTTACTAAAACTGTCTTGAAGGTAGAGCAACAATGTAAGGTGTAATTTGTATATGGCATTTCAGGCCCTTACAGGATTACTGACAAGTTTATTCCTTTTTCTCACCAGTGGAGTTCAGTAGCCTGTGTAACATATTTTAGTACTGTGCAATATGATAGTTACCAAAGAAACACATATGGTTTGGATTTATGGTAAACTTAAAGTCACATTGCCAAATCAAGCCCAAAATATAACCAGGAAAACTCTTTCTGCTCACTTACTAGCCATTCCTGAAAACCCAGGTAATCTTACTGAGGCAATGACAAGTGGTGGCAGAAGAGG